>NC_083418.1:76192685-76508990 GCF_020745735.1 Hemiscyllium ocellatum
CTTACTTTATACATTAAATGACCTAGATGAAGGAACTGAGGGCATTCCAGCAAAGTTTGCAGACGGTACAAATACAGGTAGAGGGACAGGTTGCATTGAGGAGGTGGGATGCTGCAGAAGGATTTGGGCAGGTAAGGAGAGTGGGCAAAGAAATGGCAGAGGGAGTACACCGTGGAAAAGGGTGAGGTCATACACTTTGGTAGGAAGAATAGAGGCATGGACTATTTCCTAATTGGGGGAGAAAATTCAGAATCTGAAGTGCGAAAATTGACTTGGGAGTTCTAGTTCAGGATTCTCTCAAGGTAAGCTTGCACGTTGAGTCAATAGTTAGGAAGGCAAATACAATGATGGTATTTATTTTGAGAGGACTTGAATATAAAAGCAGAGAGGTACTTCTGAGGTTCTATAAGGCTCTGGTCAGACCACATTTGGAGTATTGTGCGCAGTTTGGGGCCCCATATCTCAGGAAGGGCGTACTGGCCCTGGAGCATGTTCAGAGGTGGTTCACGAGAATGGTCCCAAGAATGGCTTCAGATTTGAGGAACAATTGAGGTCTCTGGGTCTATACTCAATGGAGTTTAGAAGGATGAGGGGGGAATACTGAATGGCCTGGACAGAGTGGATATTGGGAAGATGTTTACATTGGTAGGAGAGAATAGGACCTAAGGGCATAGCCTTAGAAAAAAGGGAAGACCTTTTAGTGGAAATAAGGAGAAACTTCTTCGGCCAGAGAGCAGGGAATGTATGGAGTTCACTGCCACAGAACGCTGTGGAGGCCAGGTCATTAGCTTTATTTAAGATGGAGATAGACTCTTGATTGTCAAGGGGATCAAAGGTTATGGGTAGAAAGCAGGAGAATGGGGTTGAGAAACGTATCAACCATGAGTGAATGGCAGAACAGACTTGGTGGGCTGAATGGCCTAATTTCTGCTCCTATGTCTTATGGTCTTATGGCAAACAGAACATAGTTTGCATCAGTTAAAATATTCAGGCAATGAAGTGTGCACTTTGTGCAAGAAGTGAACAATTACATGTTCATAACAAATGGTGAAGAAAGCTTGAGGGGCCAAATGGCCAACCCCAATCTGATTTTCTCTGTTTCTATGAATAGCCCATTCTGCTACTGCCAATGGCATTTACTAGATGATGAAACCGAAAGTACACTAGGGCCAAGCTTCCATGATGAAGATTGGCACAATTCAGGCAGAACCAACCGAACAAACAAGAAAGAACATGTAATTCAAAACACAGCATTATGGCCAGAACATGGTGGGTGCAGATAGTCCACAAACTTTGGCAGCAGTCCAAGGGAAGGTGATGGCTGAATGGTCATGACCGTGGACTACTGATCCTGAATCCTGTATTCATGTTCAAATCTTCTCTATAGCAGAAGTTTGAGTTCAATGATAAAAAAAAGACGTTCGCCTAATTGTAACCAATGCAGTAAATTGACCATCGTCTTACCAGACTATTGGGCTGCCCACTCATTAGAGAAATTATTGGTGGTGGTTTAACCTGAGGGTCACCAGAGGGCAGAGGGGAAGTTGAGAAGAAGAGTCCTTCCTAGCAACCTCAGCCAGTGTAGGGATTGAACCCACACTATTGGCATCACACTGTATCACAACTTGACTGCCCAGTCAACTGATTGTTATTTGAAAGCAGAGTTGGTTCATCAATATTCTTTAGGGAAGGAAATCTGATGTCCTTGACTGATCTGGTCTACATGTGACTTCAGTTGAAAATGTGTTGCTGGTTAAAACACAGCAGGTTAGGCAGCATCCAAGGAATAGGAAATTTGACGTTTCGGGCATAAGCCCTTCATCAGGGCTTATGCCCGAAATGTCGAATTTCCTATTCCTTGGATGCTGCCTAACCTGCTGTGCTTTAACCAGCAACACATTTTCAACTGTGATCTCCAGCATCTGCAGACCTCATTGTTTACATGTGACTTCAGGCTATATCTCAATATCCCTATGGTCAGTTAGGGGTGGGCAATAAATGCTGACTTGGCTGATGATGCTCACATCTAATGAATTAAGTTTTTGATTAAAAAATGGTCATTAATACAACACTGGCCATTCCATTAGATTGATGCTGAGCAACTTTGCCTGACTGAACAGCTACAGGAAGACTCTTCAAGTTAGACCATGAGAACCTTTTTCCACGTATGGAGTCAGCTATTACGAGGGGGCATAGCTTTAAATTAAGGGGAGGTAGGTATAGGATAGATGTTAGGGGTAGATTCTTTACTCAGCGGGTCATGAGTTCATGGAATGCCCTGCCAGTAGCAGTGGTGGACTCTCCCTCTTTATGGGCATTTAGACGGGCATTGGATAGGCATATGGAGGATAGTGGGCTAGTGTAAGTTAGGTGGGCTTCGATCGGCGCAACATCGAGGGCCAAAGGGCCTGTACTGCGCTGTATTTTTCTATGTTCTATGTTGTGTTTGTTCTTTGATGCACAGGAAACTCTTTCATACCAAACATTCTTTGATTTCCTAAGAAACCCTCCAGTATGCTCCAATAAAAACTTCTAAATAATACAGCTTTTCTTTATGAGCTTAGTAATTTCAGTTCAGTTAACTCACAGTTGGAGGATTGGCTGCTCTTATTAAAATAGTTTGCTTCAGTGATAAATCATTGTCTTTATTTTCGAGACATTGATAAAATTGCACATGGCTATCATTCAAGGCATACTTTATAATGGAAAAAAATGTTAAAAACTAATAATTACGGTACTGTCCAATAATTCTGGCGTATGCAGGGTTCTATGCTTGTGCTTACGCAAGTTCTTTTTAACAGAAACCTGAAGCTGAATAAATCCAGGATAATTTCAAGCGCCCTGAGAGCTCAATTTCCCAAATGTTCAATGACACCAGCTGTACCACACACAAACATATATAGGAAGATGAAGTGAGAGTAGGCCATTCAGCCTCTGGACCCTGCTCCACCATTTAATAAGATCAAGACTGGTCTGATTATAACCTCAATGGGGTGGCACAGTGCTTAGCACTGCTGCCTCACAGTGCCAGGGACCCGGGGTCAAATCTAACCTCAGGTGCCTGTCTGTGCGGAGTTTGCACACTCTCCCTGCGTCTGTGTGGGTTTCCTGCAGGTGCTCTGGTTTCCTCCCATAGATTAGGTGGATAGGGTGTGGGGGGGTTCTGGATGGGATGCTCTTTGGAGGGTTGGTGTGAACTCGATAGGCTAAATGGCTTGTTTCCCTCTGTAGGGATTCTCAATTACATAGTCCAGCCTCTTCCTGCTGACATTTCACACCCTGACTGATCAAGAATCTATCTATTTCTGACTTCACTGACTGTCTATTCACAGACTCTGTTTCCTACTCCCCCAACCCCAGAAATGAGTTCCAAAAACTCAGCACTTGCAGAGAAAAGTGAGTTGCCTCACCTCTGTTTCAAATGAGCAGCTCAAACTTTTAAACAATGATCTCCTAGTTCTAAAGTTATCTGTTCCAGAAATATCCTCTCCACGTCCACCTATAAACGATTTTACTTCAAGTATCCTTCACACAGAAAACTATCACAGAACAGATGCCACATTAAGGACTATACATACCCTTTCTGTCTGGAAGGGCTAAATGATTGTTTGATGAGGAAAATTGTTCTTCTCCAATTAAAAAAACTGAAAGAACTGCAGAATGCTGCAATTCAGAAACAAAAACAGAAATTGTTATTAAAGCTCAGCAGGTCTGGCAGCATCTGTGGAGAGATGTCAGAGTTAATGTTTCAGTTCCATTGACTCTCTCTCCAAACTGATGGTAGTGAGTAAAATGTTTTTTATGTACAAGATATGGTGGGGGGGGGCGGGGTAAAATTAAACAGTAGGTGGAGACAGAGCCCAAAGAGAGAGAAGAACAGTTGGACAGGCAAAGGAGTGGATAAGGATCTGGCTGGGAGAGTGAAAAGCTACTAATGGGAACTGTTAATGACTAACAATGGATTGTGTGTAATAAGCAGACCATGTGATAAAATGGGGGAAGAACCTGCTGAGCTTTCTCAGCAATTTCTGCTTTTGTTCTTTTTTAATGTGTGATTTCAGAGAAATTAATCACTTCAAGTTTCTTGTTTGCCTGGAACATTCCAAGAAGGAAAAAAACATTTCACTTTTCACAAAGGAGGCAGCGGCTGTAGGAACAAATTAGCTCCGTAGTACGCCCACCAATCAGTCATGGTAAAAGCTCATATGACTGTGGTAGTGCACTTATCCCTGTTTGCATCCTGATCCTTGAAGGCTAAATGCTGGGCCACACCTTGCCATTAGCAATAGGAAATAGAAGGCTCTATTATTGTAAAGCACTCTTGAGATAATGTGCAAGTTCTGAACAGTTGTTTTTCATGCACAGTTCGAAATGTGTCTGAAAGTGTTTTAAAGAAAAAACTTCCAGATCTCGAAGTCTAAAGTCTGATCTCTATCAAGAGTTTTGGAACCACTGATGCAGGGACCCACACCTGGACTCTCGATCAGTCTGCAAGTCTCACATGGATTGCTGGGAGGAGCCACGGTGTTGCTGCTGCCGCCTCTGATTGCTGGAGGAGTCGTGTCTGCTACCATCACCAGCCCCGAATGCCGGAAGGACACCCTTGCTGTAGCCTCAAGCGCCGGGAGGAACCATGTCTGCTACCGCCACCACCAGCTCAGACCACCAGGAGATTGCCGCCGATCCGTGCACAGGCCCACTGTCGCTGCTGTGCTAATTCCACCGATTAACCCACCCGCAAAAGATTTTATAGAAAAGAAAAATGACAAAAAGGAGAAAAAAGAGGGGTAGAATTTAAAAGAAAAAGAAAGAAAGCAAACGAGAGCGACCAAGTTCAGGAGCCTGGACACAACCCTGATATTCTGCCATTGTTGATTGAACAACCATGATGTGGAGGTGCCGGTGTTGGACTGGGGTGGACAAGGTCAGAAGTCACACACCACCAGGTTATAGTCCAACAGCTTTATTTGAGATGACAAGCATTCAGAGTGATGCTCCTTCATCAGGTCACTAGGACTTCACCTGAGGAAGGAGCAGCGCTCCAAAAGTATGTGATTTCAATAAACTTGTTGGAATATAACCTGGTAACATGTGACTTCTGACCTTCATTTAAACAGCTGGCCAGCCAACTGAGCTAACTGACATCATTACAGCCAGTTTAATGACGTAATAGTTTAATGTCTGGCAGCTAGAAGGAACTTGGAAGTAAAGATCCAGAACCACAATCACATGATGATTTGCCACATCCGTAAGGTAATTCGGTCAAATAAATTTGAGTGCTTCAGTAGGGGTTTCCATTTCACATTCCTGGTGCTACTTGAAGAGCTCGCTGCTTGAATCCATGTTTCATTCTCCCTTTAGGAGTACTAGTGCATTGTTAATATTTCCACATACACGTTGTATTTGCATGCCTTGAAAAAAATAAATCCAGTCATAAACACATTACTCGATTACACCAAGTCCAAATTAAGGTAAGATTCTTCAATGAGCAAATTGCTCGCTGTTGTTTCACTGCACTCAGTCCAAGTAGCTATGATAGCGACCTTCCTGACAAATGAAAAATAATATTTATCACAAAACATAATCAACTATAGCTGAAGCAAAATATTGTGGATGCTGGAATTCTGAAGTGAAAACAACGACTGTGTGTTTCCACTGTACAACACGGGAGTGCTTTAAAAACTCGGCTTTGCTAAAGTGAGCGAAAATGGTAAAATCGAAAATGTAAAAATCCTGAGTTGTCCTTGATGCATTAGAGTTTTCTCCCGTATCCTTGGCATCACATTGCAGGGCAACTCTATCATTTACATTATTGTTTCTCAGCACTGGCTTTGCTATTATGAGTTACCTGGATTTCAGTGAATACTGCTTTTTGTTCTGTACCCCAGTGTCATTCCATAACAGTTTACACTTTGGTGAATCTATCACATTTTAGCCTTGCTTTAGATCTGTTGGACACTGCATCACAGCTACTGCACAGATTTTGTGAGATCCATGTTTCTCGCTGTCTGAACATGGGCTGTGAACTCGGATTCAAGAACTTATCATTGTAATTATTTTTGTTCAGCTCTAGGTTCATGTGTCAAGCTCTGACGAGGCAAGCACATTAGGTTTTAATCATGGTATTCAGTGGCTTCTGCCATTGTGCCTCCACATCCATACACCAAGAGGCCATCCATTATAGTCCCCACTCCGGGAAGATCACTAACTATTGCACATTGTCTGTATTGAGATTCTTCTGGAGCCAAATTGGAAATGCCAATCATCTCTCTTTCTCTCTCCCATCCTAAGGGCATCCAGAATATGAATAGAAAACTACTTTTCTCATCCAACTTCACATGCCAGTGACAATTTCTTTCCTTCAAAAGATTTTTGCCTGTGCTCGTTGTGGGAAAATCTCTTCGATGGTTGGCATTGGGTAGTGAGAGCTCTTCCAGGTTTTATTTAGTTCCTTTGGATCAATGCACACTGTGTTCCACAGGGATCCATGCTGGGACCACTGTTGTTTGTGATATACATAAATTATTCGGAGGAAGGTATAAGTGGTCTGATTAGCAAATTTGCAGATGCCACTAAGATTGATGGAGCAGCAGATAAAGAAGGGGACTGTCAGAGAATACAGCAGAATATAGCTAGATTGGAGAATTGGGCAGAGAAATGACAGATGGAGGTCAATTCGGGCAAATGCAAGGTGATGCACTTTGGAAGATCCAATTCAAGAGTGAATTATACAGTAAATGGAAAAGTGCTGGGGATAATTGATGTACAGAGGGATCTGGGTGTTCAGGTCTATTGTTCTCTGAAGGTGGCAATGCAGATCAAAAAAGTGATCAAAAGAGTGATCAAAAAAGCACACGGCATGCTTTCCTTCATTGGACGGGGTACTGAGTACAAGAATTGGCAGGGCATATTGAAGTTGGATAAGACTGTGATTCAGCAACATTTGGAACACTGCGTATAGTTCTGGTAACCACATTACCAAAAGGATGTGGATGCTTTGGAG
This sequence comes from Hemiscyllium ocellatum, assembly GCF_020745735.1. Taxonomy (NCBI): domain Eukaryota; kingdom Metazoa; phylum Chordata; class Chondrichthyes; order Orectolobiformes; family Hemiscylliidae; genus Hemiscyllium; species Hemiscyllium ocellatum. The sequence continues at coordinate 76,199,689 of NC_083418.1, forward strand.
AGGATGCAGAGGAGGTCACCAGGATGTTGCCTGGTATGGAGGGTGCTAGCAATGAAGAGAAGTTGAGTAGATTAGGATTATTTTCATTTGACAGACGAAGGTTGAGAGGAGACCTGATAGCGGTCTACAAAATCATGAGATGTATAAACAGGGTGGACAGCAAGAACATTTTTCCCACATGGGGGACTCAACTTCGAGGGGTCACAAGTTCAAGGTGAGAGGGCAACAATTTAGGGGTGATAATGCATGGAAAGTCCTTTATGCAGAAGGTGGTGGGTGTCTGGAATGTGTTTCCAGCAGAGGTGGCAGAGGCAGACACGATAGCATCACTTAAGATGATTTCTTGACAGATATATGAATGGGCAAGGAGCAAATCCCTTAGAAAATAGGCGACAGGTTGAAATAGAGGATTTGGATTGATGTAGGCTTGGAGGGCCTGTGCTGTAATTTTCTTTGTTCTTTGTTCATACTGTCTATCTTGTCTCAATGTGACCATGATGCGAATCCATTCTGTAGGAGATTTCACTTTCTTGATTAGTCCTTCATTGTCCAACTCTTCTATTTTGACTTTCAGGCTAGAGTTGAGGGCAGCTGGAACATCCCATGGCAGATCTCGTGTACTCTCATCTACTTTGAGTTGATAGCCTCCATGGAGATGCCTTCACCATACAATAAACTTTGCTGTATTCCTCCACCATGTTTTCCAGGAGCAATGGCATACCGTGCTGTGACAGGTTGGCTTGCTGAACCTTTCAAGGCTTTAGACTTGGCCCAGCTGATATGAGTGACATTTACTTTCCATTTTTATCTGGAGTTCCAGAACTTCATTCATGGCATTGCAATAGACTCAAACAGTACAATCTTGGAAATCTTACAGAGCAGAATGAGGCCATTTGGCCCATTAAATCTGCACCAACCCTTCAAAGAGTATTCCACTCAGACCCAATGCCCTCTCCACCCCACATTTATGCTGGCTAATCCACCTAACCCCGCACACTATGGACAATTTAGCATATCCAATCCACCTAACACCTTTGGACTGTGGGAGGAATCCGGAGCACCCGGAGGAAACCCACACAGACAATGCACAGGGAGAACGTGCAAACACCACACAATCATCGAAGGTTGGAATCGAATCCGAGTCCCTGGTGCTGTAAGGCAGTAGTGCTAACCAATGAGCCATCATGCCACCCTAGTCTGTCCTCTTGGCACAAGTATGGTGCCATAACCTTGCCTTAATCTTACTTTTGAGATTTTTATTTTGGACTGCCATATTGAAGCACTTCACTCAGGTCAATGAAGATCCTAATGTTACACAACATTTCTATCTGATATTTTCTGATGATCCAATGTTTAGATTAGATTTTACAGTGTGGAAACAGGCCCTTCGGCCCAACAAGTCCACACCGACCCGCTGAAGCGAAACCCACCCATACCCCTACATTTACCCCCTACCTAACACTACGGGCAATTTAGCATGGCCAATTCACCTGACCCGCACATCTTTGGACTGTGGGAGGAAACCGGAGCACCCGGAGGAAACCCACGCTGACACGGGGAGAATGTGCAAACTCCACACAGTCAGTCGCCTGAGTCAGGAATTGAACCCGGGTCTTCAGGCGCTGTGAGGCAGCAGTGCTAACCACTGTGCCACCGTGCCGCCCACGTGTTCTCCTTCTGCAGTTGATATTGCAGCAGTCATAAAGCTGTGTATCAGCTATCAAACTGACTGAAGCAGCCTGCTTTTACTGCAGACTGATTTGTTGGAATCTTCAGCCAATATCTCTGTGGTGGCCTTCTGTACCTACTTTCAGTCCCTCTGACCCAGACACTTGTGCAAGATTACTCAGCCTCTTGCAGTAAAGATATTGCATTCCATACTAACTTATGCACAGTGGTGCCTGCTGTATTTGTATCCTAGCCTTTGCCTGTGATCATTCTTGGCCCGTATGCCTGTGGAGTCTGTCACCAAAATGCAAGACCCGGTCAGTTCTTCTATGACTGTCCTTTACCAATCTGTCCACTTCAATTGCTTGCCGAGTATAAATTGCTCTTTTCTGGGTCCCTTATACCTAGTACAGTCACGTCCACAATGAGATATCCTTTGGTTGCACAAATTCACAGGTTTCTGTGAGTTAAAATAATGGCATTATGTATCATTGGTCACTTTACACATTGTTCACTAATATTGAACACATGCCATTCGTATGTCACATACACTTGGGGCTCAGTGCAGACTTCAAAGCTTTTATAATTTTTGCTGGGTAACTTTTCTGCTCTTCAAAGAGAAATTTAGTGGAGAATATATTTTGAAACAAACACTTCTGTGCAGTGGTAAAAGTATGCAAATTATAACTATTCATAATTTGGACACTGCATATTGGAGAAATAACTGATTTGGTAGATATCCCTTGTCATTGGAACAGAAGTTGGGAGGAAAAAGCTGAAGTTATTTTCTCTTAACCAGAGAGTGAACTGAATCTTTGTTCACTTTAGTGGTGGTTTTCTGCTCTGCACATACCTGTGCCTCCTTGTCAGCAACTCTACTTCATTATAGCTCAACAGCAGTATCTTCAATGCCAACTCTGACACCATGTTTCCAACACACATCACAGCAGTTTGTTCAACAAGATAGCCTTTTCGAAGTGAGCTTAAGACGATAGTCTACAGAATGTGTGCTTCATAGCAGAAGTCACCGGATATCAGCAAAGTGAGAGGGACAATTGTACATGATTGTATTTCAACCCAAACACTCCGGGGCTCCACTGCCAACAAGGAAGAGATGCCTAGTGGTATTATCACTAGATTGTTAATCCAGAGGATTGTTTTGAGTATCTGGGTTTGAATCCTGTCATGGCAAATGGTGGAATTTGAACTCAATAATGATTCAGAGTCTAATGATGACTATGATTCGATTGCTGGAAAATTGGACCAGCTGGTTCACCAATGCCTTCCCTCCCCCTAGGGAAGGAAACTGCCATCCTTACCTGGTCTGACCAGCATTCTGGGCAATTAGAGATGAGCAATAAATGCTGACCTAGCCAGCAATGAATAACAGAATCCCTTTCTGAAGTGCACACTGACCATTCTACCCTATATTATGCTATCCCTGCATTTCCCATGGCCAAGTCACCTTACCTGTACATCTTTGGATTGTGGGAGGAAACCAGCAGAGACATAGGGAGAATGTGCAATCTCCACACAGACAGTTGTCCGAGGATGGAATTGAACCCAGATCTCTGGCGCTGTGAGCCACTGTACTACTCACTTTTAGATATTTGTGATCTCTAATCTCAGTCTCCCTCTTCCACTCTGTTCCATTAGCTCCTCCCACACAATTTTAAAACTCATTAATTTTCCAGCCCTCTCTTAGGTTCTGAAGAGTTGACTTTTGGACTCAGAACATAAATTCCATTTCTTTCTCCAAAGGTGCTGAGATAGAAGCTGAGTTTCTCCAGCATTTTCTGTTGTCATTCATTCATAAATGACCAATGTTTGTGGAATTTTTATTAATGCAATCTTGCTGTCATAAGCAGGGCAGAATTTATTGCCTGCTGTTCATTGCTTTTGAGGAAGTGGTGATTACTGGTCTTCTTGAACTGTTGTAGTCCTTGGAACTTAACTGTTTTACAATGCTATTCAAGAGGATTTTAACCAGTAGAAAAGTATTTCCATTGATTGAGAGAAGGTGAGAACTGCAGATGCCGATGATCAGAGTCGAAAACTGTGACGCTGGAAAAGCACAGGACAGGCAGCATCTGAGGAACAGGTGAATCAGCATTTCAGGCATATGCCCTTCATCAGGAATGTGATTCCTAACGAAGGGCTTATGCTCGAAGTGTCAACTCTCCTGCTCCTTGGTTGTTGCCTGACCTGCAGTGTTTTCCAGCATCACACCTTTCGACTCTGATGTGTTTCCATGTCAGGATGGTGAGTGGCTTAGAGAGGAACTTACAGGTGATGGTGTTGCCATGTATCTGCTGGTCTTGTCTTTTTAACTATTTGTGGGTTCAAAGGGTGCTATCTAAGGAGCCATTCTGAATTTCTGCTGTAGATCTTGGAAGTGGTACACAGTGCTGATACTGAACATTAATGATGGAGGGAGTGAATGTTTGTGGGTATGGTGTCGATCAATCAGGTTGCTTTGTTCTTGAGAATTGTTGGAGCTGCACTCAATAGCTGCACTAGGAAGGAGTGAGCAAACTTTACGAACAGTTCATAAGTAAAACTTATTTTATCTTTAATTTCTAATCTACAGACATTGAAATAATAGATTATCAGGAATTTATTCCTTCAAAGATCATACCACTCAAAGTTTGGAAGAGACAAGTTTTACAAGACGGCACAGATTTCAAGACCACAAGATAATTAAAGATAAGGTAGACATTCAGATCATCATAGGTTTCCCTGTGGCATTCAGTGTGTTGATAGAAAGGAAACAAACTAGAAGTGACAGTCAGATATATGAGTGGACATATGTTTATGGCACAGGCTAATGGTACTCATGTGTCATGAACACACTTAATTTAAAACACAAAGGGTTTAAACAGAGTAAATTGGCACCACGTCCACAGCTATCCTTTCTCTCCAATGCTCAGTAGCCACAGTGTATACTATCTACAAGATACGCTGCAGGAATTTACCAAAACTCCTTAGACACCATCTTCTAAACCACAGCTTCTATCATCTGGAAGGACAAGGGCAGCAGATACATGGGAACACCACCAACTACAAGTTCTAAGCCATTCACTATCTTGACTTGGAAATATATTGCCATTCTTTCCTATCACTGGGTCAAAATCCTGGAATTCTTTTCTTCAGGGCATTGTGGGTCCTCCTCGAGAACATGGACTGCAGCAGTTCAAGAAAGCAGCTCACCACCACGTTCTCAAGGGCAACTGGGGATGGGCAATAAATGCAGGCCTACCAGCTATGCCCACATCGTATCAGTAAATTTTTAAAAATGAAGAGAAGACCTTTCTCTTGGCAGGAATACCCATAACCAGAGAGTACATGATTTAAGATGATTGACACAACAAGCAGAGGTGACATGAGGGGTAAAAATGACCAATGCTCATGCCCGAAACGTCGATTCTCCTGCTCTTTGGATGCTGCCTGACCTGCTGCGCTTTTCCAGCAACACATTTTCAGCTAAAAATGATCAATATCAAGTGCTTAAGAGTTAGAGTGCTGCAAGTACATCGAGATAGTGAATTCGTGCACAACTGGACCAGTTTTAAAAATGGTTCATTTGCTCCATTGAGGTCTCATGGTGGCTCAGTGGTTAACACTGTTGCCTCACAGCATGGGGGACCCAGGTTCATCCCAGCCTCGGATGATGGACTGTGTACAGTTTGTACCTTCTCCCTGGGTGTCCTCTGGGTGCTCTGGTTTCCTCCCACAATCCAAAGATGTGCGGGTTAGGTGGACTGGTCCTGCTAAATTGCCCATAGTGTTCAGGGATGTATAGGTTAGGTGCATTAGTCATGGGAAAGTAGAATAATAAGGTAGAGGTGGGATCCTCTTTGGTGGGTTGGCGTGCACTTGTTGGGCCAAATGGCCTGTTTCCATACTGTAGGGATTCTATGATAACAATGTCAAAGAAACCATTTAGACATAATATGTGTTTCCCTTCTGCCATTTCACATTTTATACTGATTTTGAGTAAACAAATGGCGTCTTTAAGAAATATACCTTTGAGTTACAATTAAAGACTCCATGTAAATGATAAATATCGTGAAATGATTGGGTATTGCATGAACCTAAATATTTGTAGAAAATGCAGAGCTAACAGAAAGCATTCAGACAAATAAATCTTTCTAACCTTTGATAAGATATGGGGCATGATGATCTGCCAAGGGCTGGCTCAATAATAAATCTCATTGTTCACAATCTGATCAAGATTAGTAAGGAGCTAATGCTTTCCACAAGCTCGTCCTTTTGAACCAAGGTGTTATCATTGAAAAATGTAATTCAAGACCAATTAAATTAACCTACAGCAGCTAGAACCAATCAATATGCTAACAATCACCTGACCTAACAAAGCATGATGCTGACTAAGAAGGACAGAAGTGGAGTCCTGTAAAACGTTCATCACTATCATAGAAGTTCCTGCAGTAAGATTCTTGTCCGAATGTGTGCTAAGAAGTAATGCCAAAGATTATGCTTCAACTTGATACTGCAATGGTTTGATAACTCTTCCTTTTCCTTCTCAGACTCACTGAATTGTCATGATGTAAGAGGAGGCCATTTGGCCCATCATGCCTGCACTAGCTCTTCAAACAAGCATCATTACCTAGTACCAGTCTCCTGCTTTTTCATCTTATCCCTTGCAAAGTATTTCAACCCAAATGATCACCGAATGCCCTCTTGAATGTCTCAACTGAACCTTCTGTATCAATATGATGAGTAACTCACGTCCTGACTACCCAAGCCTGCCCACCACCTCCAAGGCACAAGTCAGGGTGTGATGGAATACTCTACACTTCCCCTGGATGGGGGCAACTCCAACAACACTCAAGAAGCATTGCACCATCCAGGACATTCCTGACGAGGAGCTTATGCTCGAAACGTGCATTCTCCTGCTCCTCGGATGCTACCTGACCGGCTGTGATTTTTCAGCACCACACTTTCTGACTCTGATCTCCACCATCTGCAGTTGTCGCTCACTCCCAGTTGGCCATGCAGAACAAAGCAACTTGATTGATTGGCGCCACATTCACAAACATCCATTCCCTCACTACCAATGCACGATAGCCAGCAGTGTGTATAAGGTGCATTGCATAAATTCACCGAAAGCTCATTCAACACCATTTACCAAACTGCCACCATCTAGAAGGACAAGGGGAGTAGATATATGCAAACACCACTCCCTGCAAGCTCTCCTCTAAGCCACACACCATCCTGACTTAGAAACATACTGCTGTTCCTTTGGTGCCGTTGGCCAAAATCCTGGACCTCCCTCCCAAAGGACGTTGTGGGTCCACCTACACCAAATGGACCACAATTGTTCAAGAAGGAAGCTCACCACTACCTTCTCAGCTATGAGCAAATAGCAGAGCAGACTCAATGGGCTGAATGTCCTTAATTCTGCTCCCTATCTCTTATGGCTTTATAGCCTTCTGGTCTCAAGAGAAACTAGGGTGGACAATAAATGGGGTGACATGGTGGCTCACAATGCCAAGGATGCAGGTTCAATTCTACTCTCAGGCAACTGTCTGTGAGGAGTTTACACATTTTCCCTATGTCAGCATGGGTTTTCCACTCACAGTCCAACCATGTGCAGTGAAGTGGTTAGCTCTGTTAAATTGCCTGTAACGTCCAGTGATGTGTAAGCTAGGTGGATTAGCCATGGGAAATACAGGGTTATCGGGATCTTTGTGGAATGCTTTTTGGAGGGTTAGTGGGTCTGCTGGAGGGATTCTATGAAAAAAAAATGCCAGCCCAGCTGGTGAAGTCTACATCGTGTGAGAGAATATTCATCACAACTCTATTAAAAAAAAACTCCTTAAAAGTTAATTTTAAGGGGAACTGGTATAGTAGTGGGTAAGCCAGCCATCAATGCCCACATCACATGCATGATTTCTTTTAAGAATAATATTTTTCTTTTAAATAACCGTTGTTTCATTTACAGATTAAGGATTTTGTCTTACCTGATAGTCTTGTTAATACTAAAATCTGTAACTGGGTTATTTATAAGTAAAATTGTATTTGGTTCAGAACAGTTTGCAGTGAATTGATGAACATGGGATGTGTATTCTGTATAAGTGATTAAGAAGATTTCCCCATTTAACCCTCCCACATGCTCAGATTTAGAGATTTAAGCAAGTGGTGAGTAATTTTATAAAGTAATAAACCCATCTGGAACTTCTGCAGTGCACTTACTGATAAAAGAGGTGGATTCAACAATAGTCTTGAGAAATTAATTGGACAATTATCCGAAAGACAGAATAATTGCCAGAATATAGGGGAAGAATGGATATATAGCACTTCAAAAGAGCCGGCAAAGAACTGATAGGCCAAATGGCTCCAATCTATGATTCAAATATCGCTGTTAAAATGACAGAGAATCATCTTCTGAAAAGATTATTTAACCAATATTTTTAAAAATTCATTCACAGGATGTGGGCATTGCTGACTAAGCCAGCATTTATTCCCCATTCCTAGTTTCCAGAGAGCAATTACATATCAATCACATTGTTGTGGGTCTGGAGTCACATGTAAACTAGACCAGGTGAGGATGGCAGATTTCCTTCCCCGAAGAGTATTACTGAACCAAATGGGCTCACTAACAATCAACGTCAGTTGTATGGTTATAATTAAACTCTCAATTCCAGATTTTAACTGAGTGCTAATTCCACCATTTGCCTGGTTAGGGTTTGAACCCAAGTGCCTGGGTCTCTGAAATAATCATCCAGCGATAATACCACTCGGCCATTGCCTCTGATGTTTACACCTTATTAACACCATTATCTAAGTAGCATTTTCTCATTCTACCTACAATTTCTAGGCTAAGGTAAAAAATCTTGATTTTTGTATTGCATATGCGTGAGTTCAAACAGCACAGTCATTAGAAACCTCAAACAAAATTTCCCTCTTTTACTAACATACAATATTGTTGTATAAAGGAACAAAAATGTGAATCTTCCTTTGAGGAATGATTCATTCTGTTCTTCTGTTACGTAATGAAGACACAATTTATTTCTGTTTTCCTATGGTAAGACCTGAACTTTAGAATACACTTAAACATGTAGATTTTTGGACTGTGGGAGGAAACCGGAACACCGGGAGGAAACCCACACAGACAAGGTGAGAACATGCAAACTCCACACAGACAGTCACCTGAAGCTGGAATCAAACCCAGGTCCCTGGTGCCATGAGGCAGCAGTGTTGACCACTGAGCAACCATGCCACCCCGAGCCCCTGTGCTGCCCATGAAGCAGTCTGAATATAGAGAAAGTTTGTTTGCCCTGAAATAATGCCCTGGCCAGACCATGGGGAAAACTGATTCAAGGATTAATTTAAAAACTAATGCATGTTGTGGACATTCCCATTATTTTCTTTAATTTTTCTCATTTTTCTTTGGTGGAACCATGAGGGAAGAGTGAACTGTGTTGACCAACTGTGTTTTAGAGGAGAAGCAAACAAATGCACATAGTAGTTGGTGGTGACCGGTCTGGAAGACAATGCAATTTCATTATTAAAATCTATGGAACACTGAATGGTGTAACACTGAACTGTTGCTATGCTCAGGGCTGGCAGCTGGTTGGATCTTGAGTTAGTCAATTGAGAGGGAATGATGCTAATCAGCCAACCACAGAGAATGTTGATTAAAAAAAGGGAAAAACCAGAAGACCCATTCTGATTGGTTTCTGCAGGTCTGGGTGATTTTTGAAGTTTCAGGGCTTCTGACTTTATATCCAGTTAAAGAATTATTAAATGTTCTGAGATGAAGTACTATCCACAAGAAATACATCAACACACCAGGAAGTCGCTATACCTGTCAGCAACTGGCTCAATAGTTAGCATTGCTGCTTCACAGCACCAGGGTCACAGGTTCGATTCCGGCGTTGGGTGACTGTATGTATGTATAGAAAACTTAACAGAATAATAGATTATTTAACTACTAAACAGTAATTGTTCCAAAGTAGTAATATCCCATAAACATACCCTTGGCAAAGGCAAATTCAGCAAAATAGATTGCCTCACAGGCAGTTCTCCAGTCCAGGAGGAAACACATCAAGAGAAAACTCTGAGAGAAACAGAGCATAGCAGGGAAAGATGTATTGCAGCTTCAAAACCCCAATGACTGCGACTGAAAACCTAAAACTAAAAATCCTGGTTCTGTGAGAGCTTGACCCCACCCATTCAGGCTGTTTCTATTGTTCAGATTAAATAAAACCCAAGGCCTCACAAACTGTTAACTCTTTCGGCTCTGAATAGACTGATTGGCACTTCTGTCTCCACTTTTCCTCATTAAGAAAAAGGACAAAAGGCCCCTCTTAAATTCAAGGTATCATTACAACTGCGAAAAAAAAAATGGCTCTGTTATTAAGACATACAATGGACAGTCAAGTTTCAGAAATCACTAGTTTGTTACAATAAAGAGGGTTTAATTTAGCTATTTGGAGACTTCCTAAAGATTCAGTATTAGATTACTACTCAAACCTTGCCTAAGTGTTGCCTGATGACTCTGCTCAATCGTCTTCTCACATTCACCAATCCCCCCCGTTAAGAATTCCCTGACATCAGACATTAGTTGAAAATAGTTTTCCATATCACTCTTTTCCACTCCCATAACTCTCCAACAACTGATCACCCCCAGAATGGTTCCTTTCCAGGCTCCAAAGTGCAAGATTCTTAAATGCTTTGTTTCAGTATGGTGAGAACAATTTCTCAGCTGTTTGGTCCAATGGCTTTAGCTGAGCAATTCAATTCTATTTGTCGAATGCTGTACTGCACAGGTTGGACATACAAAGTCTCCTAAACCTATGTCATATTCTCCACTTCTTTCTTTTATTTCTGAGATGCCTCCTTCCATTATAGTGCCGTTTGTCTGAAGCCAAAAGTAGGAACATTACAGTCCAGTTAGAATGGGTATTGGTGAGTCCACATCTTCACCTGGAGTACTATGTACAGTTTCTCATTGAACGAAGGATGAACTGTGTCAAAGCAATTCAGAGGAGGCTCACCAGGATAATACTTGAAATTGGGGGCAGTGGATGGAGAGATGTTATGAGCAATGATTGGACAGATTAGGTTTGTGTCTGATGGAGATTTGAAGAGTAGGACGTGACTTAATTGAAACATCTGAGGAGCCATATCAGGGTGGGGGGATTGTTTGGGATAAAAGTTATTTCTTGTGGGAGAATTTAAAACCAGAGGTCAATCTTTCAAATAATGGATTGCTCATTTCAGACAGAGACAAGGGGATTTTTATTTTCTCACAGAGGGTGCCATGAGTCATTGGAGCTCGCTCCCTCAGCAGGTTATGGAGGCAGACACTTTGGATGTTATTTTTTACGTCAGTAGTCACATGACACCAGGTTACAGTCCTACAGGTTTATTTAAAATCACAAGCTTTTGAAGCTTCGTCACCTGGGCTATAACCTGGTATCATCTGACTTCTGAATTTGTCTAACCCAGTCCACTCCAGCACCTCCACATCGTGACTGTGTTATTTTTAGGGCAGAGGTTTATGGATTCTTGATAACCAAGAGAAGGTGAGAACTTAGATTCCCTACAGTGTGGAAACTGGCCCTTCAGCCCAACAAGCCCATACTGATCCTCTGAAGAGTAATCCACCCAGATCCATTTGCCTACCATATTATCTTATGTTTATCCGTGACTTATGAACCTAACCTACATATCCCTGACACTACGGGCAATTTAGCATGGTCAATTCATCTAAGCTGCACATCTTTGGATTGTGGGAGGAAACCGGAGCACCCGGAGGAAACCCACGCAGACATTGGGGAAAATGTGCAAACATCACACAGTCGCCTGAGGTTAGAATTGAACCGGATCCCTGGCGCTGTGAGGCAGCAGCGCTAACCACTGAGTCACTGTGCTGCCCCGTTGAAAGATTATTAGAGGTAGGTAGTAGGTGGTCTAATCAGATCAGCTATGATCTTATTCTTTAACTTGTTTCCAATCTATCAATGCAACTCTCTCGATACCTGTATGTAACACCTATTGCCTTTTAACCCAGGCTATTTTTACTTTTATTGCTGTTCTTTGCTTGCAGCCCTTGCTGTATCCTAATTATTTTTTGTTGACTGTTTGTTATTCTGTTCCCCAGCTCATGTTTATTCATTTCATGATTTCAGCATCTGCGGTATTTCCCTCCAGTATTGCTGCTTCCTGTGTTTCTGCCATATCCCTCCAGCATAGCGGCCATTTCAACTCTCCCAAGTTGTGGTTTTGATTCTACCTTGAGAGAGCAAAAAATAAATGATAAGACAACATTTCAACATTTTTACATGGAAATGAATTCTGAAAATGTGTCAGACGACAGGAGTTCAGTCAAACATTGTAAATAGAGGCTGATTTTTCCCATTCATTATCCTGTGTTGCTAACTCATTCATACTCCAGCATTACCTGCTGACAGGAATTGTTTGAAGAAACAAATAATTCTCAAAGCTAGGATGAGTGAGAACCAAGACTGAATCCTGAAAATGTACTTGAAAATCATATTCCTTTGTTGCCCTTCTCTCTCTTTGGGTTCTATCCCCACTTATCGGTTTACAACTTACCCATTTCCCCTCACCCTATCTTCCGCTTCTCAACCAACATTTTGCTACCGGCTACCAGTTTTGAGGAAGGGTCCCTCGACCCAAAAGGTTAACTCTGATTTCTCTCCACACATGTAGCCAGGCCTGCTGAGCTTTTCCAGCAATTTTTATTTGTCTCTGTTTGTTACTAAACACAGAGATACAGATCCCAAAAGAGGGAATGCTGGAAAATCTCAGCAGGTCTGGCAGCATCTGTAAGGAGAGAAAAGAGCTGACGTTTCAAATCTAACTGACCCTTTATCAAAGCTAGACAGAGATGCAGATATCTTTAAACAACCCATTCTGATGTGGTATGACACACCTCTGAAAGCAAGCATTTACAGCTCAGAGATAGGGACACGACCCCTGTGTCACAAGTGCCTTTCTCTGTAGATATCCCTAGGAGTGGAGAAAGCAGACTCGAGCAGGCCGAATGGCCTACTTCTGGTTCTAGTTCATTTGATTTGCAGGTTCATTTGTCCTTCAGTGCCAGGGTGGGTTTTAGGCAGTGGCTCTGTGGCGCAGAGGCTGCAGTAACACCTCAACAGATTTATAAAATTGTAGAATTTTACAGTATGGAAGGAGGCCACATGACCCATCATAGCTGTACTGGTTCCCAAAAGATCTACCCAGCTAGTCCCATTCTCCAGCCCTATTTCCGTAGCAACCTACATTCATCCCTTTCAAATCATTCCTTTGGAACTCCATATGGAATTCACCTCCACCACTCTCCCAGGTAGCACATTCCAAATCCTACATTTCTCCTAATCTCCCTCCCAGCTCTCTTGCTGACAATCTTGAAATTGTGACCCCTAGTCACTGACACCAACTAATAAAAAAAGAGAATATTTTTCTTTACCTTATCAAAATTGTTTGCAATTTTGAACACCTCAATAAGGCCACCTCATTTATCCTCTATGCGCCAAGCCCAATCTCTCTAATCTTTCCTTGTATTTAAAATCCCTCATTCCTGATTTCATTCCAGTGAATCTCCCTTTCACTCGCTCTCCATAGTCAAGGGGAATATTCAAAAATCTCACGCTAAAACAGTGGATTCTTCAACAAATCTCATATTGTAATTTTCCGATCTATTTGATTTAGATTTGAGTGATTAGATTACCTACAGTGTGGAAATAGGTTCTTCGGCCCAACCAGTCCACACCAACCCTCTGAAGAGCAACCCATCCAGACCCATTCCCCTACACCTAACACTATGGGCAATTTAGCATGGCCAATTCACCTAACCTGCACATTTTTGTACTATGGGAGGAAACCGGAGTACCTGGAGGAAACCCACACAGAAATGGGGAGTATGTGCAAACTCCACACAGACAGTTACCTGAGGCGGGAATTAAACCCGGATCTCTGGTGCTGTGAGACAGCAGTGTCCTTGGGGGGGAGGTTTGCTAGTGCTCTTTGGGGAGGTTTTAATCTAACTCTGCAGGGGCATGGGAACCTGGACTGTAGCTTTAGGGTGCAGGACTTGAGTGTAGGGATGTTAGGAACATGGCTTCAATCTCGAAGGAGGGTGCCTGTAAACAGGAAGGTGGCTTGAAGTGTGTATACTTCAATGCGAGAAGTATACGAAATAAGGTAGGTGAACTTGCAGCATGGGTTGGTACCTGGGATTTCGATGTTGTGGCTATTACGGAGACATGGGTAGAACAGGGACAGGAATGGCTGTTGCAGATTCCAGGGTTTAAATGTTTTAGCAGGGTCAGAGGTGGGGGTAAAAGAGGGGGAGGTGTGGCATTGCTTGTCAAGGATAGTATTACAGAGGTGGAAAGGACGATTGATGAAGACTCGCCATCTGAGGTAGTTTGGGCTGAGGTTAGAAATAGGAAAGGTGAGGTCACCCTGTTAGGAGTTTCCTACAGGCCTCCTAATAGTCCTAGAGACGTAGAAGAAAGGATTGCGAGGATGATTCAGGAGAAGAGTGAAAGTAATAGGGTGGTTGTTATGGGGGACTTTAACTTTCCAGATATTGACTGGGAAAGCTATAGCTCAAGTACGTTAGATGGGTCGGTGTTTGTCCAATGTGTGCAGGAGGGTTTCCTGACACAATATGTAGACAGGCCAACAAGAGGTGAGGCCATACTGGATTTGGTTCTGGGTAACGAAGCAGGTCAGGTGTTAGATTTGGAAGTGGGTGAGCACTTTGGGGACAGTGACCACAACTCGGTGACTTTTACTCTAGTGATGGAGAGGGATAAGTGTGCACTGCAGGGCAAGAGTTATAGCTGGGGGCAGGGAAATTATGATGCGGTGAGGCATGACTTAGGATGCATGGCTTGGAAAAGTAGGCTTCAAGGGAATGGCACAATCGATATGTGGAGCTTGTTCAAGGAGCAGCTATTCAGTGTCCTTGATAAGTATGTCCCTGTCAGGCAGGGAGGAAAGGGTTGTGTGAGGGAGCGGTGGTTTAATAAGGAATTGGAATCCCTTGTTAAAGGGAAGAGGGCGGCCTATGTAAAGATAAGACCTGAAGGTCCAATTGGGGCGATTGAGAGTTATAAGGTAGCCAGGAAGGATCTAAAGAGAGAGCTAAGAGCAGCAAGGAGGGGACATGAAAAGTCCTTGGTTGGTAGGATTAGGGAAAACCCTAAGGCTTTCTATAGGTATGTCAGGAATAAAAGAATGACTAGGGTAGGAATAGGTCCAGTCAAGGATAGTAGTGGGAAGTTGTGCGTGGAGGCTGAAGAGATTGGAGAGACACTGAATGAATACTTTTCATCAGTACTCACTCAGGAACAGGACATTGTTGCCGATGTGAATATTGAGTCACAATTAATTAGAATGGATGGCTTTGAGGTATGTAGGGAAGAGGTATTGGAAATTTTGGAAAGGGTGAATATAGATAAGTCCCCTGGGCCTGATGGTATTTATCCTAGGATCCTCTGGGAAGCCAGGGAGGAAATTGCAGAGCCATTGGCCTTGATTTTTATGTTCTCGTTGTCTACAGGAATAGTGCCAGATGACTGGAGGATAGCAAATGTGGCTCCCTTGTTCAAGAAGGGGAGTAGGGATAACCCTAGTAACAATAGGCCGGTGAGTCTCACTTCTGTTGTGGGAAAAGTGTCAGAGAGAATTGTAAGGAATAGGATTTATGAACATCTGGATAGGAATAATGTGATCAAGGATAGTCAGCATGGTTTTCTGAAAGGCAGGTCATGCCTCACAAACCTTATTGAATTCTTTGAGAAGGTGACTAAGGAGGTGGATGAGGGTAAAGCAGTAGATATGGTGTATATGGATTTTAGTTAGGCGTTTGATAAATTTTAAAGTCTGGTTGAAGATTTGTAGCTCGGGTGTCCATTGTTGTGGTTCTGTTCGCCAAGCTGGAAGTTTTTGCTGCAAACGTTTCATTCCCTGGCTAGGGAACATCATCAGTGCTATTGGAGCCTCCTGTGAAGCGCTGCTTTGATGTTTCTTCCGGTATTTATAGTGATTTGTTCTTGCCGCTTCCAGGTGTCAGTTTCAGCTGTAGTAGTTTGTATGTGGGGTCCCGGTCGATGTGTCTGTTGATGGATGTTCTTGCCGCTTCCGGGTGTCAGTTTCAGCTGTAGTGGTTTGTATATGGGGTCCAGGTCCATGTGTCTGTTAATGGAGTTTGTGGATGAATGCCATGCCTCTAGGAATTCCCTGGCTGTTCTCTGTCTGGCTTGACCTATGATGGTAGTGTTTTCCCAGTCAAATTCATGTTCCTGGTTGTCTGAGTGTATGGCTACTAGGGATAGCTGGTCGTGTCGTTTTGTGGCTAGCTGATGTTCGTGGATGCGGATTGTTAGCTGTCTTCCTGTTTGTCCTATATAGTGTTTTGTGCAGTCCTTGCATGGTATTTTGTAAACTACGTTAGTTTGGCTCGTGCTGGCTATTGGGTCCTTTGTTCTAGTGAGTTGTTGTCTGAGTGTGGAAGTTGGCTTGTGTGCTGTTATGAGTCCTAAGGGTCGCAGTAGTCTGGCTGTCAGTTCTGAGACGCTCCTGACGTATGGTAGTGTGGCTAGTCCTTTTGGTTGTGGCATGTCCTCGTTCCGTGGTCTATCTCTTAGGCATCTGGTGATAAAGTTGCGTGGGTATCCGTTTTTGGCGAATACCTCGTATAGGTGTTCCTCTTCTTCTTTTCGCAGTTCTGGTGTACTGCAGTGTGTTGTGGCTCTTTTGAATAGTGTCCTGATGCAGCTTCGTTTGTGTGTGTTGGGGTGGTTACTTTCATAGTTTAGGACTTGGTCTGTGTGTGTTGGTTTCCTGTGTACCCTTGTGGTGAATTCTCCGCTGGGTGTTCTCTCTACTAAGACGTCTAGGAATGGGAGTTGGCTATCCTTTTCCTCTTCTCTCGTGAATCGTATTCCTGTGAGTGTGGCGTTGATGATTCGGTGTGTTTTTTCTATTTCTGTGTTTTTGATGATTACAAAGGTGTCATCGACGTATCTGATCCAGAGTTTGGGTTGGATTTGTAGTAGGGCTGTATGTTCTAACTTTTGCATAACTGCCTCTGCTATGAGTCCCGAGATTGGTGATCCCATGGGTGTCCCGTTGATTTGTTCGTATATCTGATTGTTGAATGTAAAGTGTGTGGTGAGGCACAGGTCTAGTAGTTTGATAAGGTTCCCCATGGGAGGCTACTGCAAAAAATACAGAGGTATGGCATTGAGGGTGCATTAGAGGTTTGGATTAGGAATTGGCTGGCTGGAAGAAGACAGAGGGTAGTAGTTGATGGTAAAGGTTCATCTTGGAGTGCAGTTACTAGCGGTGTTCCACAAGGATCTGTTTTGAGACCATTGCTATTGTCATTTTTATAAATGACCTGGAGGAGGGACTAGAAAGTTGGATGAGCAAGTTTGCAGAGGATACGAAAGTTGGTGGAGTTGTTGACAGTGAGGAAGGATGTGGCAGGTTACAGCAGGATATAGATAAGCTGCAGAGCTGGGCTGAAAGGTGGCAAATGGAGTTCAATGTCGCTAAATGTGAAGTGATTCACTTTGGTAAGAGTAACAAGAAGATGGAGTACTGGGCTAATGGTCGGATACTTGGTAGTGTGGATGAGCAGAGGGATCTTGGTGTCCATGTACACAGATCTCTGAAAGTTGCCACCCAGGTAAATAGTGCTGTGAAGAAGGCATATGGCGTACTGGCTTTTATTGGTAGAGGAATTGAGTTCCGGAGTCCTGAGGTCATGTTGCAGTTGTATAAGACTCTGGTGTGGCCGCATCTGGAGTATTGTGTGCAGTTTTGGTCGCCATACTATAGGAAGGATGTGGAGGCATTGGAATGGGTGCAGAGGAGGTTTACCAGGATGTTGCCTGGTAAGGTAGGAAGATCGTATGAGGAAAGGCTGAGGCACTTGGGCTGTTTTCATTGGAGAAAAGAAAGTTTAGGGGTGATTTGATAGAGGTGTACAAGATGATTCGGGATTTAGATAGGGTTGACAATGAGAACCTTTTTCCACGTATGGAGTCAGGTATTATGAGGAGGCATAGCTTTAAATTAAGGGGAGGTAAGTAGAGGACAGATGTTAGGGGTAAATTCTTTACTCAGCAAGACGTGAGTTCATGGAATGCCCTGCCAGTAGCAGTGATGGACTCTCCCTGTTTATGGTCATTTAAACGGGCATTGGATAGGCATATGGAGGATAGTGGGCTAGTGTAGGTTAGGTGGGCTTGGGTCGGCGCAACATCGAGGGCCAAAGGCCTGTACTGTGCTGTATTTTTCTTTGTTCTAAGTTCTATGCTAACCACTGTGCCACCATGCCGCCCATGGGAAATCAGATGCATTTTCATAATAATTACTGATACGTTGATAGTTACTGTTACTGAATCAGCTTCCAATTTGAGCTTGATTGACTGAATTCAAAATCCTGCATTGACTCATGTGGGACTGGAACCCTTACCCCACGGCATTAAGCGAGTCCCGGGTTTACTAGTCCAGTCAGACTGCCACCATGGCACCATCTCCCTGAATTAACAAAGGTTAATCCTCACAATAAGTGGATTTCGTCAGTCTGTGTGCTGTCAGAGAAGTTCTAGTTTAAAAAAAACTCATCAGTTTAGATTTAAGCGTAAGTAGCTTTAAAATGGTTTTAATCCCATTCACATATCACTCTTTTGCTCACTCATCTACACTGGTGCTCAGTTAAGCAATATCTCCGTATTAAAGTTGTCATCCTTGTCTCTAAACCTCTCTATGACTGATCTTAGAGTAGACATAAGGCCAGATTATGTTATGATACGTCCAGAATGGATAACAGTGGGAAGTGCTGCTGAGATAAATCTTCATGAAAAATAGCATTAAGTACTTCTAGATGGCAGGTATTTCTGGCTTGGGTGGGGATAACAGTTGGTCTATACTGTAGGTAATAAGGTTTGTAATTAGGATCACTGCAAAGACACATCATGTAACACAAATACCACACAACATGAATATATTTCATTCAGCAGCAGCCCTTTCTCCAGTTCATATGAACATGCAACCAAACATACAAAGTGAAAACCTTGCGTTATTGTTGTTAGATTATTAGTCCTGAACCCCAGGTAACATTCTCAGGACCAGGGTTTAAATCCTGCCATGCAGATGGTGGAATCTGACTTAATAAATATCCAGAATTAGGTGTCGAATGATGACCATGAAACTGATGTTGATATTCAGGAAAAGAGCATCTGGTTCACTAATATCATTTCGAGAAGGAAATCCTTACCCAGGTCAGGCCTACATGTGACTCCAGACCCACAGCATTGTAGTTGACCCTGAACTGCCCTCGAGGTAATTAGCGGTGGGCAATAAATGCTGGCCTATCTGGTGAAGCCCAAATGCAGTGGGTGAATTTAAAAAGAAAGTGATCGAGGAGCAGGAATAGATTATTCAGCCTGTATGAACTTATTTTCATCATTCAATAAGATCATGTTTGATCTGGGTTAAAAATCACACAACACCAGGTTATAGTCCAACAGGTTTAATTGGAAGCACACTAGCTTTCGGAGTGCTACCCCTTCATCAGGTGATTGTCAGGAGCGTTGCTCCGAAAGCTAATGTGCTTCCAATCAAACCTGTTGGATTATAACCTGGCGTTGTGTGAGTTTTAACTTTGTACACCCCAGTCCAACACTGGCATCTCCAAATCATATTTTATCTGAATCTTCCACATTACTATCTGCACTCCCTTTTGCTACAACAATCTATTTCTGTCTTTAAAAAAATATTCAACGTTGGGAGGTCATGTTGCAGTTGTACAGGACTTTGGTTAGGCCATTTTTGAAGTATTGCATGCAATTCTAGTCTCCTTCCTATCAGAAGGATGTTGTGAAACTTGAAAGGGTTCAGAAAAGATTTACAAGGGTATTGTCAGGTTTAGATGGTTTGAGCGAGAGGGAGAGGATGAATAGGCTGCGACTGTTTTCCCTGGAGCGTCGAAGGCTGAGGGGTGAGGTTTATAAAATCATGAGGAGCTTGGATAGGGCAAATAGACAAGGTCTCTTCCCTGGAGTGGGGGAGTCCACAACTTGAAGGCATAGGTTTAGGGTGAGAGGGGAAAGATATAAAAGAGACCGAAGGGACAACTTTTTCACAGAGTGGGTGGTGTGTGCATGGGATGAGCTGTCAGAGGAAGTGGTGGAGGCTGGTACAATTACAGCATTTAAAAGTCATCTGGACGGGTATATAAATAGGAAGGGTTTGGGGGATGTGGGCCAAGTGCTGGCAAATGGGACTAGAATAATTTAGGATATCTGGTTGGCATGGACAAGTTGGAGCAATGGGTCTGTTTCCATGCTGTACATCTCTGTGACTCTATGACTCTAAGGATCTTGCCTTTGAGGATGTGACTTCCAAAGAGTCAGGACTTCTGTGGGAGTGCATGTGCAAAGAGATTATTTTAGAACAAATTTCCCAAGTGATGTTCATTTATGGGCAGTTATAAGGAAGGCTGACACTAGAGTGAAGAATTGTGAGGGATGAAACTGTGAAAGGCTGGTGCTGAAAGCAGCCTGATGTAAAGAAAGCAGCACACCCAGACTCCCAGCTCGAGAGTGTGGATGGTGAGGAGCTGGAGGGCAAAGAGAAGGCAGTTTAAAGATTTGCGTCGTGTATGAGCAGGGCAGTCAATTGAAGGGTTTTGTCATACAGTGGGAAAGTCTTCTGGAACCTACTTCTCTTGAGTACTCCATTCCACACATGCACCAGGCAATGATCACTATCTCCAACAAGAAAGAGTATAGCCATCATCCCTTTACATTCGAAGGCATTACCATCATTTCATCATGCATCATCCACATCTTGGGAGCTAACCTTGTCCCCAGGAGCCAAATACTTTGGCTACGAAACCAGGTCAGAGGCTGGGAATTTTGCAGCAAGTAACTCATCCCCGACACATCTTGTCTATAACTACAAGGTACAAGTCATGAGTGTGATGGAAGACTCCCCGGTTGCCTGGGTAGGTGCAGCTCCAACAAGACTTGAGAAGTTCAACACCGTCCAGGAGAAAGCACCCTCTTGATTGGAACTCTATTCAACATTCACTCCCCTCAGCATTAATGCACAGTCACAGCAATGTGTATCATCTACAACATGCCTTGCAGTGCCTTACCAAGGTTTCTTTGACCACACCTTCCAAGCTCACAGCCATGACCATCTTGAACAACCATGGTAGCAGATAAATGGGTACATCACCACCTATAAGTTCCCCTCCAAGCCATTCACCATTCTGACTGGGAAATATATTATTGCTCTTTCACTGTTGCTACTTCAAAATCCTGGAATTCCCTCCCTAATGGCATTGGACGTCAACCCACAGCACATGAATTGCAACTGTTCAAGGTATCAGCACAACACCCTCTCAAAGGGCAACTGGGGGCTGGCAATAAATGCTGTCACCCAAGTCCTACAAGTGAATAAAAGAAAAGAAACCCCATGCACACCACTCAGTGAAGTTCAACACGTTTAGAAGTGATCTGTGGAGGTGCTGGAGTGTTTTAGCTGGAATGGGAAATTGATTTTCCTTTTGTTATTAATGACTTCTGCTCATTTAAAACAGTTCTTAAAACCCTAACGTACACCAGACAATATAATCCTCACAACCTTGTAGGAATCTCTCAGTGCTGAAAGCTAAGAAATTGCTTTTTTTTTTCTTTAGCAAGTAGAATTTGTTTCAAAGACCACTGGGAGGATGCTCATATTCAGCCATTAACAAAGATCTGTATCCCAGAGCCTCAAATCTCCAGAGCACTCTGTGATACTGGCACTGGTGATTAATATTGGCAGCAACATCAAACTGCAGTGCAGAACACACAAGCCCTTGACCTAAATGTAGTGTATGGTCAGATTTTAGACCTACATAGAAAGCTGCAGCAAAGCTCACACAGCTCAAAACAAAATCAATGTTGTAATTGTTTGCATGTTCACAATTGGTTTCATTTCAAAGGTTATAGAATATAGGTTGTTCACATCTACACAGTGAAAAAGAGGGACATGTTGATGCAATTCAGTGAGAGCTGTCTCTCCTCTTTTGTTAATTCTTTCTTCCAGCTTTCTTCCCCTTCTTTACTTCTCCTCACTTATTATTTTCTAATAAGCAAATCCTCTTTCTTTGCTATGAGATTTTGTCGACCTTTTCTCGCATAGCAACATCTGAAAAACAATGGAAGCATTTCAAGTGTGCCCTGCAAAGTGCTTCTGATGATAGACCATAAATTCAGGCAGAATATGAGATGACTGATGCTAATACATTGCTACTACAGGCTAGTTTGTATTACAATGTATCAAATGGAGATAACTCCCAGAAAGACTGATTGGCTGATGGGTTCACCCTGTGCAAAGATCAGAATTACAAATGTCGGCCTGTATTTCTAATCACTGGAACACTTGCACTGTATATAATAGGTTTATAATTGATGTTTGATGGGAGGAGTATTGCTGGGGTGAAGGAAAATATGCAATCAAAAATGGCTATCCTGCCTATCAGGATTTTAAAGTGCAAGACAGGGAGCTTTCTTACATGCAGAGGGTGGTGGGGGTCTGGAATGCACTGCCTGGGATGGGGTAGCTGAGGCGGAAACTCTCATAACCTTTACAAAGCACCTGGATGAACACTTCAAGTGTCATAACATTGAAAGTTATGGGCCCATTGTGGGAAAGTGGGACTCATGAAGAGAGTGGTGTATTTTTGGGCAGAAAGGCCTCTTCCGTACTACAATTCCATAATTGCTCCATTGAAGATTCAAGTAGCTTAGATTAGATTACTTACAGTGTGGAAACAGCCCTTCAACGAGTCCACACCGACCCTCCGAAGAGCAACCCACCCAGACGCATTCCCCTCCTTCTAACATTGGCAATTATAGCATGGCCAATTCACCTAACCTGCACATCTTTGTGACTGTGGGAGGAAACCCACGCAGACACTGGGAGAATGTGCAAACTCCACACAAGGCAGGAACTGAACCCGGGTCTCTAGCGCTGTGAAGCAGCAGTGCTAACCACTGTACCACCGTGCCGCCCCATCTTCTCATCCATCACGAACAATGATTCAACATATTGTCTAGCTATCACCATTGTTAACAGCTAACCCGAGAATGCAACTTTAAAAAAAGGGTTTTGTGATTTACACATTAAAGAAGTGAAACTAATTGATGAAAGGCTTAACAGACAATCAATTTTTCAATGTATAATTTCAGTTACATCACACTGCAAATATTTGCTATAAATTATGTGTTACGATCGAGCCCTCCACAATCACCTGATGAAGGAGCGTCGCTCCGAAAGCTAGTGTTCTTCCAATTAAACCTGTTGGACTATAACCTGGTGTTGTGTGATTTTTAATCACGGACAATGACATTCTCTTAAATTCCTGAATCAAAATTCTGTGTAAGCAATCTGTTATCCACATAGTAAGCCCACAATATTCTGTGTTATTTGACCTGCCCATTTGTCCGCTTCCTTCCACTGATATCCCGCCCCACTCAGCCTAACCTTCACTCGGTTTGTGGAGTAAGGGTTCCATGACCATGTAGACAAGCTGCTGAAACATGTTGCTCTGTGACTGTGACCCCTGCAGCCAGGCTGAGACTCTCCAGAAGGTTGGAAGCAGAACAGTTTTCAGCCGAGATGACTGGGTAAATTGTTTTTAAAAATCTGTTTAAAGATACCTTGAGACATAAGCTGAGCTGGGAAGGCAATGGCCTAGTGGTATTATCACCACAGTATTAATCCAGAAACTCGGCTAATGTTCTGGGGTATGGGATCCCTTCATAGTGGAATGTGAATCCAATAAATAATCTAGAATTAAGAATCGAAAATGACCATGAAAACATTGTTGATTGTCAGAAAAATCCATCAGGTTCACTACTGCCTTTCAGGGAAGGAAATCTGCTATCCTTACCTGGTCTGGCCTCAACATAATTCCAGACCCACAGCAATGTGGTCAACCCTCATCTGTCGAGTAAAAAATGAGGTCTGCAGATTCTATTCCTGAGATGCTGCCTGGCCTGCTGTGCTTTGACCAGCAACACATTTGCAGCAGCAACCCTCACCTGTCCTCTGGAAGTTTTAATTTTTTCTTATTATCTCTTTGCCTTAATTAATCGGTTCATAGCTCATCCCTTCACTTGTTATTCAGCTGTTGACACTTCAGCCACACCTTTGTATTAATCTGTTGATTCTTTTGATCACCCGAAAAGACTCATTATTCAGTCTGCCAACACTCCAGTAATACTATCTGGGTTTATCCATTAACACTCTTAAATTACCCGGAATTAACTTGCCATTATCTCTCCGCCAGAATATTCTGTGGCTGAGTGCCTTCATCTGATGGAAAAGCAACCCCCCGGAAACTTGTGATTTAAAATAATCCCGTTGGGTTATAACCAGGTATCATGCTACTTCTGACTTTGTCCAGCACAGTCCAACACCAGCACCTCCACATCATGGCCCTCTGGAATGGCCTAACACACCTCTCAGTTCAGGGACAGGCAATAAATGCAGCGTGGGCAACGAGTGAATTATAAAAAAATCTGAAGAACCCACACTGAAACAGGCATCACAGCCAATCCTGGGACATCTAAAAACATCTAAAATTTTCCTGTTCCTTGGATGCTGCCTAACCTGCTGTGCTTTAACCAGCAACACATTTTCAGCTCTGATCTCCAGCATCTGCAGACCTCACTTTTTACATCTAAAAACATCCTTGAACAATTATGTATCCAGAAATTAACCAAAACAACTCAGTTTTGCTTTTACTCTGCATTGGTTCCTCAGATTCCCACATTCCATCTCAGGTGACAAAAACATTCAGATTTTAGTGAATCATAAAAATATAGTCATCTCTTGTTTTCAGGTAAGACACTAAACTGAAATTCTCTTTGGCATTTCACAATTGTTTTTAAAATTCCTTTCAGGGATGTGGGTGTCGCTGGCTAGGCTGGCCTTTATTGCCCATCACTAATTGCCCAGAGGGCAGTAAGGAATCAGCCATATCGCTTTGGGACTGGAGTCACGTATAGGCCAGACATTAGTGAATCACAGAATTGTTAGGGCACAGAGTGAAACCATTCATCCCTTCATATCTGTACTGGTTCTACTACTTAGTGCTGCACTCCTGCTTTCTCTCCATATCCCTGCACACCATCCAAGTAACCATACACTGTCCTCTTGAATACTTCATTTGAACCTGCCTTCTCACATTTTCACACAGGGCATTCCATACCCCAACTAATCACTGTGTGATTAAATCTAACCTCACTGGTTCTATTTTCTTTTACTGGCAGGAACAGCTTCTTCCTATTTACCGTATGCAGTCTGCTGATGACTTTGAAAACCTTTATTAAATCTCCCCGTAGTCTTCTTCTCTCCCAGGAGGACAGTCTCAACTTCTTCAATCGATTCTCCTCACTGAAAATCCTCCTTCCTGGAACCATCCGTGTTAATCATTTCTGCACTCTCTCCAATGCATTCTCATCTTTCCAAAGATGTAAAACTCACAGCTGTACAAAATAGTCCCTCTGAGGTCTAACAATTGTCTTATACCTCAAGCTCTATGCCCCTATTAATAAATCTGAGGACACTGTATGCTTTATTAACTGCCCTCTCCACCCATCTCCTGTCACCTCCAATGATTGTGCACATGTAGCTCCCTCTGTTCCCACACCCCCTTTACAATTGCACTCTCTACACTGTACACTTGGTGGCACGATGGCACAGTAGTTAGCACTGCTGTCTCGGATCAATTCCCGCCTCGGGCAACTGTCTGTGTGGAGTTTACACATTCTCCCTGTGTTTGCGTGGGTTTTCTCCGGGTGCTCCGGTTTCCTCCCACAGTCCAAAAATGTGCAGGTTAGGTGAATTGGCCGTGCTAAATTGCCCATAGTGTTAGGTGTTGGGGAATGGGTCTGGGTGGGTTGCTCTTCGAAGGGTCGGTGTGGACTTGTTGGGCCGAAGGGCCTGTTTCCACACTGTAAGTAATCTAATCTATTTTGTACTGTCTTTCCATGTTCTTTCGACTAAAGTACATTATCTGTCCCTTGTCTGCACTGATTCATTGATTTATTGAATTCATATTCTACTGTCTGCCATAATTAAAGTCCTCCCATGTCCTCAGAACATGACCTTGGGTCCCAAGTTACTAGCCCAATGATATTACTGCTGCCCCACTGCCTCCCTTATGAAAGACACCCACAGTGCTATTTAGACAAGAAATTATCCTTGATACCCCAGCCAATATTATCTCTCAGTCAGCTTCACAAAGAAAAGGACTGACACATGGGTGGTTAGGGCAGATCACAGGCAGATGGAGCTCAAAGCCGAGCAGTGGGAGGTGGATTTGGAAGATGCCGAATAAGGGAGGGTTCTCCATCTAAGAGATGGAGAGGAATTCTTTTCTCAGAAGGTCATGAATCTGCGGAATCTTTTACCTCAGAAGGCTGTCAAAGCTGGGGTCATTACTTATATTTAAGGCTGAGAGAGACAGATTCTTAACCACTAAGGGAATCAAGGGTTATGGGGAAAGGGCTGGAAAGTGGAGTTGAGAGCGCTTAGACTTTGTTGAATGGCAGAACAGCCTCATTGGGCTGAATGGTTTACTTCTGCTCTGAGAGTTTATGGTCTTAACCAGCGGTCACAGTTTGAAAGTGTTTTGCGAAAGAAGTAACTGGGCAGTGAGAATAAAGCATTTAGCAATCAGCGAATGTTGAGGTTTTAGAACACACTGTCTGGGAATTGTGATGGAGGCAGAATCACTCGAGGCATTGAAGAGGGCACTGGATAATTGTTTAAATTGAAACAAAGTGCAGGGTTACCAGGAGAAGGCAAGAGAATAGGGTTTTTTTCGGTTAGATTACCTACGGTGTGGAAACAGGCCCTTCGGAAGTGTAACCCACCCAGACCCATTTCCCTCTGACTAATGCACCTAAGACTATGGGCAATTTAACATGGCCAATTCACCTAACCTGTATATCTTTGTGACTGTGGGAGGAAACCGGAGCACCCGGAGGAAACCCACACAGACACGGGGAGAATGTGCAAACTCCACATAGGCAGTCATCCGAGGCAGGAATCGAACCTTGGACCCTGGTGCTGTGAGGCAGCAGTGCTAACCACTGAGCCACCGTGCTGACCAAGTTGAGATAAAGTGGCAGTGGAGGCACAATGGGCTTTAACGTTTCTGCAATCATCATTGCTACTTGCAAACAGATGGAATTCCTACATCGCAGCAGTAATGACACAGGCTTTAAAGTGCTGTGGAGTATTAGCTGGTTGTAAAAGGTACTCTAGAAATACAGGCCTTTCTCTTTCTCTTTTCCTTTTGTCTGTGGATGACTATAATGTTACATGTAAACTGAATGTAGGATTCTCTGTAAGCCAGCAGGCAGAAACCAGCCAGCTAAAAATCTAAGTGAAATGTAGGACTTTTTTTAAAACAGATGAGTTAAAAGTCACAATTTTCAGAAATGGCCATCTCAAAATTTAGCTCACTTGTACCCTTCTAAGTTAACACCTGTTATTATTTGCCAGGCAGGAGAGACATGAAAGCTATCTATAAAACCTACTGCATGCAATGATGCTGCATCATCTTTATAGGGATTGTAGAATAGAATCCCTACAGTGTGAAAACAGGCCATTTGGCAAAACAAGTCCACACCAATTCTCCAAAGAGCAAGCCACCAAGACCCTTCCCCCTATCCTATCCCTATAACCCTGCATTTCCCATCTCTAATGCACCTAACCTACACTTCCATAAACATTATGGGCAGTTAAGTATGGCCAATCCACCTAACCTGCACATCATTGAACTGTGGAAGGAAACTACCAGAGGAAACCCACGCAGACCCAGGGAGAACGTGCCAACTCCACATAGACAGTCACCCGACCCTGGATCCCTGGTGATGTGAGGCAGCAGTGCTGACCACTGAGCCACCTTAAAGCTTGTAATTTCAAATAAACCTGTTGGACTATGACCCCCTGGTGTCGAGAGCGTGGTACTGGAAAAACACAGCTGGCCAGGCAGCATCTAAGGAGCAGAAGAATCAATGTTTTGAGCATAAGCTGTTCATTTGGATTCATTCCTGATGAGGAGCTTAGGCTCAAAATGTCAACTCACCTGCTCCTCAAATGCTGCCTGACCTGCTGTGCTTTTCCAGCGCCACACTCTCCATCCTGATCTCCAGCATCTGCAGTCCTCACTCTCCCAGTTGATTACAATCTGGTGTCGTGTGACCTCTGACCTTGTCCACCCCAGTCCAACGCCAGCAGCTCCATAATATGACTATTACTGAGATGGCTGACAAAACAATTTGCTCCACACAATTAGCAGGTGAAAGATCAACAAACGAGTAAAGGTGTAAAGATCAAAAGAAGCAGAAATTCTAAAGGAATACTTGCAAGAACTGAAGCACTCTCTGTTGACAACAGCTAAAATTTGATAAATCGCTGCACTCTGAGACATATGGTATACCTAGATCTCTTCATAAAATGGAGCAGCTAAATTGAATAACTGGCATAAACAGACTGCCAAAGACGTACTGTGTCCCATTTGCATTCTGACAAAATGCACAGAGTATCCAGATACAAACTGCTAATCTTGTGGCACTGTTGTACTAACTGCACAGCAGGGTATACAGTAACAATGGCCCACTACACACATCCCTCTTCCTGAATTAACAAATTGCAGTTCAACAAATATGCACATTATAATGCAAACACGGGGAATATATCCTTGGGCACAATGACTTGATTATGAGCATAACAGAAGATGAGAAGGCGCAGTGAAACCTTTTCAAATGCAAGTTATTTTTTATGCTTTACAGGTATTCACTCTGAGTGAGGAGCGAGCTCTCATCAAAAGCAATGAATTCATACACAAGAGTTTATTGATGTGGCCTAGATTCCCCCAATTTAAAATGAATGAAACAAATGCAGTTCCATATGTTTGTAGTGACAGTTTTATATCAATTGCTACTGCCTTACATCAGTGTTAAACTGCCAGGGAATGAAAAACTCTTGACTGCAATGAAACACATGTCAACAGAGTCAGATGACTCACTTTTCATTAGGTGAGTGCAAACATAGGAAAATAGGTGGGTCTCAGAGTCCTAGAGCTGTACAACACGGAAACAGGCCCTTCGGTCCAACTCATCCATGCTAACCAGACATCCTCACCTAATCTAGTCCCATTTGGCCCATCTTGGCCCATATCCTTCCAAATCCTTCCTACTCATATACCCATCCAGATGCCTCTTAAATGTTGCAATTGTACCAACCTCCACCACTTCCTCTGGCAGCTCATTCCATTCATCTACCACCCTCTGCATGAAAAAGTTGCCCCTTACATCTCTTTTATATCCTTCCCCTCTCACCCTAAACCTATGCCCTCTAGTTCTGGACTCCCCGACCCCAGGGAAAAGACTTTGTCTATTTACCCTATCCATGCCCCTCATAATTTTGTAAACCTCTATAAGATCACCCCACAGCCTCCGACGCTCCAGGGAAAACAGCCCCAGCCTGTTCAGCCTCTCCCTATAGCTCAAATCCTCCACCGCTGGCAACATCCATGCAAATCTTTCCTGATCACAACATCTTTCCAATAGGAAGGAGACCAGAATTGCACGCAATATTCCAACCAATATTCTAACCAATGTCCTGTACAGCTGCAACATGAGCTCCCAACTCCTGTACTCAATACTCTGACCAATAAAAGAAAGTATACCAAACACCTTCTTCACTATCCTGAGTTGCCTTTCTTCATTCATGCAATGAGGGTGTAGCTGGCTAAGCCAGCATTCCTTGCCCATTTCTAATTGCCCAGAGGGCAGTTAAGAATCACTTATATCATGATGGTCTGGAGTCACATGTAGGCTAGACCAGGTAAGGATAGCAGATTTCCTTCCCTCAAGGGCATTAATGGGTTTTTCCAATAATCAACAATGTTTCATAGTCACCAGTTGATTCTTTTTATTGAATTCAAATTCCATCATCTACCTTGGCAGGATTTGAACCCAGGTCCCCAGAACATTAGCTGAGTTTTTGGGATTAATAATCCAGTGATAATACCACTCAGCTATTACCTTCCCATCGTCTCCTCTACTCTGACTCTTTCTCAGAATACCGAAGAAGAGTTCTGAAGGAGTCATATTGGACTCAAAAAGCTCACTGTTTCTCTCTCCACAGATGCTGCCAGACCTGTTGGGTTTCTCCAGTGATTTGTTGCAAATCCCAGCATCCAGAGTATTTTGTATTCAGTTGAAGTTAATGAAAACTGAACCTAATAGCGTTCACGATGTGAGTTGAGTGAGGAAGGTTTGAAAGCAGGTTCCTGTCATGGTTCCACCATTAAAGGCATGAAATTATTTCATCTGAAGGAATTGGTGCTGTGTCAATAGAATATTGACATATACTAGTAAATTTATAGCTGTAAAATTTCATGTTGTTGACTGACAAAGGATTAATAAGACTTAAGTCAATTACATCTAGCTTGATATTTCACAAGTAAATGATGTCTTTCCAGGTCACCTCAGAACATGTTTGAAAGCTTTGGTTATTAAAGGTTACAGCAGAGACTGAAAGATTATATAATTAATATTTCTCATTACTTCAGAGTTGTATTTAATTTAAAATTGGCAGATTCTGCTGTCATGATTGTAACTATCTTTCTGATATTAATAGGAATATTGCAACTGAATATTGGTGAAAGTAAAGTGTATTTAAAGACAAAACTAATGACAGGTCACACCTAAAGACATTTTTAAGAAGCCTTTAGTGAGATCTACAACCCAGGTACAGCAAATGAATTTTTAGATCAGCTCCTTGGCAAATATTTTCAGCACGACAGCAAGAACTCCAGGAGTTATGTACTATGTTAAAATTATGCCCACAAAACATTCTGTCAGCTCCCATTAAATTAGATTGCACAGAAGGAACTCCAATTTCCCCAGTGCTACCCTGACAACCTCGACAAATTTCTTAGACCACCCCCACTCTCTCTGCTGTGATATAACTACACACAGTGCTTTGGAAAAATAGATTTATCTCAGAACCAGATATAAACTACATATCGACTGCATTTACTTCCCACTGCTGTCCTTCCACTTGGAGTTTTTAAAATTAAACTGCCCTTTAATCACTCATTCCTGGCATGCCTCATCTCTTTCATTCTTTCTACCTTTCCATCACATTGTCCACCATCACGTCTTCACTGACATTACTCAATGATAGACAAAATAATCACCACTTTGTTGGAGACTTTTGTGTAAATCTACAAGGTTACAAGGACAACCCACCTCACAAAAAGTGAGGAAATCAGCAGTGGTTTACAATCTCGGTTGTATTGTTCCATGCTGGATGCCACATGCTACTCCATTTGGAGATGCAGATTGGGTGATTTCCAATATTGTTGCAGCATACTGTATTTAAGTGTCTGGGGTTAGAGGGTGAGGGATGATTCGGTATGGTATTAGGTGTAATTCAGGGTAACAGTGGTATAATGACAACATTGTTGGTCTAATTATCCAGGGCTAATGCTCTGGATACATAAGTACAGCTGGTGGAATTTGAATCTGATTAATAAAATCTGAATATAAAACGAGTCCCAGTGATGACAACAATCACTGATAGTTATCATTATTCATCCATTCCACCGAAGTACACCGTTAACTGGTCTGCCTACATATGACTCCGAGCTCATAATAATGAAATTAACTCCTAAATGTCCTCTCAAATGGCCCGAAAAGACACTCATTTCAAGAGTAATTAGAGATGGGCAATATGGCCACATGCAATGAAAGGATAAATTTGGAAAAGGTATATAGCCATTGAGCACAAAGAGTGTCATTCTGTTCATTATGCCTACCCCTCTAAAAGAGTGTTACCCCTTCCATGAGCACCATGCACATATTTTGCCTTCAAGTATGTCTCTAATTTCCTTTTGAAAGTCATTGCAGTCAGTTCTCATACAGTACCATTTTGCTTTAACACTGAGAAACTAATGGGTTCATGGATTAATTGAAATAAAGAAGGAATATACTTGTGTTGGAAACAGTTCAACAAAGGTTCACCAGAGTAAAATCAGAGTAGATTGGGCTTATAATCGTCTGTGTTTAGAAGAAGAGGCAATTTTATGGAAACATAAATATTCTTAGGAATTGATCGAGCAAAAGCTGAGGGAATATTTGACCTTTATGAACAATGTGGAACTGGAAAATTATGGGATCAAAATAAGAAAGAGATGATGGTTAATTCCTTCTATCTTTAGAATTCTTTACGCTTGAATGCAGTGAAGGTTGAGTCACTGATGAGAGAAAAGTCTTTGTGATCCATGTTCTAGGAACAGGAATGAAAGTGGAGTTGAGGCAAAATTAGATCAGGCATGATCAATGGAAGAGCAGGCATGGCACACAGATGATCTACTTCTGCTCCCACTGCTTATGTTCTTCTGTAAAACATTAAAGTGTTACCAAGACATTCGAATCAAAGCAAAACACTGAGGACAATAGAAATCTGAGACAAATGCTAAGAATGCTGGAGCAACTCAGCAGGTATGGCATTATCTGTGGAGAGAGAAAACAGCGTTGATGTTTCAAGCCTAGTCTGACTCTCCTTCAGAACCCAGTCTGATTAGCTCCATTTCTCTCTCCATAAGATGCTGTTTTGTCCTGGAAGATGTCACTTTGTCCTGGAAGAATGTCAAGCTTCTTGGGTATTATTGGAGTTGCACTCATTGACACAAGTGAGGAGTATTCCATCACCATCCTGACATGTGCCTTGTAGATGGTAGACAGGCCTTGGGGAGTCTATACGACATAAGACATAAGAGCAGAATTAGGGAGGAGCAAGTGAGGTCTGCAGATGCTGGGGATCAGAGCTGAAAATGTGTTGCTGGAAAAGCACAGCAGG
This sequence comes from Hemiscyllium ocellatum, assembly GCF_020745735.1. Lineage (NCBI taxonomy): Eukaryota > Metazoa > Chordata > Chondrichthyes > Orectolobiformes > Hemiscylliidae > Hemiscyllium > Hemiscyllium ocellatum. Next base: position 76,232,323 of record NC_083418.1, read on the forward strand.
TCAGGCAGCATCCAAGATACAGGAAATTCGACGTTTCGGGCTTAAGCCCTTCATCAGCTGCCTGACCTGCTGTGCTTTTCCAGCAACACATTTTCAGATAAGAGCAGAATTAAGCTATTTGGCTCATCAAGGCTGCTCCGCTATTTGATCAACCCCTGCCTTCTCCTGCCTTCTCCCCATAACCCTTGATTCTCTTGTCAATCAAGAACTTATCTCTCTGTCGTAAATACAATCAATGACTTGGCCTCCACAGCCCTCTGCAGTAATGAGTTCCACAGATTCCCCACCCTCTGGCTGAAGAAATTCCTCCTCATCTCATTTCTAAAGGGTCGCCCTTCACTCTTGAGGTTGTGCCCTCAGGAACTAGCATGTCCTATTAGTCGGAACATTATTCTCCACGACCACTCAATCCAGGCCTCTCAGTATTCTGTCTGTTTCAATCAGATCCTCCTCATCCTACTATTCCCTATTCCTGAGATGCTGCCTGGCCTGCTGTGCTTTAACCAGCAACACATTTTCAGCTGTGATCTCCAGCATCTGCAGACCTCATTTTTTACTTTAAACTCCATCAAGTACAGGCTCAGAGTCCGTAACTGCTCCTTATATGACAAGCTCTTCATTCCTGGATTATCCTTGTATAGAACTCATCTGGACCCCTCCAAGACTAGCACATCTTTCTGTAGATATGGAGCGTAAAACTGCTCACAATATTCCAAATATGGTCTCACAAGAGGGTTACACAACATCAATAGTATGTCCCTGTTGTATTCTAGCCCTCTTGAAATGAATGAGTGAAGGGCTTATGCCCGAAACGTCAAATTTCCTGTTCCTTGGATGCTGCCTGACCTGCTGCGCTTTAACCAGCAACACATTTTCAGCTCTTGAAATGAATGCCAGCATTGTATTTTCCTTCCTAACTGCCAACTGAACCTGCAACTTAACCTGAGGAGAATCCTGAACGAGGACTCCCAAGTACCATTGTGCTTTGGATTTCCAAAGCCTTTCCCTGTTTAAAAAAATAGTCTGTGCTTCAATTTTCCCTACCAAAATGCACAACCTCACAGTTTATCATACTAACAGATTACAACAGGATCTTGATCAGATGGGCCAATGGGCTAAGAAGTGGCAGATGGAGTTTAATTCAGATAAATGCGAGGTGCTGTATTTTGGGAAAGCAAATCTTAGCAGGATCTATAAACTTAATGGTAAGGTCCATGGGAGTGTTGCTGAACAAAGAGACCTTGGAGTACAGGTTCATAGCTCCTTAAAAGTAGAGTCGCAGGTAGATAGAATAGTGAAGAAGGCATTTGGTATGGTTTCCTTTATTGGTCAGAGTATTGATTACAAGAGTTGGAATGTCATGTTGCAGCTGTACAGGACATTGGTTAGACCACTGTTGGAATATTGCACGCAATTCTGGTCTCCTTCCTATCAGAAAGATGTTGTGAAACTTGAAAGGGTTCAGAAAAGATTTACAAGGATGTTGCCAGGGTTGGAGGGTTTGAGCAATAGGGAGAGGCTGAACAGGCTGGGGCTGTTTTTTCTGGAGCGTCAGAGGCTGGGGTGTCACCTTCTCGAGGTTTACAAAATTATGAGGGGCATGGATAGGGTAAATAGACAAAGTCTTTTCCCTGGGGTGGGGGAGTCCAGAACTAGAGGCCGTAGGATTAGGGTGAGAGGGGAAAGATATAAAAGAAACCTACGAGGCAACTTTTTCACACAGAGGGTGGTACGTGTATGGAATGAGCTGTCAGAGGAAGTGGTGGAGGCTGGTACAATTGCAACATTTAAGAGGCATTTGGATGGTTATATGAATAAGAAGGGTTTGGAGGGATATGGGCTGGGTGCTGGCAGGTGGGACTAGATTGGGTTGGGATATCTGGTCAGCCTGGATGGGTTGGACCGAAGGGTCTGTTTCCATGCTGTACCTCTCTATGACTCTATGACTGCAAAACACTTTCTGAAGAAATGCATAGGTTTACTGTATCCTCAGCTTCTAAAGGTTTACTGCTTCTAGAGTTTCTCTAAACCATTCAGAACTTTTGCCCCAAGATGTATTGGAGACTACTAAACTAACATCACTGACTGAACCTGCATTATGGTACTGCATCACGCTACCACCCTTGCAGTCACCATCTCACCAACATTAGGAATCCCTGCTCTGGGTCTACTCCAACTATAACTCCCCGCTTTGGGCCTAGTCCAACCAAGAATCATTGATCTGGGCCTGCTCCAACCAGGAGTCCCGCCTCTGGACCTACTCCACCCAGGAGCCCCCTGCTCTGGGCCCACTCTACCCAGTAGTCCCTACTCTGGGCCCACTCCAACCAGAAGTCATTGCTCTGGGCCCACTCTAACCAAGAATTATTGCTCTGGGCCTACTCTGACCAGATGCCCCTGTTTGGGCCTACTCCAACTAGAACTCCCTGCTTTGGGCCTACTCCAACCAGGAGTCATTGCTCTGGGCTCACTCCAACCAGGAATTAATGGTCTGGCCCTACTCCAACCAGGAGAGTCCCTGCTCTGGGCCTACTCCAAACAGGAGTCCCTGTTCTGCACCTACTCCAAACAGGTGTCCCTGCTCTGGCCCTACTCTGACCAGGAGTCCCTGCTCTGGGCCCACAGTAATTAGTAAATTGGTTCTTTAAGTATGATTAAACTATAACTAATAGCGAGAGAGAAAATAGGACCCTTCAAGGACCAAAGTGAATATGTATGTGTCGAACTGCAGGAGATTGTCACAGTCCTCAATGAATTTGTCTCCTCTATGCTTACCATGGAGAACGTCATGAAGACTTTGGAACTTGGGGAAGTTAGTGGTGGCAGTTAGTGGGGCTGTTTTCCCTGGAGCATTGGAGTCTGAGAGGTGACCTTATAGAGTTTTACAAAATTATGAGGAGCACGGATAGGATAAATAGGCAAAGTCTTTTCCCCAGGGTGGGGGAGTCCAGAACTAGAGGGCATAGGTTTAGGGTGAGAGGGGAAAGATATGAAAGGGACATAAGGGGCAATTTTTTTCATGCAGAGGGTGGTATGTGAATGGAATGAGTTGCCAGAGGAAAGAGTGGACATTGGTACAATTACAGCATTTAAAAGGCATTTGGATGAGTATACAAATAGGAAGGGTTTGGAGAGATATGGGCCAAATGCTGGCAGGTAGGGCTAGATTGGGTTGGGATAACTGGTCGACATGGATGGATTGGACTGAAGGGTCTGTTTCCATGCTGTACATCTCTATGATTCTACGATCTTCTACCTGTCACTTCTTTGCCCACTCTCCTTGCTAGTCAAGTCCTTCCATGGTCTCCCAGCTTCCTCAACACTACCTATCCTCCCAACTATCTTTGTGGCATCTATAAACACAGAAACAATGCTCTCATTCAGATCGTTAATGTATATCATGAATAGTGTTGGTCCAAACACAGACCCCAGCAGAACTCTACTATTCACCAGCTGCCATCCTGAAAAAAGGCTCCTTTTATCCCCAGTCTCTGCTTTCTGCCACTCAGCCAGTCAGCCCATGCGAGTGCATCGCCCTGAACACTATCAGTTCTTGTCTTATTTAACAGTCGCCTGTGCAGCATTTTGTCAAAGGCCTTCTGGAAATCCAAATAGATTTCATCCACTGACTCTGTTTGTTGAAGTTGCTCATTAACATCTCAAAGAATTTGAACAGATTTGATAGGCTAGACGCCCCTTGACAAAGTCATGTTGACTCAGCCCTGTTTTACCATGCACTTCCGAGTATTTCACAATCTTAAACAATGGATTCTAAGTTCTTACAAAGGACAAAGGCCAGGTGAATTGGTGCTAATTTCCCATCTTCTGCTTCCTTTATTCTTAAACATAAATGTTATATTAGCAATTTTCTAGTCCTCGAGGACCATCCCTGACTCCAGTAATTCCAATGGCTCTACAATCTCCTGAGGTATCTCCATCAGTACCCTGGGGTGTAGTCCATCTGGGCCTATGCAATTTATCCATCTGCAACGAGTTGAACTGATTTGAATTAGCTTTCCTATCATATATACTGAAGAAGGGCTCATGCTCTGGGCTCACTCCAACCAGGAATTAATGGTCTGGCCCTACTCCAACCAGGAGAGTCCCTGCTCTGGGCCTACTCCAAACAGGATTCCCTGCTCTGAGCCCATTCCAACCAGGAGTCCCTGCTTTGGGCCTACTCCAAACAGGAGTCCCTGTTCTGCACCTACTCCAAACAGGAGTCCCTGCTCTGGGCCCACAGTAATTAGTAAATTGGTTCTTTAAGTATGATTAAACTATAACTAATAGCGAGAGAGAAAATAGGACCCTTCAAGGACCAAAGTGAATATGTATGTGTCGATTCTCCTGCTCCTTGGATACTGCTTGACCTGCTGCGCTTTTCCAGCAACACATTTTCAGCATCTGCAGTCGTCACTTTTTCCTATCATATATACTCAAGTAAGTACAGTGAAAAAATTGTTAGTCGCCACTTGGAGCGCCATCTTAGGTACAGAGTACCTCGGTATAATTCTTAGTTACAGAATCGAGAAATGTAGGAGAAAAAAAAGTTACATTACAGTCATACACAGTATACCCATAGGTCAGAAAACCACAAAACAAAGTTAAAACGTTTGGGAGAAGATTTGTAGTTTGGGTGCTTGTTGTTGTGGTTCTGTTCACCGAGCTGGGAATTTATGTTGCGGACATTTCGTCCCCTGTCTAGGTGACATCCTCAGTGCTTGGGAGCCTCCTGTGAAGCGCTTCTGTGATCTTTCTTCCAGCATTTATAATGGTTTGTCTCCGTCGCTTCCGGTTGTCAGTTCCAGCTGTTCGCTGAAGTGGCGGACAACCGGATGTGGCAGAGCCAAACCACTATAAATGCTGGAGGAAACATCACAGAAGCGCTTCACAGGAGGCTCCCAAGCACTGAGGATGTCACCTAGACAGGGGACGAAACGTCTGCAACACAAATTCCCAGCTCGGCGAACAGAACCACAACAAAGTTAAAAAGACAAACATCACAGTCTCTCTCCAGGGGCTCCCTTCAGCAGACCAGAGCAGGGGATCTCCATGTGGCCTGACCTCTGGCTGCCTCTGTGCTCTGCTCTGGGCTACTGGTCACTGGCATCCCCACTTCTGTCCACCTGAGTCTCCACAAACTGCTGACCCCTCTTTAGAGTCTGAGTGTTCAAGGCCAACAAATGGGAGGAGACTGGGACAAAAGAAAGAAGAAAAAGAGAAACAATGGGTAGAGCAGAGGAGCTCCAACTGGAGTGTCCGACTCTGCTGCCATCTTACCAAATGTGGAAGCTGTCCTTTCAGCTTTCAGACCTTCCCAGCACCTTCTCCTTAGTGAAGACCACTGTACTCACCTCTGCTCCCTGACTCCCATGAGGTTCTATTACCTCTATTACCCTAATTTATGGAGGCATCAATGGAACTGGTGTCATTGTCCTTTTGTACAAGCATCTCTAGTTTCAACACAGTCTTTGTACACACTACAAAGATTTCTCAAATAATTGGAGCGAAGAAGGGTGAGAGGTGACTTAATAGAGGTATATGAGATGTTGAGAGGCATGGATAGAGTGGACAGCCATAGATTTTTTCCCAGAGTGGAAATGGCTATCACACAGGGGCATAATTTTAAAGTGATTGGAGGAAGGTTTAGGCGAGATGTCAGAGATAGGTTCTTTACACAGAGGGTGGTGGGTACATGGAATGCACTGTCAGCAGTGGTCGTAGAGACAGAGACATTAAGGACATTTAAGCAACTCTTGGATTGGCACATGGAAGATAATGAAGGGCATGTCGGTTAGTCTGATCTTAGGGTAGGATAAAAGGTCGACACAACATCTAGAGAGCCAAAGGGCCTGTACTGTACAGTTCTGTTCTGTGTTCGATGTTGTATTTGGGATGAACTAGCTGAAATTATGATCACCTGCAGCAATATTAAGAATGCATGTTTAGGCAACCCAGATGTGGCAACAATCTCAATTTGCCAACTTGAGATTGTCTATACTCAGGCACATAGTCATAACAATACTTTATTTTGATTTGTTTGTGGGACACGGGCATTTCTAGGCCACAATTTATTGCACATCCATAATTGTGAAGAAGTCAGCTAGGCATCACCAAATTGCTGTGACTCTGGAGTCATATGTGGACCAGATCAGGTGCAGATTTCATAAAAACCTTCCCTAAAGGCATGAGTGAACAAGATGGGTTTTTAAAACAATAATTGACTGTAGTTACATAACCGCCATGAGGTTTGATTTATCATTTCAGATTTTACTAATTTCAAATTTAACCATTTATTCTGGTGAGGGTTGAATCCATATCCCCAAAACATTAGCATGGGTAACTCAATTACTAGTCCAGTGATCTTACCACTGTGTCCTCAACTCCCATCTTTGAGGCAATGGACAATTCCATTCCCTTGAGCTGGGTAGCTGCGTGTGTTTAGATCTGTATTGATGCTGGATGCACACTGTGGGACAATGAGATTCACAATGAGATGACTCTGAGTTCAGGAGGAGTGAAGGCACCAGTATGTGAAGACAGGGAGGTCTTAAACACAGTACATTAGGAGTGCAACCACCTTACTTAAGAGATAAGGAACTATCAGCCTCAGGGACAGGGCATGTACAGACACCACAGCTCAAATTTACTCCAGACTGGTATCTCAATGTGCACGTATCAATGTAAGCTTAAAGCGCACATTGAATGTACATCTTATGGGCTCTCAGAGGATCAGATGGGTCTATATCTCTTGGGTCCATTTGGGGTTAGATACAGATATCATCCATTAATTCATTGTTAATAATGCTTGGAAGCAGGAACACAGGGGCAAAAGGTGATTCAAAGCACAGTGCTGGATTGACAGAAAGAAATGTAGTAACAATGGAATTTCAGTATTGTCTTCAGATAAGTGTAACAGTGTTAGTTTCCACGATGCTAGAGTGCCTCTTGTAGATGTAATAATAAAAGTTATTTGGAGTTGTCAGTAAGTGGATCTTTTTGAGATGATATACGGGTCCATATTTCACTGTTATATGTAATTATTTTTGTATGTGTGGATATATAAATATAAATGTGTACATTTTCGCCAAAAACGGATACCCACGCAACTTTATCACCAGATGCCTAAGAGATAGACCACGGAACGAGGACATGCCACAACCAAAAGGACTAGCCACACTACCATACGTCAGGAGTGTCTCAGAACTGACAGCCAGACTACTGCGACCCTTAGGACTCATAACAGCACACAAGCCAACTTCCACACTCAGACAACAACTCACTAGAACAAAGGACCCAATAGCCAGCACGAGCCAAACTAACGTAGTTTACAAAATACCATGCAAGGACTGCACAAAACACTATATAGGACAAACAGGAAGACAGCTAACAATCCGCATCCACGAACATCAGCTAGCCACAAAATGACACGACCAGCTATCCCTAGTAGCCATACACTCAGACAACCAGGAACATGAATTTGACTGGGAAAACACTACCATCATAGGACAAGCCAGACAGAGAACAGCCAGGGAATTCCTAGAGGCATGGCATTCATCCACAAACTCCATTAACAGACACATGGATCTGGACCCCATATACAAACCACTACAGCTGAAACTGACACCCAGAAGCGGCAAGAACATCCATCAACAGACACATCGACCGGGACCCCACATACAAACTACTACAGCTGAAACTGACACCCGGAAGCGGCAAGAACAAACCACTATAAATACCGGAAGAAACATCAAAGCAGCGCTTCACAGGAGGCTCCAATAGCACTGATGATGTTCCCTAGCCAGGGAATGAAACGTTTGCAGCAAAAACTTCCAGCTCGGCGAACAGAACCACAACAACGGACACCCGAGCTACAAATCTTCAACCAGACTTATTTGCAAGCATGTGTTTAACTTCTGTCTAGGTATGTAATTCTAAGGAGACAAGGTAGTATCCCGAGGAATTTGACAATGTGGATAACACTCACTTCACCATTGCTAAGATCAGATTTGCTAAATTGAACCACTCTTTAATTTTGTTCCTTCAGATCTTTTTGTAATACTGGACACGAATATTGCTGAAAAGACACATTTTGTTGAGGTTTTCCATTTTGTACTCATCACACTGGCACAGAAAGTTCTACACCACATTGATCATTTTTATGATAGGCAGAACATTTTTCTGACTTGATGCAAGAAACTTGGCTGTTACTTGTCAATCATCTCTAACTGGCGCATTTCAATGGCAACAGCTCTGCCATTCAGAGAACACTTGCCAACCAATCAGCACTTCCTTCTCATATGATAAAATTGTTGTTTTATGTTTACATTGATATTCTTGAGAATTATTCTGATGAGTGCAAGGGATAAGCATCAAAATCTATCTTTTATCAGCAACACTTTGCTGCTTCTGATCATCCTTATGTCAGAATGTAGTTAAATTATATTAATATACGGTCTCAGTGCATATTTTTGAATACCTTTGGTTCAGAGTATAAGATGCTACCTGTTAAACAAATATATCTGCCTCATTTATAATTGGATCCATTATCTAAAATTGATACGCAAATAAAGATTTTAAATGGAATGGATGAAATATTTCAGTCCATCCACACTGCAAGCTTTGTTTAATTGTTACTGTAGGTTGTAGAGCTTTAAAAAAATCCAATTTTGATAAGTATCAAACATAGCCAAGGTCTTTTCCCAAGGTCGGGGAAGTCCAGAACGAGAGGGCATGGATTTAGGGTGAGATGGGTAAGATTTAAAAGAGACCTAAGGGACAACGTTTTCACAAAGAGAGTGGTGCGTGTATAGAATGAGCTGCCACAGGAAGTGGTGAAGGCTGGTATTTACAAAATTTAAACGGTATCTGGATGAGTATATGGATAGGAAGGGCTTAGAGGGATATGAGTCGAGAGTGTGATGTTGGAAAAGCACAGTAGGTGAGGTAGCATCCAAGGAACAGGAGAATCGATGTTTCAGCCAAAAGCCCTTCATTCCTGATGAATGGTTTTCATTCGAAACGTTGATTCTCCTGCTCCTCGGATGCTGCCTGACCTGCTGCGCTTTTCTAGCAACGCACTCACGACTCTGATATCCAGCATCTGCAGTCCTCACTTTCTCCTTGAGAGGGATATGGGCCAAGTGCTGGCAAATGGGACAAAATTAATTTAGGATACCTGGTCGGCATGGATGAGTTGGAGAGAAGGGTCATTTCCATCCTGCATATCTGTATGACCCCATAAAAAGTTATCATTTAACGAGACAACACATGCAAAATCACAGAAGAGGTAAAGGCCCATAATCCATGTCTTCCCTGCCCACTTCGCATGACTCTATCAATATCAGCTCCACTTGCACTTTCCTTGTTTATCTGGTTCCCTCTTATTAATATCCTGCCATTCGCCAGAGCCTTTGTTAGAAAGTCCCACATTCTAAGCATTCCCAGGGTAAACTCTGGGTAAAGTTGTTTCTCCCAAGTTTCCTTTCAGTTTCATTCACAAGCATGCTGCCCCTGTGGAAATTTCTGAGATCAAGTTAATTAATTGTTCAATTAATTAATTTTTCATCAGAAAAACACTCAACCAATGCTCAAAACTGCAAATGAGATCTATCAATTTCAGCTAATTTTTTTTTTGGAGTGTAGGGAATGCATGCAGGAGTGGGTGAGGTAAGGGATTTGACCAGTATACTGGGAAACCCCATGATCCCTGTTAGAGCTCAATTTGCAACTTAGCGAGTTTAGAATTAGAATTTGATTTAGTGTCACATTTCAGCAAGTAGACAAGGACAGGGGTACAGTGCCATCCCACATCATCAGTGTAAAGTACCAAGGTTCAAATTTGAGATACAAAGTAGAGAAATAAAGAAAAAGGTTAGATTACCCTACAGTTATTCATAGTGTAAATTATAAAACAAAAAAAAGTTAAAAAGACAAGCATTACAGTCTTTCTATGAGGGGCTAGCGATACATCAATGCAAGGGGCTTCCAGACATGCTACGCCAGGGCTCACACTACAGCCGAGTCCCCCAACTGAGCCTGCTCCGCTGTGACACAACAACTGTACCTGTTCCGAGCACATTGACCATTCCCACTCCGCTCCGGGCACACTGACCATTCCCATTCTGCTCTGGCCACACTGACCATTCCCACTCTGCTCTAGCCACACTGACCATTCCCACTCCGCTCCAGACACACTGACCATTCCCACTCAGCTCTGGGCACACTGACCATTCCCACTCTGCTCCAGACACACTGACCATTCCCACTCAGCTCTGGGCACACTGACCATTCCCATTCTGCTCTAGCCGCACTGACCCTTCCCACTCCGCTCCGGGCAAACTGACCATTCCTACTCTGCTACAGACACATTGACCATTCCCACTCTGCTCTGACCATACTGACCATTCCCACTCCACTCCAGGCACACTGACCATTACCACTCTGCTACAGACACACTGATCATTCCCTCTCCAATCCAGGCACACTGACCATTCCCACTCTGCTCCAGACACACTGACCATTCTCACTCTGCTCTTGGCACACTGACCATTCCCACTCCGATCCGGGCACACTGACCATTCTCACTCTGCTCCAGACACACTGACCATTCCCACTCCGATCCGGGCACACTGACCATTCCCACTCCACTCCGGGCACACTGACCATTCCCCTCCACTCCAGACACACTCACCAGTCCCACACTGCTCCAGACATACTCACCATTCCCATTCCACCCCAGACACACTGACCATTCCCACTCAGCTCTGGCGACACTGACCATTCCCACTCTGCCACAGACACACTGACCATTACCACTCCACTCCAGGCACACTGACCATTCCTACTCCGATCCGGGCACACTGACCATTCCCACTCTGCTATAGGCACACTGACCATTCCCAATCTGCTCCAGACACACTGACCATTCCCACTCCGCTCCAGGCACACTGACCATTCCCAGTTCGCTTCAGACACACTGACCATTCCCACTCTGCTCTGGGCACACTGACCATTCCCACTCCACTCCAGGCAGACTGGCCATCCTGCTGCGCTCTGCACTACGTGTCTACATAATCTCCTGGATTGGATGAAACCAACAATTCCTTCCAATGCTGCATAGAGGACCATCAGCTTTGTCATTCAGACATGGAGTTGCACAACATGTGGTGAATTCAAAACATAGCAGCAAGATATTCTGAGGAAAATACTGACCCACAGGAAGGAAAGTAAACTCAGCACATCACTGTGTAGCTAGCTGGAGAATAACAGTCATAAAAGCTCAGGCAGAAGCTTCCCTCACGTTCCCAGGTGGGGGTTGTAATGTGACATTAGAAAATCTTATCAAGAGAAAGCAATTTTGATCAAAAGGTTACAAAGAAATCCTTCACCCCCACGCTCTTTATTGCAGGAGAACTTTAAAGTTCAAGGTGCTTGAGGACTCTTCAGCTCAGAGTTGAAATTTGGCTTCTGCCAAAAGCTTTCTGAATCAACCATTTTAAACTTAGAAAAAAACTGATCTATTTTGCTCATAGCTAATTATCAAGTTTAATATCATTTTCTTACGGAGCACTGCATTATCTATCTCAGTTCCATCGTTTATTTATCATCAGCGCAAAGAGTCGTGATTCTTGGGAAGCTGGAGGCTGAAGATTATATCCTTGCTGCACAATCATCAGGAATCAATTAAATGTGACTTTTGACTCTCATTTGTCTCCTAGTTGTTTACTACTACAAATGCATGACAAATTAGATTGAAAACAAGAAAAAAAAATCACCATTAGATGAGTTGGTTTTCAAAGGGTCAACATTAACACTTGCATTAACAAAAGACTCTTCTGCAGAATTCACAGTGGTTGTGAAATAGACCATAAGATCAAAAGAAATAGGAACAGGCCATTCAGCCCCTCAATCCTGCTCAGTGATTCAATAGGATCATGAATGATTTGACACTCTTCATGTCCAATTTTACCCTTTCCCTGTAACCTTTACATCCTCAACTTCAAATATACACAAAACGTCTGCCTCCACAGCTCTCTGTGGCGATATTAACATTTTCCTGGTCCTTAGTTGCTGCCAAACAAGCATGTTTCTCCAGCATTGTCAGGCTTCACTTCAGATCTCCAGCACTTTGCTTTTTTAAAAACAAATTGGTCATGGCTTTTGGACTACATTGGCGGTGGCAGGGTCAGCCAGGTGGACCTCATAGAATGTGAGTTCCCTGATTGGGGCTGTTAATCTGGTCCAGTCAGGGAGCCCAGTCTGACAGATATAAACAGGAGTGTCAGAAGTTCTACTTACCCTGGGAGCTGTCCCTGAGGGAGCTGGATCACTGTCGAGGACTTTCTGTGGGTAAACAAAGTGTGACTTAGAGATGGGATAACAGCCTCTGTGGAGTTATTTCATGGATGTCACTGGCTGTCCTGCATTTATTGCCCATCCTAAAGGCAGGCATAACATATAGAGAGACTTACAGTGGCTCAGTGCTTGGCACTGCTGCATCACAGTGCCAGGGACCTGGGTTTGATTTCACCCTCCAGCTACTGTCTGTATGGAGTTTGCACATTCTCCCCGTGTCTGCGTGGGTTTCTTTTGGGTGCTCTGGTTTCCTCCCACAGTCCAAAGATGTGTAGGTTAGATGATGGGCCATGCTAAATTATCCAAAATGTCCAAGAATGCGCAGGCTCAGTGGATTAGCCCTGGGAAATGCAAGGGAGTGGGGTCTGGGTGAGATACTCTTCAGAGGGCCAATGTTGACTCAATGGGCAAACAGTCTGCTTCCACACTGGAAGGATTCTATGACAATTGACTTTCCTCTTCACGGGGTATTAGTGAGCCAGATGGGTTTTGTTTTAAGGAGAAAGTGAGGACTGTTTGTTGGAGATAAGAGTCAAAAAGTGTTACTGTCCTACCTTCCTTCCCACCTGTCCGCCCCACTCTCCACTCTGACCTATTGCCATCACCTCCTATCTTCATCTACCTATTGCATTCCCATCTATCTTCACCCCAGCTCCACCCCACTCCCATTTATCTCTCAGCCCCCTTAGGTCTCGCCCACATGCCTAACTGGGTTTTGTTTTTAAGTGTCATGGACAGCACTTGCCGGCTTTTCAACTCCAGATCATTTTATAATTGAATTCAAATTTCACCATCTGCCACAGTCGGGTTTAAACCCATGTTCCTAGAACAATAGCCTGGGGTTTTGGATGACCAGTCTGCTGTTATGAGCACTTTTCCACTGTCTCCCTAACGATGCTCCAGTGACCTTTAGGCTCTATATTCCCCTGAAGTAATTATCGGCTCCTGGACTTTCATAATTGGAACAAATCACTCTCACAAACTTGAGCAATAAATTCTGTGAGATAGGAATGTGTATGAGGGGATTAAGGACAAACTGAAGATCAACTCTCATCTCCTTTGTCTTTTCTATGTCCCATGAATAAATATGAAAAACAGACTCAACTCTTGTACACATCACCTTTAGGGGGGAAACAGAACGCCTTTCAAAAGCTACATGACTCCCCAGATGATTTTGATTCTGTCAAAAAAATCCCTTAAAGCTTTATCAGCTGCAGATGGCCACAGATTGAATGGAAATACATTTCATTTCTCACATATTAAAATGCAATTTATTTTTGTTTCGAATTATTTATGTTCCTGTGCTGGTCATATTAAGGTCTTTCAATCAGAAGATAATCACACTGTCTGCCAGGGACGCAGGACTGATGCTGGGTTTTATAAAGAAACTTAATCAGGACTACCCTTTGTCATTTTTGTTCTATGATAGCTGTAAGGAAGAATAGATAACTCCGGGACTCCAATGCTTCAGAGAAAATTAAATGTTTCTGATGGTGTGCTCCTATTTAAATGACAGCTTTCTGGAAGAAGTACATAAGTGGTTACCTTTGAAACACGAGATGCAGACTTCAGTCAAAAATAATCATACCAGCAATATTAACCCATTGTTAATCAATGCTGATAAAAAGATTAACATTGAGTAAACAACTATCACGTTGAGGACTGGCAAACTGGTGCAAATGGAGGCAAACTGTAATGTTTCCTTCTTCAAATACACATAAACACTCAATCTGCTGTCACAGAATCCCTACGGTGAGGAAGCAGACCATTCGGCCCATTGTGTTTATGCTGACCCTGCAAAGAACATCTCACTCAGACCCACTCCATCAAGGTCTCTGTGTTCCCTCTTCACTCTCTGGTTTCAGGTGATAGGGTGTAACCAGTAGAGTTGATCAGGGCATGTGTGGATATGAGTTATTTGGACTTTTAGAAGGCTTTCAACAAAGTCCCAAATATGAGATTAGCATGTAAAATTAAAGCAGATGGGATTGGAGATAGTGGATTGAGATGGATAGAAAAGTGGTGAGTGGACAGGAAACAAAGAGTAGGAATAAATGGGTCTTTTTCTGAATGGCTGACAGGGATTAATACTGGGGTCCCAGCTATTCACTACATCGGTTAATGATATAGATGAGGCAACTAAATGTAATATTTCAGAAGTTGCAGATGATACAAAGCTGGGTGGGAGGGTGAGCTGTGAGAGATGTTGCAGTGTGATTTGGACAGACTGAGTCAGTGGGCAAATACATGGCAGATGCAGTAAAATATGAGATCAACCTCCTATTGGAATGGCTGTAAATTGATGAAGGGAATATTCAATGAGACTTGGGTCTCTGATGCACAACTCACTGAAAGTAAGTGTGCAGGTGTAGCAGGCAGTAAAGAAGGTAAACCGTATGTTGGCCTTCACTGTGAGGGGATTTGAGTACAGGAACAGGAATGTCTTGCTGCAATTATGCAGGGCATTTGGTGAAGACACACATGGAATATTGTGTGTAGTTTTGGTCTCCTTATCTGAGGAAGGATGCTCTTGCTCTTGAGGGACTGCAGCAAAGGTCTACGAGAGTAATTCCTGGGAAGGCAGGGCTGACATATGAGGAGAGAATTACCTAGTTACAATAGTATTTACAGAAGTTTATATTAATGGAAGGGCATCTCATAGAGATGTATAAAGTTCTAACAGGATTAGACAGGTTAAATACAGGGAGGATGTTCCCTGTGGGAGATTTCCAGACCAACAGGTCAGAGTTTAAAGTTACAACTAAGATGATGAGAAATTTCTTCACCCATTAAGTGGTGAGTCTGTGAAATTCATTACCAAAGAAAATAGTTGAGGCCAAAACATTGTGTGTTTTCAAGAAGGGGGTGGATGTAGCTCTTGTGGCTAAAGGATAACGGGGGGTGGGGGTTTGGTGCGGGGGTAGAGGAGGGTGAGATTAGGGTATTAGGCTCAATGATCAGTCATGATCATATTGAATGGAGGAGGAGCCTTGAAGGATCACATGGTCTACTCCTGCTCCTATCTCCAATGTTTCTATGTTTCTAATTCAAGGCAGAAATGAAAAGGCATCACTTCTCTCAGAGGGTAGTGAGTCTGTGGAATTCTTCACCACAGACAATTGTCAAGGCAGGGTCTTTAAGATTATTCGAGGCTGTGCCAGACAGAATTTAATCATGAAGGGGATCAAAGTGGAAAGATATGGGGAAAAGGCAGGAAAGTCAGGTCAAGGATTATCATGTCAGCCATGATGTCAGCGAATTGTCAACCAGACACAATGGGCTGAATGGTCTACTCCTGCTCCTACAATCTATGGTCTTATGACCTTACTCACCTCAGAAACAGAAGCTGACAATGTAGGCTGACACTCAGTGCCGATGCTGAGGAAATGTTGCACTGTCTGTGGGTGTTACCTCTCAGCTGAACTGTGTAATTGAGGAATCAGTCGTTAATCCTGGCACTTTGTGTGCAGAACCTCTTTGAAGAGGAAGGAGTTCACCTGAGTGAGGTCAGAATGAAGTCAGAGTGGATGAAGAGTGGGGCTGGAAAGGAGACACAGCAAGTCAGGCAGTATCGGAGGAGCAGGTGAGTTGATGTTTTGGTCAGGACCCTTCATCAGATAGGTCGACTCTCCTGCTCCTCTGACACTGCTTGAACTTCTGTGCCTTGCCAGCTCCTGATTAACATTCCTGAATGTCAGCAAAAACAAACAGATGAATTGGTTTGTGGGTTATCAGTGTGGGAATAATTGTGTGCACCTCCATAACAACAGACTGCATTTTGAAACCTATTCCCCAGCAGGGCGGTGGCTCACCATATAAAGATGTTTGTAATTAGATCAGGAAAGTTATTTCTTTTTTCCCTAAGGGTTGCCCACTTCAGGCAGAGATGAGGAATTGCTGGCAGTTTTTGCCATCGGAGCAGAGGAGCTTGAGTGGTGACCTTACAGAGGTTTATAAAATCACGTGGGGTGTAGATAGAGTTAATGATAGGTGTCTTTTCCCTAGGCTGGGGGATTCCAAGACCAGGTGCATATTTTTAAGGTGAGAGGAGAGAGATCTAAAAAAGACATGAGGGGCAATTTTTTTTACACAGAGTGTGGTTGATGTGTGGAGTGGATTTCCTCAGGAAGTAATTGATGTAGACACAATGACGACATTTGAAAAACACTGACATAAGTACAGGAATAGGAAATGTTGGAGCAGGCAGGTGGAACTAGTTTAGTTTGGGTTTATGTTCAGCATGAACTCATTGGACCAAAGGGTCTGTTTCTGTGCTGTATGACTCTATGACTTTTTAAGGCAGTCAATCTGTGGAATTCTTGGACATCCGAGGACTATGGTGGCGGAGTGATTAAGTATATTCAAGGCCAAGAAAGACAGTAAGGAAAAGAGTTACAGGGAAAAGACAGGAAAGTGGAGTTAAGGATGGTCAGATCAGCCATGATCTCATTGAAGAGTGGAGAAGATTCAATGGGCTGAATGGCCTACTTCTGTACCTACATCTTAAATTGGCTGTTAACCAAGAAATTCAAGAGTGAGCAACTCGATAGGAATGGGAAGCAGACAGTGGATAACACATCGAAGGCAGGACACTAGGGAATGGGAGTCATGAACACAAGGACAACACATCACATTTCATTCCTGCCGCATTAGAAATGGCCGAAGTAAAACACTCTGCGGATGGAATATCATAATCAAAACATTTAATTTGCAGTCTTACATGGAATTAGAGGTGTACCAAGCATTCGTGTGATCAAAAAATAAGTATATTTAATTAAAAAATAGACCCCAGGCAAATACCTAGTGCAGGCAATAAATGACAAACATATTTTATACGTCCTTTTCTAACTAATTCAGAGAAACATCTTTCAGACTTGATGCTCTTGATCCTCCAAGGACAAGTTTTAGCAAATTTGTTTCGAGATATTTAATTAAAAGAAAGGCAACTTCATATTTGTATTGGTTAAAAGTGGTATTTAAACACACTCTAGGTTGGCAGGTTGGAGGACTGCATGAAAATAACAAATGCTGGAGATAACCAATGGGTCAGACTGCCTCCCTGGATGCTGCCTAACCCACTGTAATCTCCAGCATTTGTTGCTTCCACAACAGATTCCAGCCTCTCCTACATAGAGCACTATGCGACCAAGCTACAACTCTGACTAATCCAGGCCACAAACCCACATGAGGCACAAGGTACAGAGGCACAGACCAGAGTCTGAAAACTGATGCTATTTATGATGAAGAACTGTAAAGCCAGTAATTTTAAATTTAGGTTTAAAAACGGTTTCCCTTTGTGCCACTTTAAAAGCTCATCTGAGATGGCACGGTGGCTCAGTGATTAGCACTACTGCCTCACAGTGCCAGAGACCTGGGTTTGATTCCAGCCTCAGGTGACAGTCTGTGTAGAGTTTGTACATTCTCCCTGTGTCTGAGTGGGTTTCCTCCAGGTTCTCTGGTTTCTTCCCATAATCCAAAGACATGCAGGCCGGGTGAATTGGCCGTGCTAAATTGCCCATAGTGTTCAGGGATGTGTAGGTTAGGGGAGAGCAGTCTGGGTGGGTTATTCTTCGGATGGTCGGTGTGGACTTGTTGGGCTGAAGGGCCAGTTTCCATTCTGTAGGGATTCTATAATTGCTGTAACCAATATGAACCAAAACAAAAGGTAACATGACTGAGTTTTTTGAAACAAACACAGAGAATGCTGGAGAAACTCAGCAGGTCTGGTAGCCTCAATGTATGTAAATACAGTCTTGTATGTGTAAGAGATACTTTTGGTTCATTGGGATGGAGTCAAATTCCAATATTCGTTTGTTTCCTAATGTGCTATTGTACAGAACCCAACAGTGTTTGTGATTGCGTGTATATAAAGATACTTTTTATGACTAAAGTATATTTTTGAAATGGGAAAACACCATGGAGAGAGAAACAGAGTTAATGTTTCGAGTCCAGTGTGATCTTTCTTCAGAACAGTTCTTTGAGATCACAACTCCATGAGTTCAAAACTTTAACTACACTTCAGGACAAGCATTAAAAGTTCCCATTAAAAATTAGGTTCAAAGTTACGTTTTTTGAAATTTGTTTTGGTGATGAGGGTGTTACCATTTTGGGAGGGGATGGTTTAGTGGTACTATCAATAGGTTATTAAGCCAGAGACTCAGATAATGTCCTGGGAACCTGGGTTCGAATCCTGTCATGGTAGATGGTGGAATTTCAATTCAAAAGATATCTAGAATTAGGAGTTTAATGATGGCATTGAATCCATTTTTGGGGGGATATCCTGACTGATTTGCTAATTCCCCTTAGGGAAAAAACTGCCATCCTTACTTAGACTATTATAACTTCCCCAATTTGACTCCAGGCTCATAGCAATGCCTTCTGGGCAATAAATGTTGGCCTAGCCAGGGATACCCACATCCTGTTATGAATGAAAAGAACATTCCTGAGATGCCCTTGAGATGTTGGGGGAAGTTGCCTTCTTGAACAACTCCAGTTCTTCAGGTGCGGGGACACCCATGATATTACTTGAAAGGGAATTCCAAGATTTGGATCCAGTGATGCTGAAAGAACAGCGATATAGTTCAAAGTCAGGACGTTGTGTGACTTGGAAGGGATGTTGGAGCTGGTGGTGTTCTCAAGAACTTGCTGTGGTGACCTTTCTAGTTGATGGTGTGACTTTGCCATCAATAAGGTACTTTACCTGATGTGGCAATGTTATCCTCATAATGTAAAAACATGGGAGCAGATATCGTGGTGATGGGGAATCCCATCGTTATTTATTACAACTATCAATTATACACAAGCATTACATTTTTCAGGTACATAAGTGACTGGGCTATCATTAAGCTACTATACTTCAATAGAGGGGCATACTTCTAGTAAAAGAGAGAGTAGATGAGAAACTTCAGTTATGATGATAGATTGAAGACATAATGACTGATCTCCTTGGAGAGAAGAATGTTGAGAGGTGATTTGACAAAACCATGAGCAGGCTGAATAGAATAGACAGGGAGAACCTGCTCCCACATGTAAAAGGAATAGAGACAAAAATGCATAGATTTAAAGTAATTTGCAAATGTATTAAATGTAAGGTGCTATAAAAATATTTTATTCAGTTAGGAGCTAGTATATGGAATCTCTGACGAGTGATGTTCTGGGACCTCTGCTGTGGGTGACGTGTGTGTGTGTGTGTGTGTGTGTGTACGTACAAAATGATTTGAATGAAAATGTAGATGAATGAGTTAATCAGTTTTCAGATGAGACAAAAATCAGTGAAGTTGTGGACAGCATTAAAGGTTGCAAATATGGAAGGAGAAATGGCAGATGAGGTTTAATCTGGGTAAGTGGGAGGTGGGAAATTAAATGTTAAGGAAAAGTATACAGTTAATGGCAGGACCTTAAACAGCATTAATATACAGAGGGATTTTGGAGTTCAAGTCCATATCTCCCTGAAAGTGGCCACACAATTCGAGAGGATGAAAAAGAAGGCTTGACTTTATTGGTTGGAGAGATAAAAAATGAGGTCTGCAGATGCTGGAGATCACAGTTGAAAATGTGTTGCTGGTTAAAGCACAGCAGGTCAGGCAGCATCCAAGGAATAGGAAATTCGACGTTTCGGGCATAAGCCCTTCATCAGGAATGAGGAGAGGGTGCCAGGCAGGCTAAGATAAAAGATAGGGAGGAGGGACTTGGGGGAGGGGAGATGGAGGTGGGATAGGTGGAAGGAGGTCAAGGTAAGGGTGATAGGCCGGAGTGGGGTGGGGGCGGAGAGGTTAGGAAGAAGATTGCAGGTTAGGAGGGCGGTGCTGAGTTGAGGGAACCGACTGAGACAAGGTGGTGGGAGGGGAAATGAGGAAACTGGAGAAATCTGAGTTCATCCCTTGTGGTTGGAGGTTTCCCAGGCGGAAGATGAGGCGCTCTTCCTCCAACCGTCGTGTTGTTATGTTTTGCCGGTGGAGGAGTCCAAGGACCTGCATGGAACAGCAAAGGGAGGATGATGTGGACTCAGTCCACCTAATACCACCCCAACACTCCTGTCTATTTCATACCTTCCCTCACTGTTTTTTGGGGAACTTTCTTCGGCAAGCCATGTTGAGAAATGATCAGATATAGATGACCAAAGAGTATGGGGCATAGGCCCAAAACACAGATTGACTGCAACTAATGATGGTGGCAAAGGGTGCCCAAGGCTGGAGAGCTCAGATGATAGATTGGCAGACTTTAATTGGTGGGTCAAGGGTGCAGGTGTTGTGGGATGCAGTAGCACAAAGGTGATGCCAATGGAGTAGAACCCCAGACTGGAGAGATGGTTTCGAATCCCACCAATATAGATGATGAAATGCAAGTTCAATGAAAAATAGGGAACAAGAAGTGAGCTTAACTGCCACTGTCAATTGTGATAAAACCCCATCTGGTTTCTGATTGTCCTCTGCTACAAAATATGGTTGAGACCAAAACATTAACTGCTTTCAAGAAGGAGGTTGATACAGTTCTTGGGGTGCAAATGGTATGGGAGAAAGTGGTAACAAGGTACTGAGTTAACATCTTCAAGCCATGATCATATTGAATGGTGCAGCAGGCATGACGGGCTGAATGGCCTACTCCTGCGCCTATTTGGTATGTTTCTATGTTTAATCCGCTCTCTACATTCTCACAACATGATTTAACAACCTAATAGAAAGGAAAATGCACTAGCACAAAATCAAGGGCACCACTTTAAATTAGGAAACATTGGATTCCAGAGGCAAGAAGTGAGCTATCTGAGAACAAGTGGAAAGAGTTATTGGCAAACTGGACAATAAATTCAGGTGGTTAGAACACCCTTTCTCACAGGGCTGTGTAAGGTATCCCTACACTATAACGACTGCAAGAAGGCAGCTCACCACCACCTTCTCCAGGAAAACTAGGGATGGATAATGTTAACCTTGTCACTGACACCCACATCCCATAAACAATTTGTTTTCAGTCTTTATAAAGGAGATACAGAGTCTCAGAATAAACTGACAGCAGTTAAATTAAAAGTTTCAGGTCTCAGACTGGTGCACATAAAGAAGGATCAAAAGCAAGGTACGGCAGGTACTGGAAATCTGAAACTCAGCTGAACTGACACTTCAGTGAAGAGAGGAAAACAGAGCTAGCATTTCAAGACCAGTATGATTCTACTTCAGAACTGAAGAGGGATATGGAAAAGGGATGGGTTTTACATTGTCGAAGAATATAGAGAGGAGCAAGGGGGACAGAGGGGAGGTCAGGATAAGATGAATGAGAGAGAGAGATCACTGTGTGGGAGAGATCAGTGAGTGAGAGGGATCAGTGAGTGAGATAGATCAGTGAGTGAGAGGGATCAGTGAGTGAGATGGATCAGTGAGTGAGAGAGATCAGTGAGTGAGAGAGATCAGTGAGGGGGAGAGATCAGTGAGTGGGAGGGATCAGTGAGGGAGAGAGATTAGTGAGGGTTAGCAATCAGTGAGTGAGAGAGATCAGTGAGGGGGAGAGATCAGTGAGTGGGAGGGATCAGTGAGTGGGAGGGATCAGTGAGTGGGAGGGTTCAGTGAATGGGAAGGTTCAGTGAGTGGGAAGGTTCAGTGAGTGGGAAGGTTCAGTGAGTGGGAGGGATCAGTGAGGGGGAGGGGTCAGTGAGGGGAAGTAGCAGAAAGCATAAGGGACTGTCAGAGAAGGATAGACTGGAGAGTTGGGCGGAAAAGTGGCAGATGGCTTTCAATCCAGACAAATGTAAGGTGATGCATTTAGGCAAGTCCAATTCTAGAGGAAATTATACAATGAATGGAAGAGCCTTGGGAAAAGTTGATGAGCAGAGAGATCTGGGAGTACAGGTCTATTGTACCCTGAAGGTTGCTGCACAGGTGGATAGAATGGTCAAGAAGGTATATAGTATGCTTGCCTTTATTGGACGGGGTATTGAGTATAAGAGCTGGCAAGTCATGTTAAAATTGTACAAGACATTGGTTCGGCCGCATTTAGAATAATGTGTACAGTTCTAGTCGCCACATTACCAAAAGGATGTGGACGCTTTGGAGTGGGTGCAGAGAAGGTTTACGAGGATGTTGCCTGGTATGGAAGGTGCTAGCTATGAAGAGAGGTTGAGTACGTTAGGTTAATTTTCACTAGAAAAAAGAAGATTGAAGGGATTCTGATTGAGGTTTACAAAATCATGAAGGTATAGACAGGTTGAATAGAGACAAGTATTTTCCCAGGGTGAAGGATTCAATAACGAGAGGTCGTGCTTTCAATGTGAGAGGAGGAAAGTTTAAGTGGGATACACGCGGCAAGTACTTCACACAGAGGGTGGTGGGCGTTTGGAACACGTCACCAGCAGAGGAAGTATAGGCAGGCACGGTAGATTCATTTAAGATGCGTTTGGACAGATGCATGAGTATGTGGGGAGCAGAGGGATATAAATGCTTAGGAATTGACCGACAGGTTCAGACTGTACATTTGGATCAGTTTAGGCTTGGAGGCCCGAAGGGCCTGTTCCTGGGCTGTAAATTTTCTTTGTTCTTTGTCATTGAGTCAGTAAGTGAGAGAGATCGGTGAGGGAGAGAGATCAGTGAGGGAAACAGACCAGTGAGTGGGAGGAATCAGTGAGTTGGAGATATCAGTGAGGGACAGAGATTAGTGAAGGAGAGAGGTCGGTGCGGGAGAGATATCAGTGAGTGGGACAGATCAGTGAGGGAAAGAGATCAGTGATTATGGGTGTCACTGAATAAAAGCTAAAGGGAATGGTCATGGTTAAAAAGACAGAGGGACTGAGAGAGATCCAACATAGGTGTTAATGGTAGAATTTAGGTCAATTCTGCAGAAATGGAAAAGAAACATGGGAGTGTAGGGAAACAGAATAGAGAACAGGGTTGATAAATAAGGAGTTTAGTGAGAAATGAAAATTAAACTTGCAGGGTAAATGAGAAGTAGGATAAAAAATGTGAAAAGTTACAGAAAGCATGAGAAACTGGAGAAATTCAAATAAATTAGGAAGCCAAGTAAGGAATCTGGAATCCATAAAAATGATCAGTCATGTATTTTGTAAACATTTCAGATAAAAGACAATTGTTAAATGTGAGCTTAGACATGGGGAGCAAAGAACGGGGAGTTAATGGAGTGTAGACGGAAAATGACAGGAATACTTAACAAGTGTCTTACATCAATGCAGACAAAAGGAAGGACATTAAGGACTGATTAATGGATTTATTGTTGTCACATGTACCAAGATACAGTGAAAAGTGTTGTTTTGCAGGCTATATAGGCAGATTGTACCATACAAAGTACATCAGGGTAGCAGAACAGCAAGATACAGTGTCACAGATGCAGGGAAGACAGAGAGAGAGAGAGAGCAGAATTTGCATTTGAGAGGTCTGTTCAAAAGTCCGATAACAATGGGGAAGAAGCTGTTCTTAAAGCCGTTTCATACATGTATTCAAGTTGACTGTATGCTGACTGGAATAACCATGAGGTGAGAAGCATTATAATTTTAAAAAGGAGAGTTTTAGGTGAGGTTTCCTAAGCTAAAGAACAACATGTTCCCAAGATGTGATAATGAAAAATCCGAAGAGAAATGGAAATGGAAACAATGGACACTGAAGACATTACGGACTGGATTTTCAATGTCAAAGTGAGTGTGCGATTCACACACCTCGAGAGAAAATACCTGAAATAATGGGATGGCTCCAACACAGATTCACTCTGTGACAGTAAAGGAGGCTACGAATCGGGGATGGAAATCCTGGAAAACTGGCACTGAGTTCTGACAAAAGATCATCGATCTGAAATGTTCACCTTGTTCTGTTTTCAGCTACTACCAGAGCCACCGAATATTCTGAGCCTTTTCCATTTTTGTCTGTTTGAAGGCTGGATTGGGATGGGAGGGGTGTGGCTCTTCAAACCATGGAGTACAAATGAGTGAAAAAGTTTATGACAAACAGTGTGCTTCCAATTAAACCTGTTGGACTATAACCTGGTGTTGTGATTTTTAACTTTGTACACCCCAGTCCAACACTGGCATCTCCAAATCCTGACAAACAGGGATAGCATAATATAGACTTGTAGTTTCATAAACTGTTATTGCACAGAAGGAGGCTATAATACAAATATCTCTCCAAGCCACACACCATCTGACTTGGGACAATATCCTTCATTGTTATTGGGTTAAAATTGATTTCCCTGTTTTAAATGTCAGCACAGACAGCACATGGACTTAGTCTTGCTAGTCTTCATGCAGTAATGTCCTCACATAACTTGGAGCATCATAGTTTCGATGGTTAATTTGGGTTAGTGTTTGACTTACTGTGTGTAGTGACCACAATAAATTGACAGGAGAGTGAATATGACAGATCGTGGCATTAATATCATAAAGAAGGCAAAATGGGGGTTAGCTAGCTCACTCAGTTAGATCGTTGGTTCACAATACAAAGTGATACCAACAGCATGGGTTTAATTCCTGCACTGGATGAGATTATTATGAAGGACTGTCATTCTCAACTTCTCCTTCACCTGAGGAATGGTGAACTGTCACCAGTTACCTGTCTCTAATGACAGAGTAGGTCTATGGCAACTTTATCTTTTCAAATGGAAGAAGCAGCACTTCGGAAGCTAGTGCTTCCAAACAAAACCTGTTGGACTACACCAAGTTATAGCTGCAAATGTGTTGCTGGTCAAAGCACAGCAGGCCAGGCAGCATCTCAGGAATAGAGAATTCGACGTTTCGAGCATAAGCCCTTCACACCAAGTTATAGTCCAACAGGTTTAATTGGAAGCACATTAGCTTTCGGAGCGACGCTCCTTCATCAGGTGATAGTGGAGGGCTCGATCGTAACACAGAATTTATAGCAAAAATTTGCAGTGTACAATTTCAGTTACATCACATTGAAAAATTGATTGTCTGTTAAGCCTTTCATCTGTTAGAATACAGCGATAGTTTCACTTCTTTCATGTGTAAATCACAAAACCTTTCCTTTTAAAGTTGCACTCTCGGCTTAGCTGCTAACAATAGTGATAGCTAGACAATATGTTGAAGGTGTTGGCCCCCTGTATTCTCTGTCTATGACCTGATGTTTAGATGGATTCCAATCTAATAAGTGAGATAACAGTGTTTTAGATAAATTCATGCAGTTTTTGAGCAACACCTTCAACATATTGTCTAGCTATCACCATTGTTAACAGCTAACCCGAGAATGCAACTTTAAAAAGAAGGGTTTTGTGATTTACACATGAAAGAAGTGAAACTATCACTGTATTCTAACAGATGAAAGGCTTAACAGACAATCAATTTTTCAATGTATAATTTCAGTTACATCACACTGCAAATTTTTGCTATAAATTCTGTGTTACGATCGAGCCCTCCACTATCACCTGATGAAGGAGCGTCGCTCCGAAAGCTAGTGTGCTTCCAATTAAACCTGTTGGACTATAACCTGGTGTTGTGTGATTTTTAACTTTTTCAGATGATGGGCCTTTAAGTGTAGTAGTTCCACCCTCCCCCCAGTTGGTGAGGATAACATCTGCACCATTATAGCAACACCTTCCAGTGAGAAGTGTGAAAATAAAATAAGGCTCTTGTTTGGTTGCGTTGATTTTATTCACAATACAGGTGCATTCAATTCGTTTACTTTGGCTGGCAAATTTGTTAGCTTTGAATGAACACAATTTTCAAAAATAGATGAAAGCAATGCTCATCTGTCAGGCAGAGAGCTGAGCAAACAACAGTTCATTATCTCCCAGCTTTGATCCAATTTTCCCTGAGATTGTCTCTGTTCTTTTAATCGTGAAATGCCAGCGAGACAAAGAGGTGGCAGTTTCCTCATCATGATAATGGAGTCTGTGACCTTTTCATAAAAGACTTTAATGTAATCTGCTGGAACAGTGTTTTAACCATTAGTGTATTTAAATGATGCACATTCAGGCTTGTGTCAATTTGTTGCAATACATGATTGGTTAACATAATCGATCACTGAAGCAAAGTCTTGAGAGTTCACCCATGATAGAGGAAGGGTAAGCCAATGAACATCTCTCTCCTGCTGTTGCGGGGAGGGGGTAGTTAAACAAGAAACATTTAACATGTAAAGGAGCTGTCAAACGTGACCACGTAATCAATTAGTAACTTTTTTGAAGCATTGAATAAAACTACAACCAAGAAGCAAAGTGATTGTTTTCTCTTATATTTCTTTGTTGAAATATAAAACGGAATATTTTTCTGACCTCAACTGGTCCAATCCACCTTACAGCCCAGTGTAGGGTCAACAAGAAGGGATTCCACAATGAACACTGATTAATGAGTTGTGTGTTAGTTAAAACAAATGCTCTCAAAACACAAGCAACTAATTGGCAGTGGTACCAGACATGATAAACTGTCCTGCAGAGTACTGCTCAAATGTTGAGTACATGAAATTAAATCATGCAGTTGGCCTTTTTGAAATCACTAAAGTCCCCTTTATTAAAGAGTAAATTACGGATTCCTCTTCTGATGGAACGTTGTCTTGCTTTCACTGATTGCACATTCTCGTTAGATGAAGAAAAGCTTCTGCCGAAAAGAATGCTAGTCACTGCTGATACTATGCTAATTGACAGCCAGGACAGCATTGGACTTTCTTCAGAGGTTGCAGCTATCTACGCAGAAATAACACCCCAGAACCTCCTTGGCAAGTTAGAGATGTCAGGCAGTGAGATCAGACACCGTTTGCAAGTTCCAGTCATGATGCATTTAGAGTCACAGTCATAGAGTCACACAGGTGCACAGCACAGATACAGACCCTTCAATCCATCCAGTTCATGACGACCATATTCCCAACCTAAGCTAATCCCACCTGCTGCTTTTATCCCGTATCCCACCAAATCTTTCCCATTCCTGCACTTATTCATGTACTTATTTAAACATGGTAACTGTGCCCATATCCATCACTTTCTCTGGCAGTTCATTCCACACACGAACCCCCTCTCTGTGTAAAAAGGTTGTCCCTCATGTGTTTTTAAAAATGTTCTTCCTGTCACCTGAAATATTTGCCTCCTAGTTTTGAACTCTCCTACCCTAAGGGAAATATCTTTGCCACTCACCTTATCTATGCCCCTCATGACTTTATAAAACTCTGTAACATCACCCCTCAACCTTCTATGCTCAATCTTAGCTGTGAGGTATGGGTTTGAACATTTTCTGTCCGGAATTCGGAAGGTAAGGGTGGGAGTGATGTTGGCATGGTGGATGGGAATGTAGCATCAGCTTTTTATATCATTACCTCTTTGAAACCAAATGCCACTTCGGGATTTAGCATCTGGGTGGTTTAATCTGGAAATTCTCGAGTCTATCCCCGGTGCCTCAGGAGAGACCATGGACCTCCCCAGCAAGGTGGTGCAGTGGGAACTTAGCCTTCCCTCCTCTGCTCGCATATCAATGTGAGAAATCCAAAACAAGTTAATTCAGACATTGCTCAGTGAGATGGAATTGGGCATTCACCAGTAATGTGAATGATAACTACTCCTAAACAACACTTCGTACTCTGAAATGGAAAACGTTGCTAAAGAACTTTGTTACAGTGAATTACGAGATATTTTTGTGGTGTCAGTCTTCTTCCTCGGCAGTTCCTCAAGATCAAACATGCGGGTGGCATGGTGGCTCAGTGGTCAGCACCACTGCCTCATAGCACCAGGGACTCAGGTTCGATATCACCCTCAGGTAACTGTCTGTTTGGATAAACAGGAAGCTGGAAGAACACAGCAAGCCAGACAGCATTACAAGGTGGAGAAGTGGATGCATCAGATTAGGTTAGAGTCTCTACAGTGTGGAAACAGACCCTTTGGCCCAACAAGTCCACACCGATCCTCCTAAGAGCAACCCACCCACACCCTATATTTACCACTGACTAATGCACCTAACACTATGGGCAATTTAACACGGTCAATTCACTTAACCCGCACATCTTTGGACTATGGGAGGAAACCAGAGCACCCAGAGGAAACCCATGCAGACAACAGGGAGAACATGCAAACTCCACACAGACACTCGCCCAGGTATAACCCTTCTTCAGAACTGCTGTGTTCTTTCAGCATCTTGCTTGTCTACCTTGATAACCCAGTTGACAGGAGGAATTTGATTTATTATTGTCACGAGATGCAGTGAAAAGTGTTGCTTTGTGTGCTGGCCAGACAAAGTGGGCAGCACGGTGGCACAGTGGTTAGCACAGCTGCCTCACTGCACCAGAGACCCGGGTTCAATTCCCGACCCAGACGACTGACTGTGTGGAGTTTGCACATTCTCCCCGTGTCTGTGTGGGTTTCCTCTGGTTTCCTCCCACAGTCCAAAGATGTGCAGGTCCATGTGGATTGGCCATGCTAGTGTTAGATAAGGGGTAAATGTAGGGGTATGGGTGGGTTGCGGGTCGGTGTGGACTTGTTGGGCCGAAGGGCCTGTTTCGACACTGTAAGTAATCTAATCAAATCTAAACTAATCTAATCTAAATCCTACCTTGCCTCAGTGCATCAGGGTAACAGAACAGAATGCAGCTACAGAGAAGGTGCTGAATCTTGGAGTACCGTGGTATTCAGTGACCCTGTTTTCTGAAGCTCAGGGTTCAAGTCACACTCCAGGATGAGATCAATGAAAATACATGATTAACATGATCAAACCCATTGATTATCAACCTGCAACTGTTTCCAGAATACACAATGGCAGATAGTAAAAGCAGGAAGAATTTCGGGTCAAAGGTGGACAAAGATTGAAGCCACTCCCCACAATTCCAGACAATGTAAAGCTTCATATATTTTCTAATCAAACTTCCCTTGACTCTACTCTCTTATAGGGTCATGAATCTGTGGTATTCAATACTCCAGAGTGCAGCAGATGCTGGGACATTGACTGAATTGAAGGAGATACATTATAAATTGGTAGTAAATTGAAGAAAGATGGAGAGCGGGCAGGAAAATGGAGTTGAGGCCAAGATGAGATCAGCCATGATCGTATCACAGGATGAGGCAGGCTCGATGGGCTGAATGGCCTCCTCCTGTTCCTAGATCTTAACAACCTCTTCAAAGATGTTGGAACACACCTCTGGAGTAGGTGGAACTAGAACCCAGGCCTTCTGACTCAGAGGTAGGGACACTACCCCTGCACCACAACAGCCTAAAAAGCTTCCTGTAGTTTCAGCAACCTGAACTTCCAAGTTAATATGTTTGCCCTAATACCATGAGCTTTTATTTTCTGCAGAACTCTTTCATGTAGCACTTCATTAAATGCCTTCTGGAAATCCTTGTGAAATGTACCTACAGCACATTACTCCTTCAACGAACTCTGGTGAACTGGTTGAACATGATTTACCTTTCATGAAATCATTTGGGCTTGTCTCAATTGCAGTGAGTGTATTGAGCATCCATCTACTCAATGATCAATTCTAATACCTACCCTGACACAGATCAATCTAACCGACATATAGCTTCCTGTTTTCTGCCTGGGTCCTTGCTTAAATAGAAATGACATGTTTACTATTTTCATTCCGATGGAACCTTTCATGATTCTTGTAAATTTCAGAACATTAACATGAATGTTTCGACGAGTTCATTTTAAGGATAATGTCTATCAGAAGCTGAAGGCATGTCAGCTCTATAATTTGCTGAGTATTACTTTCTTAGTGATTGTAATTTTGCTACAGTCCTCTCTCCCTTCCACTTCCAGCTATTACTGGAATGTGTTTTGTATCCTGTCTGATGAAGATAGAAGGGATATATTTGTTTATTTCATCTGCCATTTCCAGTATTACCTGCTATTAACTCTCCCAGTCTCTGTTTGTTGGGAAAGAGCACACAATTTTCAATTCTCCTTTCTTAAATATCTTCAGAAACCTTTGAGATCCATTTTTACACCTGTCATTAGTTCCTTCACATACTCTAATATCTTCTTCTTTATTCAAATTTTAGCCATTCTCTACATGCTGACTAATCATCTGATCTGTCACTCACCTTTGCACTTTTTCCTTGGATTTGATGATTTCCTTAACTTCTTTAGAAAACCACGATGGTTATAATTTATCTTTACATTTGGAACATAACAATACTGAGTGTTACAATTGGATGCCTGCAATTGCGTTTGTATCAATCTATCCCCTATATCAATTCACTTCAGGTAGCTCAGCTTTCACACCCACATAGTTGTCTTTATTTAGGTTTAAAACACGAGCCTGAGACCCAGTCTTCTCCCGAACAAAGTGGATGCAAAATACAACCATATTGTGTTTACTATGACTTTTACACGGAGTTCATTAATTAATCCTGTCACATTACACAATGCCAATTCTGACAAATGTCACATACCACTCAAAATTCAATAATCAATGCTTGTCATATTGCTGGCTAATAATGGTTATCATAACATTTTTATTTACTACATGAGCATTCCCAATTTGTTTACTTTGTTTTGAATGCTACACGCATTCAATAGACAATAGACAATAGGTGCAGGAGTAGGCCATTCTGCCCTTCGAGCCTGCACCACCATTCAATATGATCATGGCTGATCATCCTTAATCAGTATCCTGTTCCTGCCTTATCTCCATAACCCATAACCTTCTCCATTATCCTCAGATGCAGAACACACAGTCCTGTTTTTATATTTAACTTTGTAACACCTAGTCTTGCTCGTTGATGTATTCTTCCACATTCTCTTTGTGCCGTCCTGTATTCTCTGACCATTATTTCCATGTTACTATTTTCTGCTATTACCTCATCTCTACTCTTTGATATACCACATATTTTTGCACTTGATTTCTTGCCTCTAGTATTTAGTTTAAAACTCTCTACATTTCTCATTGTGTAAATCACGAGAACTCTGGTCCAATACAGCCCAGTCCATATAGCTGCCACTTTCCCCAGTATTAGTGCCAGTGAATCACAAACCAGAACACATTTCACCCAGAATGACAGAATGTATGAAGAGACATTTAGTTTGGTTAGGGTTATATTCTCTGAAGTTAGAGTCATAAAGTCACTGGGATGTTCGACATGGAAACAGACTCTTTGGACCAACTCATCCTTGCTGACCAGATATCCTAAATTTGTCCCATTTACCAGCATTTGGCCCATATCCCTCTAAACTCTTCCTAAACATATACTCACCCAGATACCTTTTAAGTGTTGAAATTGTACTAGCTTCCACTATTTCCTCTGACAACTCATTCCATACACCTACTACCCTCTGCGTGAATAGGTGCCCCTTATGTTCCTTTTGAATCTTTCCCCTCTCACCTTAAACCTACGCCCTCTAGTTTTGGACTCCACTACCCAGGGGAAAAGACCTTGGCTATTCACCCTACCCACCCCTCGTGATTTTATAAACCTCCATAAGGTCACCCTTCAGCCTCCAATGCTTCAGGGAAAACAGCCCCAGCTTACTCAGCCTTGCTCTATAGCGCAAGCCATCCCCCACCCTGGGGCAACATCCTTGTAAATCTTTTCTGTTCAGAAGAATATGAGGGGTTGCCATAGAAACCAATAAAATTCTAAGATGGCTAAATAGATTCAATGCAGGAAGATTATTCTTGATGTCCACAGAGTCCAGAACAAAGGTTCACAGTCTAAGAACAGGCAGGAGTGCATTTCAGAGTGAGATGAGGAGAAACCAGTTCACTCAGAGAGTGGTGAGTCTGTTGAATTCACTACCACAGAGCATGGCTGAGGCCAAAACATTAAACGTTTTCTATATTTCACATCAGTGTGTTAGCGATGTACTCACCTCTCTAATTTTATGCAACCTATGACAATTTTAATGAAGCAAATGTACGTAAGAGCTCAAGTTTCAGCAATAGTTCAGTCGACAGCACCTTTGCCTCTGGGTCACAACATTCTATGTACAAATTCCACTCCACAATGTGTGCAGCATAATCTGGGTTGATGTTCCCGTGTGGCATTGAACAAGTGCTGAACTGTTAGAGGTGTTATCTTTCAGATGTGGCGTTAAATTGTGTCTTGATGTGTCCTCTCAGCTGGAGATGAAAAGAATCCTATTTACTCGGAGAGCAGAGGAACAACGCCCAGCCTCTGGTACAATATATATGTCCCTCCATCTACAGTACAACAGTAGATTATCTGTTCATTAACATATTGGTGCTATTGGGAGCTTGTTGTGCACAAACTGACTGCTATGCCTCCCGTATGACAAAATGGACAACTATTGAAAAAGCTCTTCATTGGCCGTAAATGCTTTGAGGTATCTGGAGAATGCAGCAGGCACCATATGAATGCAAGTCTTTCTTTCCCCTCCCCACTGCATTGGTGGATTCACCAACCCATTCAACAGAAGTGAATGGGTATCTCTTAAAGGAGAGGGGATAGGAATTGAATAATGAAGAAAGAATACATAACTATTATCTCAGTATGAAGTCACAATGCATGAGAAAAGCACTTATTTCTGAAAAACACAATGGAGGATGATGTTACAGGATTAATCAGCTTTGTCACGCAAAACAAAACATCTCCTAGCGTGAAGGTCAACGTTCACATTTAAAGCAAACATCCTGAGTGTATCTTCAAACTTAAGATATGTTATTGGAAACAAACAATGATTAAAAGGAAAATATAGAGAGCATTTTCAATGCTAGTATGTGTCGTATTTACCATCAATAGTCTGCAGTGTATAGTTGAATCTCTTTGTTTCTTGTTTTTAACTTGGTTTCAGGAACAAATTTAACATTTCTCTCACTTTCAAAAAACTTCTTCATCAAATCAAATCCAAATCTAAGTTTAATTAAAGACACTCTTGATTGGCAGTTTGGTCATCCAAAATGCAATCAAATTTTGTGAATCTTCACAGATGACAATTTTGTCGACAGAAGATCTCAAGAGAAATGCTCGAACCTCCCTCATTAATAAAGAGCTGTCACATTTGCAGGAATAACTTGCTTCACAGCATACAACTCCTGAGAATCCAATTTTGTGACTCACAGCCAAGAATCAAGACAGAGCCACACTAATAGTCTTTTAACACAAGTTGCTATTAAGCCATTTATTTAACCAGATTGATCGTACACAGTGTTGGTAAGCCAGCTGAGGATTCTGCTGTAGCACATAGTTCCTTCTGAATTTATTTCAATTTCAAATGAAAAATATATCATTTCTCAATGAATTTTTGCTAGCATTCTGATCTCTGCAATGGAACCTTGTGAGGAAATTTCCAATTGTGTACACGGAGAAATAAAATGCAATCTCACGCCTCACATTTATCGTGCCATACAAAGCCAAAATCACCTTATGCCAATACGACATAAAATGTAAATTGGATATAAGGCATGGAATGATTCCAGTACAAAACAGGGAATGTGCTTTCCAGGAAGTCTTAGTGAACATTGGCTGTTATGTCAAGTCCATTAGTGATGGATGGTTCAGGCTACATTTGTAGTTTGAATGCAGTGTGATAGTTGTCAATGAATCAGGAGACCTAATTGGAAATGCAGAACAGGCTGACTAACACATCAGAGAACACAAAGTTAATGAACAGAAATTACTATTGACCAATAAAACAGGCACATATAGACAGGAGCAAAAATAGAAATTGCTGGCAAAGCTCAGCAGGTCTGGCAGAGCAGTTCTGAGGAAGGGTCACTCGACCTGAAACATTAATTGTAACTTCTCTCCACAGATGCTATGGAGCTTTTCCAGCAATCTCTGCTTTGTTTCTGATTTCCAGCATTAGTAGTTCTTTCAGTTTTTATCACATAAGAATAGATAATGGTTTGGGATATTCAGTAGGATAACAATAACCATGATGTGGCATGATACATAATAGATCTGCAAATGTTATTTCCCATAACCAAAAGATGAAACATGGGCCACACAGTACTGAAGATTCAATTCACTTTTATTTAAGCATGTGATATCTATACATGTACATTGTAAACCCAGGCATCTATGTCCCTCAGTTCAATCTAAGCAAAGCAAATGTACTGTACTACTCTTACCTCAGCATTCAACGCTGTAAGGGGACATGGCTCAGTAAAATGGGGACTGAGAGTTTTGTACCATTATATCACATGCATGATATGGTGGAAGAATCTGTCACACATCTGCTGTGATACAGAAAACAGTCGTTTGCATTTACTTATTCACTCGAACTATGCAGTGATCATGTTTCCATGTCTCTTTTTGTAGTTAAAATGGATTGTTTGGTGTTGGAATTTCCTGATCCAGATCGGAGATGGGACCAAGGACAGATGGTCATTGAGCCACACAGTGAGCCTCCATTTCCACCCTCTCCCAGAGTGAAAGAGGAAATAGGCTCTGATGGAAGGAAATAAAGCAGACATATTTCCAACAAGATCTTAATTTAGGCTGTATTGGGTTCATTAAGAGTCCAGCAGCAATCGTGTATCAGGTGAGCTACAAGGCAGTGAAAATCATTAAGGTGGGAAGTATTTTAAAAAGATGCATAAAACAGTCTTGCCCTTTCAAATTTAACAGGTTCTAATTACCCCAGATTTGCACTCAGCCTTTGAAAACTGTGTAATTTTAAATTGGAGGTAAAACATATCTTTTACTTAAACAATACTTGGCAATTAACTGTCAGTCATCATACACTAACATTTTCCATGCTAATCAGAGTCCACGTGCCAACCAACCAGTACACTCATACAGCATGAATGTTGGTTTTTCTCTTAAATTAGTATTCTTGTTAAATGTCCTGGAAGGCGCAAGATGAAAAGTTCTGCTAAAATGTGCCTTTTTTGCAGCAAAACTCAGGTTCTATACTGCTGTGAATATTTCTGTTTGGTGCAATGTCGGAATAATGCCATTTATTGGAGACTAATAGGCTATGAATGTGTTTTATGAATGAATCTTTCACTATTAAATGTATATGAGTGAGAATTGTATAAAATTGCTGGATGTTGTTTTGTTTCCTATTCCGCAAGGTTCCTGGCATACCAATGTGGCAGATAGCAAGTGAGTGGTGATGGAGTCAGCAAGGGAGGGGCGGAATGGAGTAAGGAACGGGGAGGGATGAACACTTGAAGGGCTGACAGCTTCTTAATCAATTGAGCTGGGGTCCCAGTGCATCCTTCTAATCAGCTCAGCATTGACCTGACCCTGTATCCACCTCAACTTGCTTCTAGGTTTGATCCTATCTCATCATCACAGAATCCCTACAGTGTGGAAGCAAGCCTTTCGGCCCATCTAGTCCGCACCGACACTCCAAAGTGCATCCCCCACCCAGACCCACCCCATCCACGGGACCCCACATTCTTCACAGTCAATCCACCTGACCTGTACATCTTTGGACTGTGGGAGGAAATCGGAACATCCAGAGGAAACCTACACAGACATGGGGAGAATGTGCAAACTCCACACAGACAGTTGCCCAAGGTCAGAATCGAACCTTGCGTCCTTGGCGCTGTGAGGCAGCAGTGCTAACCACTGAGCCATCAAGCCACCCAATCTCCAGGTTCCCCTCCAAGCCATTCACCATCCTGACTTGGAAATGTATCACTGTTCCTTCAGCGTTGCTGGGCCAAAATCTTGGAATTACATTCCTGAGGGGATTGTGGGTAAACCTACCACTTGTGGACTGTAGTGTTTCAAGAAAGAAGCTCACTACCACCTTCTCAAGAGCAACTAGGGATGGGCAATAAATACTAGTCAGCCAGGAATGCCCATATCACAAAAATAAGTTTTAAAAATCCTGCATCCCTGGAGCAAACAGTGGGTTAAATAGAACCCTTTAAATACAGGCTGGTCCACTTACTTGGGAAATCTGATTCAAACTATTTCCCTTGGTGACAAAAGTACAGCCCATATTACCCAGTTCCCATTGTACTTAGCTTGTCAAATTTCATTGGGACCATTCTTGGAGGTTTCATCATATGATCTCCAATACCATCATAATATGCTTGCCCCATGTTCCACATCAAGATGCCTTAGAAATGGAAGTGTTCAAACAAAATAAAAATTAGGAAAACTACGGTATGATATTGATCCTGGGTTGGGTCACAGCAGTGCCCAGAAAACTGAACTTTACTTGAAATTCCTTTAAGCTTCTGAATAGTGTTGAAGGTTTAGTGACTCCATACTGAGTCGAGAGTGTGGTGGTAGAAAAGCACAACAGGTCAGGCAGCATCTGAGGAGCAAGAGAATCGACATTCCCGATGAAGGTCTAATGCCCGAAACGTTGGCTCTCCCGCTCCTCGGATGCTGCCTGACCTGCTGTGACTTTCCAGCACCACACTCTCGACTCTGATCTCCAGCATTTGCCGTCCTTGCTTTCTCCTACCTGACTCCACAGTTCAGGGAAACAATGCATTTCACTCAGTCTGTGGATCTAGATGAGCACCCAGCCTCACTTTCTGGTGTGTAAATGACTGAAGCAAAGCATATCAGAGATATCTTCCATTCTCCACGGTTTACCAACATCCACCACATCATGAATTGAATGTTCTTTTTCATTTGAGTCTCGGTTTCTCCCAATTGATGCTTAAATTAACTTCCTTTAAACATTCCAGCTCAAATGATGCCTACCATTAATGAAATCTCATCTATGATTGTTATACAAAACTGAATAAAACCTAACAAGAGGATCAAAGATTGATTTCGCTACAGTTACATTAAATAATGCAATGTAACTGTCTCTGCAATGATGTCAAGAAGATCATTAAAAATTAAAAATTAGCTATTACAGGAGAAGTAAGATATTGCTAAATGCCAATCAACTGAATGTAAACTAGGCCTTGTCTTTCTAGTTTTGCTGATCACACATATCGGGATTTATACACTCCTGGGGAGTGCTGCTGAACAAAGAGACCTTGGACTACAAGTTCATAGTTCCTTCAAAGTGGAGTTACAGGTAGACAGGATCGTGAAGAAAGTATTTCATCTATACGCCTTTTTGATCAGTGCATTGAGCGTAGGAGATGGGAGGTCTTGTTGCAGCTGTACAGAACATTGGTTTGGCCACTTTTGAAATACTGCATTCAATTCTGGTCTCCCTGCTATAGGAAAGATTTTGTGATACTTGAAAGGGTTCAGAAAAGATGTAGAAGCATGTTGCCAGAGTTGGAGGGCTTGAGCTGTAGGGAAAGGCTGAAGAAGCTGGGGCTGCTTTCCCTGGAGTGTCAGAAGCTGAGGGATGATCATTTCGAGGTTTATAAAATCATGGGGAGGCATGGATTCGACAAATAAACAAGTCTTTTCCCTGGAGTGAGGGAGTGTAGAACTAGAGAGCAGAGGTGAAAGATAAGAGGGGAAAGATTTCAAAGGGACCTAAGGGGCAACTTTTTCACAGAGGATGGTGCGTGTATGGAATGAGCTTCAAGAGGAAGTGGTGGATGGTACAATTACAACATTTCAAAGGTATCTGGATGGATATATGAACAGGAAGGGTTCAGAGGGATATGGGCCAAAAGCCAGCAAATGGGACTAGATTAATTTAGGATATCTGGTCGGCATGGATGAGTTGGACAGAAAGGTCAGATTCCGTGCTGTACAGTTCTATGACTCTATGACATATAATTCTCCATGCATTGCCAAATATTGCTCGTTATTTTGTAGAGTACAGTATTTAATCAACAGTTGTGACACCCTTTGTGATCTGCTTCTAATTAAATCCAAAAAGCTTAAGCATCCATTGATCTTCTAACTTTTATTTCCTATGGACTTGTGAAAGCCTTCTTGAATCATTTGATCAAATGTTGGTGTTATGAACCTGACCTTGTGCACATGAGAGGTCTCACAAAATACCATTCCAGAGAGTTCTCCAGCCATGACCAATTCAGCCACTTAGATAAATGTCAAAGTTAAAGTCCAACTAAACAATCAGAGCCGTAGGGTCACACAGCTCGGAAACAGACCCTTCAGTCCAACCAGACCATGCCAACCATAATCTCTAAACAAAACTAGCCCCACCTGCCTGGTCCTGGCCCATATCCTTCCTTTCCTATTCATGTACTTAGTCAAATATTTTTTAAACATTGTAAGTGTACCCACAACCATCACTTCCTCAGGAAGCTCATTCCACACACAAACCACTCTGTGTAAAGAAAATTGCCTCCATGTCTTTTTAAAATCTTTCTCCTCTCACCTTAAAAAAATCCTCTATGCTTTAAATGTTACATAACATGTACAGAATGCTAATTTAAAAGAAGAAGCAACATTAGTGCTGATTGGTTGGGAAGTGGTCTCTAATCGTCATGGAAAATGTGTTAGTTTATGATGACTGACAATTAACTGCTAGGCATTAATTAAATTTGAAACTAGACAGTTTGATTCTGATTGTTCAGACGTAAACCAGTGAATGGCTATTTTGTTGAAGTGAAACAGTGTAATGTGTGAATATATAATTTTGATCTACAAAGAACAAGGCCCAGTATATAAATAGACTGAGCTTCCAGGGCATGTAATTGCACCGTAACATGAGCCAACTGACAATCCTAAATTGATTGCAAGTGTATGTCGTTGTTCAAGTAGGATTATCCAGCAAATGTTGTCCCATCACAGAATCATATCTAATATTGGACACTGTAGTGTCAATTGTGCGACTGCAGGCTGGTCGTTTACAATCACTTCCTTGCTATTTGATGTGATAGGCTAGTCCTTGGGGTGAAAGCGAAAGAACTACGGATGCTGAAAATCGGAAGCAAAACCAGAAAAGCTCAGCAGATCTAGCAGCATCTGCGGAGAGAAATCAGAGTTAACACTTCAGGTCCAGAGACCCTCCTTCAGAAGGGTCTATTCTGAAAGAGGGTCACCGGATCCAAAATGTTTATTCTGGTTTCTCTCCACAAATGCTGCCAGACTTGCTCAGTTTTTTCCAGCAATCTCTGGTTTTGTAGTCTTTATGGTGTGTGGCCTACATACCTGTATCACATTGCATTTGCAATTCAGAGACCACCTTCATGTAATAGGCAGAATGTCTTCTTGACATGATGACAGCATCTTAGACAATAAGTGCAGGAGTAGGCCATTTGGCCCTTCGAGCCAGCACCACCATTCATTATGATCATGGCTAATCATCCACAATCGGTATCCTGTTCCTGCCTTATCCCTGTAACCCTTGATTCCACTATCTTTAAGAGCTCTATCCATCTCTTTCTTGGAAGTATCCAGAGACGTGGCCTCCACTGCCTTCTGGGGCAGAGCATTCCATATAACCACCATTCTCTGGGTGAAGACATTTCTCCTCAACTCTGTTCGAAATAGCCTACCCCTTATTTTTAAATTGTGCCTCCTGGTTCTGGACTCACCCATCAGAGGAAACATACTTCCTGCCTCCAGAGTATCCAATCTTTTAATAATCTTATACGCCTCAAACAGATCCCTTCTCATTCTTCAGTGTCTTGTTAGAGGTTAGATTAGATTAGATTACTTACAGTGTGGAAACAGACCCTTCGGCCCAACAAGTCCACACCAACCCGCATACCATCTAGACCCATTCTCCTACATTTACACCTTCACCTAACACTACGGGCAGGTGAACTGTTAGCAGTCTTGTTAGTGACTCATGTCACTACTGCACAGCAGCAGCATGCAACACCTAGCTTCACCTGTTGCTCCAACCTCTCACATCCCTTACCCTGCTAGGGTAATCAAAGGTAGTGTCGACTCTTTTCAGGATCAAAATATCAGCCTTTGAGCCATTCATGAGTTTGCACAATACACAGAGTGAAGTGATCGGATCAGGGTTGTCATTATTCTCCACGATGGATTTGATCCACCCAATCTCAGCATCAAGCTTGCACACTGTACAAATGGCTCCAACCCTGCTTAGAAGATTACTGATCAGGCTTATAGATAGACAAACAACATAGTGTCCAATATTAGATGGACAGCATTGGCTACAAAACCTCGACTGTATTTGTCAATTCACTCGTGGGATAGACGTGTCGCTGACTGGGTACGGCATTTATTACCCGTCCCTAGTTCCTCTTGAGAAGATGATAGTGAGCTGCCTTCTTGAACCGCTGCTGTCCATGTGCTAAAAGCTGACCCACAATGCCTTGAGGGGGAGAAATTTCAGGATTTTGACCCAGTGACAGTGAAGGGAGACTGATCTTTGGATTAATAGTGCAATGGTAATATCCCCTCCGCTACAGCATCATTTCGATGCATGATTTGGACTATTCTACTTCCTCTGCTGGGGGGAAATCAGTTTATATCTTCCAGCCAGAAAAAACCTTAATGAATACAGTGAGGGGAGTTGCAAAATATGTTGCTGGAAAAGCACAGCAGGTCAGGCAGCACCCAAGGAGCAGGAGAATCGACATTTCGGGCATAAGCCCTTCTTCAGGAATTCAGCGAGGGGACACAATTTCCTTCTATCTGAGCGCGTGATTTTTATTTCCATTACCACACGGACATGACTTAATTAAGCAAAAACATGATGTGACACTCCTGACAAATGGAAAACTTGTTATTTGTATTTATAAAAGCAAATTAGAAATTGGCCTTACTTGCTTCAAGAAAATTAGTACCCTTGAAGGATTTTCTTTAAAAATGAGGAACAATAGCTGACCAGGAGGAAATTCTGACCTTCATTGTTCAATCTCTATTTCTATTTCACAGAATTATTTTCTTCATTTCAAGCGTGTTTTTTTTTAAAAGTCTACTCCCACTTTGGGTGTTGGATTATTGTGGACACATCTCTTTTATATAATAGCTGGTTTCAAAGTCTTTATATAAACAGACAACAGAGAATGTGGGAGAAGCCAAATAGATCAGAGAACCACAGAGATATATAGCAACGATCATAGAATCACTACAGCTTAGAAGCAGACCATTTGGCCCATCCAGTACACCTCTACCCTATCCCCATAACCTTGCATTCCCCATGGCTAACCCACCCAGACACTACGGGTAATTTAGCATGGCCAATCTACCGAACCTACACATCTTTGGACTGTGGAAGGAAACTGGAGCATCCAGGTGGAAACCATGCAGACACAGGGAAAAGATGCAAACATCACACAGCATGGGGACTGAATCAAACCCAGGTCCCTGGTGCTGTCAGGCAGCAATGCCAACCACTGAGCTATTGTGTCACCCTAAAAGGTGCTTCTGCCCATTCTGTCCCTATCATCAAGATCAAACGCCTAAGTTAGGATATCTGGCCGGCATAGACAAGTTGGGCCAAAGGATCTGTTTCCGTTCTGTACACCTCTATGGCTCTTTCACTGTAATTTTTCCAATACCGTTTTCCAGCACAGACTGAACTGAATTGTCCCCTTTTCCTGAGGAGGTCATGCTGAATCCAAAACGTTAACTGTTTCTCTCTCCACAGATGGTGCCAAATCTGCTGACTTTCTCCAGCAATCTCTGTGTTTGTTTCAGGTTCCCAGTATCTGCAGGATTTTGCTTTTATTAACGCACTGGTCAAGTCCCTTGCTCTGACTTATGACAATGCCTGAAAACAGGTTATAATGGACTGACTAACTCAAACAAAATCAATGGGACGGCAAGCTGACATGTGGTCTATAATGAGTAGTCACATCCGCCATCATCTTAATCTGAGAAACAGAGTGACATTCAGCTCAAACTTATGCGCACATGAGATGGAAAATGACATGAACAAAGGATCTTCCCTGAACCAATAGTTTCACTCTTATTTTTCTCAATGATCACAAAGAAATGTTCTGCTTTGAATCGTCTGATTAACAATCCATTACAAGTGCTCCCTTCAGGACAACAAGTTATGAGAAGACGATGATAGCAAATACAACGGCAACGTTTAAGAAGCATTTAGACAGACACATGAACAAATGGAAGGTGTCATCAACACTGCTATCAAGCAGCATTTACTCAGCAATAACTTGTTCAGTGGCGCCCAGTTTGGGTTCCTCCAAGGCTATTCCTGACCTCATTACAGCTTTGGTTCAAGCAGGGACAAAAGTGCTGAATTCCAGAGGGGAAGGGAGAGTGACAGCCTTGACATCAACGCTGCATTTGACCAAGTGTGGCATCAAGGAGCCTGAGCAAAACTGGAACCATTGGGTCTCGGGGGCAAACTCTTCACTGGTTAGAGTCATACCTGACACAGAGGAAGATGGTCCTGATCATCTCAGCTCCAGGACATCTCTGCAGGGGTTCCTAAGGATAGTGTCCTCGGCCCAACCATCTTCAGCTGCTTCATCAATGGCCTTCATTCAGCCATAATGTCAGAAGTGGGAATGTTTGTCGATGATTATAAAATGTTCTGCATCATTCGCGACTCCTGAGACACTGAAGCGGTACATGTTTCAATGCAACAAGATCTGGCCAATATCCAGGCTTGAACTGACAAGTGACAAGCAACATTCACACCACACAAATGCCAGACTATAACCACCACTAATAAGATATACTCTAACCACTGCCCCTTGACATTCAACAGTGTGACCATTACTGATTCCCCCACTGTCAACATCCTGGGAGTTATCATTTATTAGAAGCTCAACTGGACTCACAACATAAATGCAATGGCTACAAGAGCAGGTCAAAGGTGAGTAACTCACCTCCTGAAGCAGCAGTTTATACTGTCTACAAGATGCAATGCTATATAAACCTCTAGAAGGTCACTTTTCAGCCTCAGACCCTCATCTGCCTGGCAGATTTTATAAAAACATACTTGAACTCTACCATACTTATTAGTATAAAACAAA
The DNA here is from genome assembly GCF_020745735.1 of Hemiscyllium ocellatum. Taxonomy (NCBI): domain Eukaryota; kingdom Metazoa; phylum Chordata; class Chondrichthyes; order Orectolobiformes; family Hemiscylliidae; genus Hemiscyllium; species Hemiscyllium ocellatum. The sequence goes on from NC_083418.1 coordinate 76,275,279, forward strand.
CGGTGAAATGGATTGATTCCCAATATAAACCTGCAATTCTCCAGAGAAACAATCAATCTTTCAGACCTTTCCTCAAAATTCAGAACTCTAAACCGAGTATCATTTTGGCCACCCCATTCTGCAATTTCTCCAAAGCCGTGATATATTTCACTCCCTGGGGGGGATTAACATTGGATGCAGTCCTCCAATTACAGATATGTTTAAGTGTTAGAGAACAGACCATCATACTTATATACCATATAGCACCAGCAATACCCTTATATTGACAGTCTCTCTACATGATCTAAAAAATTATTGATGGCTACCATCTCTTAGTCTCTCATAATATGTTACATGTAAAAAATTGGTGCCATGTGCCAGAAGTTGAAAAGGTATTTCTCATGTTATCACTTAATAAAACTGGTCCACACTCTTACATTTAGTCTGATTTATTACCACCATGCATATTTTTGAGTCATTTGCAAATTTAAGAACTCGTACATATACCTTCACATTAGGAAAAATTAAAAATGGCACTGTAGCCACCACAGATGTAGTTATGATCAGAATTCAGACAAATTCATTTGTATTTATTACAACACAAAATCAATAACTGATCAGTGAAAGATACCATGTCCAGTTGAGTATGTAATTTTTATCCAATGTCTTCCTGCACAGTAATTTAATAAGCCTACTGCAGAATCAAGGTACTTAGCATTAAACAGAGTACCATCAACAACAATACTTGTAATTCGATCAGATTCTCAATGCACTTTTCCTGAGGTCATGCTGGGAATTCCCAATAATTGCTGAACACTCCAAACGATCATAAATCACACTCCATTTACTGCATTTCAGCAGCTTCTGTCAAAACCCATTGCTGGGCTTGTGCGCCAATAAGTCACAGTAATTCCCCATAATTACTGGGAGTTCACAAACTTCCTGCAAATCCACCAGAAGCAGCAGAGGCCTCAATAAATTACCGATAAAGTGACTCAGTCCCCTTTAACATCCTATGGTAAATGGAATTGAGTTCAATTGTATTATTCACTTTAAGTGCTTTAACCTCTATTCAAGCAATTTTAACTCCATACCCATTCATATGGAAAGACTGATGTAAAAGTGCTGAATCAGCTAATCAACCCTATTTCACTCTCATCCCCAGCCTTACTCAAGTATGGACTTAAATTATTTTCTCAAAGTAGCAAGGAAAGGGGGTGTCAAATAAAAATCATGAAAAGAAGATTTAAACGAGGCAAGAGAGACATACTTTAAGGTAAACAGGAGATAGTGAAGAAATGGAAATGAAAATCAGAGTTGAAGATAATTACTTATATACAAACATTGAAAGTATTCGCAGTAGCCAGAAAAAAATGGACTGTTAAAGTGTTCTTTTCATGTTTCAGATGAATTTTGCCTTTAGCAAATGTGAGATTAGGAACGTGAGATTTACCATTTGCAACTTTTCAGTAGCAATAATAAAATTGGATGTTTATTGGGAAAGGAATGTATTACAAGGTGGAGGGAGCAAGAGGAGGGTATTTCTTTAACCTATGACAGTATGACCTGCTGATCACTGTTATTCTGCTCACTTTGATTCTACGGAAACTGGGACACTTAATATCAAGCAGAAAAAAACAAAACCCTCAGTGATGGTCGTGTTCAGGATCCATCCACACAGCAAAAAAATATGGCATTATATTGTAGATTAATCAGTACTGTGAAAGCAATTGAAGATGAAACATTTGATTTGATTTGATTTATTGTAGTCACATGTACCTAGGTACAGTGAAAAGTTTTGGTTTGTGAACAGTACATAGGCAGGTCTTAGCAAACAAAGGCATAGAGATCATAGGGTGCTCAGATAGAGTGAGGCATACAATATCATAGCTGCACAGGAGGTGCACAAAGCAAGGCCAACATTATTAGAAATTAGAGAGGTCCATTTGGCAGTTTAATAACAGCAGGAAGAAGCTGTTCTTGAACCTGCTGGTGCGTGTGTTCAGGTTTATGTATCGTCTGCCTAATGGAAGAGGCTATAGCAGAGTCTCTATAATCGGGGTGGGAGGGGTCTTTAACGACATTGTCAGCCTTTCCACAGCAACGCGAATTGTAGGTGGAGTCCATGGATGGGAGTTTGGCTCCTGTGATGGTCTGGGCTGTGCCCATATAAACATATAATTTAGGAACATAAATAGGCCATTTGGCCCCTCAGCCTTTCACTGCTATTCATTAAAACCCAACTAATCTGATTATGTTTGAAATTCCACATTCCCATCTCCACCTGATTATCTTTGATTCCATTGGTGAGCAAAAATCTATCTACCTCTACCTTAAAAAGCCCTGCAACAATATTGAAAGGCTCACAATAGTAGTATGGATATAAATATTATGCAGTGTAGTGGCAATCAATGCGGTGAACCCCTCTGTTAGTTAAACCAAACACCTGGAAAAGCTCACCTCGTCTCATAATCTGTTAAAATATGAGTGACAGAGAGCTCCCAAATTTCACTATTTAAAGAAAATAATATCAATTTATTCCTCAACTTGAAAAGTGAACTTTAAACAACAACTATTCACAATGTTAAGCCCCCTTTCTCTTAACTGCTTATTATCTGCTTCCAACTCTATAACAATATACTGTTCCAATAAAAACATATATTAAAATTAGATCAACTTAATTTCAAAACCATACAGTGACTATTGTCTGTCTTCTTCCACCTGAAGATCTCCTTGGGTTGTCTTCTTTCTTTTTTACTATGAACATGTTTCATATGAAAAAGATATCTTTAATAGAATGCTTTTGAATGGCAGTCTTTCTCGATGGCAGTTACTCTCTGTCTGTTTTTTTTTGTTACCCCAAACATCAGATCGTCTCATCAGTTTGATGTTGGCAAAAACAATAAATTTGAACTTGATTAGATTTTAGTATCCTGGGGCATAAATTAACTGATTGGTTAGATTCAAGTTGTTGTCAAAACAGCAACCAACCCAGGTATCTATTTCACAGCCATATGTAAGATATTTTCAATTTTCAAGCACACTCTGGGACTGCTAGCTAGTCATATAACAGGTGCTAGTAAGCTCTTAATGCAAAACACCATTCACTCTCTCTTAAAGGTACAGTACACACCTTTAACTTCACAACAGTAAAGTGACTGAAATAGACCAGAGAAATAATTCCACATGTGACAAGTAAGGGTTATATGAGTTGAGAACTGCATCCACTGTCAGGGCAAGTAAGAAATCAAGATGTAGGAAAGCGCTTCAGAAATGTCGACCATAATTATTTCTTTATTTATGGCAAGTGGGCTTCAATGGTTGGGACAATATTTATTGCCCATCCGTAAGTGCCCTTGAGGAGGTGGTAAAGAGATATCTCTTGAACCACTGGCTCATGTGCTGTAAGTAGACCTACACTGGTGTCAGGAAGGAAATTCCAAGGATTTTGTTTTCAATGACACAGAAGGAAGGGGGATGATGTGCCAATTCGGGACGGTAATTGGCTTGGAGGAGGAACTTACAGGTGGTGCTGTTCCCAAGCCAGTCCTGTCATATTTATTTGGAAAATAGAGAAAAGTAGTTCAAGATCATGGAACTGGACTGTGGAATGAAAGGGAAATGGATCCAGTTCAACCAGAAGGCAAAAAAAAGCCAATCACACAGCATATTGATAGTGAAAATATCGAAAAGAAGAGATGGATGAGGAACAGGGGAAACATATAGGAATCAATTAGGTGTTTTTGCTCATGCTTGACATGAGCAGATATAGTCCAGGGTAGAGAAGGGTTGAAGACATTTGAGAGACATGGATCAGCCCAGTCAATGGTAAGACCATTTGATATGCTGATAGCTGAAATGAAGAAGGATGGGAGGAGGTTTACCTGGTGATGCATAAACACTGACACAGGCCAACCCACTGATTGTAGTGCTGTACACTCGATATCATTGCAAATTGGGAAAGCAGAAAAAACATCAGCTGCAAACCAATTCCATCTTGCAGAGTGTGCCTCATGGACCCACCCTGTGTGAAATGGTGTGTCTCAGGAGCCTCTCTCTGTGCTGGCAGCATCTGCTGCAGACAATGGGTTGCAGAGGGACATCATTTGCTAGAGTCTGGTTACTCTGGGCTCTCTTCTCAGCCAATCATGCTTCTCCTTCTGCTCACCTCTCCCAATGCCCTTCCAAACAGTCAGCCTGCAGTGTCATGGCCATCGGTGACTGGCGAAAAGTGTGGCACTGGAAAAGCACATAGGTCAGGTAGCATCCAAGGAGCAAGAAAATCGATGTTTCAGGCATAAGCGTGTCATCAGGAATGTCATCAGAAACATCGATTCTCCTGCTCTGTGGAGGCTGCCTGACCTGCTGTGCTTTTCCAGCAACACACTCTTCGACGCTGATCTCCAGCATCTGCCATCCTCACCTTCTTCTGTCAGTCACTGTGTCCCAGTTGTAAAAACTCAAAGTCCACCATTTTTATATCTCACAACTGTATCCTTGCAATGAAGGCATGGACACCTTAAAGATCATGGTCCAATGACCAATTCATACACAAATTATCTTTGGTTAAGTGGTCTTCATCTGCCTGATGAATATAACAAGCCAGTGCAGTTATCACTGGTTTTGCAATGAGTGTTTGGATCAAAAGTTCATGCACAGGATGTGTGCATCACTGGCTGTTCTAGCATTTATTGCCTGTCCCTGATCGACCTTGTGAAAGTACCTTCCTGAACCGCTGCAGTCCATTCTATGTAGGTAAATCCACAATGCCATTACAGAGGGAATTCCAGGATTATAACCCAGTGAAACTGAGGAATGGCGATGTGTTTCCAACTCAGGGTGGTGAGTTGCTTGGAAGGGAACTTGCACATTGCACTGTTCCCATTCATCTCCTGTCTTTGTCTGTCTAGATGGTAGTGGTCATGGCTTTGGAAGGTGCTGTCTAAGGATCCCTGATGAATTTCTGCAGTGCATGTTGTTGATGATGGATGCTGCTGCCACTGAGAATCAATAGTGGAGAGAATGAATATCCGTGGAAATGTTGCCAGTAAAGTGGGCTACCTCTCCCTGGATGGTGAACAACTTCTTGAGTATTGTCAGAGCTGTATTACTCCAGGCAAGTGTGGAGAATTCCATCACAATCAATCAAACTCTGCAAAAAGAGAGTCTGCTCATTTGCTGCTGCTGTTGCTGCGCAGTATAGAACACTAGTGTGGCACTGACTGTGTTGATCATGCTCTGATGAGGACTTGGCATATCTATGCCTTGCACCTCAGATATTGGAAAGCTGTTCAGCTTTACCTAAGTAAACAATTCCCCTCATTAGATGAAGTAGAGGGAGATGACAGCAGCAAAGAACAGGATATTGAATCATACAGAACAGGAAAGGCCCTTCAACCCATCCAGGTTGTGGATCAGTGGTGCTGGAAGAGCACAGCAGTTCAGGCAGCATCCAACGAGCAGCGAAATCGATGTTTTGGGCAAAAGCCCTTCATCAGGAATAAAGGCAGAGAGACTGAAGCGTGGAGAGATAAGCTGAGGGAGGGCGGGGGTGGGGAGAGAGTAGCATAGAGTACAATGGGTGAGTGGGGGAGGAGATGAAGGTGATAGGTCAGGGAGGAGAGGGTGGAGTGGATAGGTGGAAAAGGAGCTAGGCAGGTCGGACAAGTCTTGACAAGTCATGGGGACAGTGCTGAGCTGGAAGTTTGGAACTAGGGTGAGGTGGGGGAAGGGGAAATGAGAAAGCTGTTGAAGTCCACATTGATGCCCTGGGGTTGAAGTGTTCTGAGGCAGAAGATGAGTTGTTCTTCCTCCAAGCGTCTGGTGGTGAGGGAGCGGCAGTGAAGGAGGCCCAGGACCTCCACGTCCTTGGCAGAGTGGGAGGGGCAGTTGAAATGTTGGGCCACGGGGCGGTGTGGTTGATTGGTGCGGGTGTCTCGGAAATGTTCCCTAAAGCGCTCTGCTAGGAGGGGTCGAGTCTCCCCAATGTAGAGGAGACCGTATTGGAAGCAACAGATACAATAATTGATATTAGTCAATGTGCAGGTAAAACTTTGCTGGATGTGGAAGGCTCCATTAGGGCCTTGGATAGAGGTGAGGGAGGAGGTGTGGGCACAGGTTTTACAGTTCCTGCGGTGGCAGGGGAAAGTGCCAGGATGGGAGGGTGGGTCGTAGGGGGGCGTGGACCTGACCAGGTAGTCACGGAAGGAACGGTCTTTGCGGAGACCTTCAACCTTCGACCTTTTACCTTCAACCCATCCAGTCTGACCTGCCAAACCTACATTAAAACGACTCTAATCTCATGTCCTGGCACTTGGCCCATAGCCTTGAATGTTGAAATACTTTAAGTATTCATCCAACATTCAAGTATTTTTTAAAGGTTGTGAGGTCTCCTGCCTCAACTCCCCTCCCAATGCATTCCAGACCCCGACCCTCTGGGTAAAAACTTCTTTTTCTTAAATTTCCCTCTTAAACTTTATACCTGCTCTGCAGCTTAAAGTTATGCCCTTTTAAAGTTATTGGTTGTTCAACTAAGGAATACAACTGTTTTTGATTCACCCTGTCCATGCCCCTCATAATATTACACACCTCAATCTGGTCCTCCCTCAACCTTCTCTGCTCCAGAGAAAACAACCAAACCTTACCCAACCTCCCTTCACAGCTGCAATGTTTCATCCCAAGAAACATCCTGGTGAATCTCCTCTGCACCCTCTCCAGTGCAATTACATCCTTCCTATGGTGTGGTGACCAGAATTGCTCACAATACTCCAGCTGTGGCCTCTTTGAAGTTCTGCACAGCTCCAAGTAATCACCCTGCTCTCATAATCTGCCGAGGTTGTCGGAGACAGAACACAGTCTTGCTTGACTTTACTGTAGACCCCAAAGGATTCTGATGTGGTCCCTAACCTTATCCATCACCTTGTCACAGAAAGCGATCATATTGTCTTTCTGCTCAAGCTGCTCAATTGCAGAAAAGGTAAAAGGATTGTGGGGTTGAGGCAGAGCAAAGTATAAAACTAAGAAAATTAATTGGTTAAGACATAATTGGATCCCATTTGCTGACCTGATTAATGGAAGGAACATATGTAAAGACTTAATGGCTAGGATTCAATCTGAAGGAGGCTTAGACTGTAGCACAGAAGGAATAGAAACAGAAGGCGGCCATTTGGCCTCTGGAGTCAGCTGTGCCATTGAATAGGGTCAGGACTAAAACATTACACAAAGACAAGTCTGAATATTTTCTTCATGATGAGAGAACAGGAACAGAGATAGAACAAAGGAAATACAAATGCAAGGGTACAATAAAGTAAATCAAGAAAGTTGATGAAATGTTAACTTTTGTTATTTTTAGTAACTGGGGATATAAAGGAAACAGAGTCAGGTTTCAGTTGTAAAGAACTCTGGCAGTCAGCACCTACAGGGTTGTAGTCGAAAAGTGTGGCGCTGGGAAAGCACAGCAGGTCAGGCAGCATCCAAGGAGCAAGATAGTCAACATTTCTCGCTTTCTCCTACAGTTAATGACAGAATATCATCAGTATTGAGCCTTAGAACAGGCAGAATGTTATTAAATCATTGAGACAAGCAGCTTAGCGGAGGCCATTTGGCCCATCCAGTCTATGTTATTCTAAAACCAGCTATCCAGCTTAGTCCCACAGTCCAATTCTTGGTTCATACTCTGGTGTGTTCATATCACTGACTTTTTTTTCCTTTATTCATCCAAAGGATGAGGGCTTCATTAACCAGTCAGCATTTATTGTCCATCCCTAATTGCCCAGAGGGCAGTTCAGAATCAATCGCATTGCTGTGGGTCTGGAGTCACATACAGGCTTGAGCAGATGAGGATGGCAGTTTCCTTCCCTCAAGGACATCAGTGAACCAGATGGGCTTTTCCTGACAATCAACTCCTGGTCATCATTAGATTGGTAATTCCAGATATTTATTGAATTCAAATTCCACCATCTGCTATAGCGGGATTCGAACTCAGGTCCCCAGAATGCTATCTGTCCAGTAATAATACACGAGGCCATTATCTCCATTACCATTATTAAATGGCAAAAGGCTTTCTTCCACCACCACCCTTCCAATCAGTAAGTACAGATCCCATCAGTATCTGGGTGACAACCCTCAACTCCCTTCAAATTCTTTCTGAAAGTATTTTAAATCTGGAGCTTCAGAGACTAAGGGGTGACCTTACAGAGATTTATAAAATCATGAGGGACATGGATAGGGTAAATAGACAAGGTATTTTCCCTGGGGTGGGGGAGTCCAGAACAAGATAGCATAGGTTTATGGTGTGGGAAAAAATTTAAAAGGGACCTAAGGGGCAACTTTTTCATGCAGAGAGTGATGTCTGTATTAAATGAGCTGTCGGAGGAAGTGGTGGAGGCTGATACAATTACAACATTTAACAGGCATCTGGATGGGTATATCAATGGGAAGGGTTTACAATGATATGGGCCTAGTGCTGGCAAATGGGACTAGATTAATCTAGGCTATCTGATCAGCACGGGCAAGTTGGCCCAAAGGGTCTGCTCCATGTTGTACATTTCTATGACTGTACGACTCTATGATAGATCTAAGCTCTGCAGCCCTGATATATCCAGTCCAGAATTAAACAACTCACTGGAGGAGGAAGCTCTGCAAATGTCCCCTTTCTCAATCATGGAAAAACCCAACACATCACTGGAAGCATTCACAGCAATCTTCAGTCATAAATACTAAGTGGATGATCCATCTCAGCCTCCTTCAGTAGTCTCCAGCATTACAGATATCAATCTTCAGCCAATTTGATTCACTCCCTGTGATGTCAAGAAACAGTTAGTTCCACTGGATAATGAACAGCTATGGGCCCTGACAACATTCTGGCAATAGTATTGCAGACTTGTGCTCCAGAATTTGCTGCTTCCTAACCAAGCTCTTCCAGTACAATTATAACCTGGCATCTACTCACCATTGTGGAAAATTGCCTAGTTATGTCCTAGTCACAAACAAACAGGCAAAATTACTGCTCCATCAGTCTACTCGTGATCATCAGTAAAGTGGTGGAAGGTGTCATCAATAGTGCTATCAAGCATCACCTGCTCAACAAAAGGTCAAGGCTAGGAATCGTGCAGCAAGTAACTCACTTCCTGACTCCTTAAAGTCTGTCCACCATCTACAAGGCACAAGTCAGGAGTGGGATGAAACTTACTAGATGGGTGAACTCCAACAACACTCAAGAAGCTTGACACCATCCAGGATAAAAAGCCCACTTGATTTTCATTGCATCCACAAAGATCCACTCACCCCACCACCAACACTCAGTCACAGCAGCATCCACAAGGTGCACTCATAGACAGCCCCTTCCAAACACTGATACTATCTTGAAGGGCAAAAGCTGTAGGTACATGGGAACGTTACCCCTGCAAGCTCCCCTCCAAGCCACTCGCCATCCTGAAATACTTCATCATTCCTTCACTGCTGTTGAATCAAAATCCTAGAATTCCCTCCATAGTGGCATTGTGGGTCAATCAAAGGCAGGAGATATGTTGCTGGAAAAGTGCAGCAGGTCAGGCAGCATCGAAGGAGCAGGAGAATCGACGTTTTGGGCATGAGCCCTTCATCAGGAATTCAGGTTCATGCCCGAAACATCGACTCTCCTGCTCCTTGGATGCTGCCTGACCTGCTGCGCTTTTCCAGCAACACATTTTCAGCTTTGATCTCCAGCATCTGTAGTCCTCACTTTCTCCCAAAGGCAGGAGATGTAGTGGTTCAAGAAGGCAGCTCACCACCACCTTCTCCAGGGCAACTAGGAACAGGCAATAAATGCTAGTCCAGCCAGCGACGCCAACATCCCGATAGTGAAAAAAACAAAGGTCTAAGCCTGCTTGTGCTTCTCGATAAATGACCACAGTGTTCTTTAGCAATACAAGTGTTTTTGGTTTTGCAAGTTTCTGTGATTTCCTGCTCCCACTTAACCACACTCTCTGTGGAGAGCATCGCTGACCCAGGGAGTATATTGGTTTGAATCCAAAAGCACATTTGCATATCTACTGAATCCAGCTGCCTCCTTAGTCAGCACATGGACTGGTTATAGAGGCCACTTACACCAAGGCAACAGAACTGGCCCACGCAAAGCACCATTTTGAGATATGGATTCTTCAGTGTAGAAAAAAAAAGTAACCTTGTTGCTCACATGGAACTGGCTCTGTTTTCACCTGAACAATGTTGGTTAGTGCTTTGAAGAACTCCAAACCCATACACCCTGCCTCAGACTGACCTCTTGTTCCTGGAACAGCTTGACAGAAATAAAATATGAACTTGAAACTCCCTCATTCAGTGCCTGTAGGCAGATATAAAAGCAAATAAGGGATTAATTTGTTGGATCTGATCGATGGTGAGTCCGGCAGTGCCTATTCTGGTCTCTTTTCAACATGATGAGATTGCAGAAAATTAATTCCTCCCGTGACAATGCTGCTCCTTTCACAAAGTGATGCTGTCCTTGGTATATATTTTTGCCAGAGAGGTAATAAAATGTCTGGGTTTGAAGGGTATCAGGGCTAATTTAATTATCGCTAATAAATGCTTAGGTAAAAGAATTGAGTTTTTAAATAATACTCTTACAAAGAAAGGGGGATGGCCAGTTCTCCCAGCTCAGCTTATCTCTGGTTTGATTTTTAACAGTAGCACAACAAAGTTGCTAGACCCAAAAGAAGCAGGTCCAGGCTGGTACTCTCTCATTGACTTCACTTCTGTAAGAACCAATGTTTGATTTTACCTTTTGTGCCAAGACATGTTTATGGGGATTGTTGCAATGGATATTGGGAACAGCAGCATTAAGTTGGGATGATCCGTTGGGTTTTCAGATAAGTTATCCTGTATTCTGTTCTCTTTTGTTAGTGTTTCATTCAGTAATTTTGCAAATAGATTTTGTTTTTTTTTAAAAACTAAGTGGTTTGACCAGCTGAAACCCTCCTGGAATATCCACGTTACACCAGCTTAAAACAACATGCAAAGTTAGGGTCTGGGCTACATTCTTAAAATGTTTTGAGGGGTCTGGCCTAGTCCATAACACTCCTGATGGCAGCTTCCCATTTTTTAACATCTCAGTGTAACCACTATGCCTTGGCTGGATCTCTTGTCGAGTGTGTGAAAGGTATGATCAAAACTCCTCAGTCTGTATCTACCCAGAATATGCACTTGTGTTAAAACATTGTGGTCAGTTCCATAATATGCTTAGCTTGCATTTTTTTTGAGTGTGAAATATTCAGACACACAAGCAAGGAATAAGAGGAGGCCACTCAGCCCTTCAATCCTGCTCTACCATTCAATAAGTTCTTGGCTGGTCTGATTTTAACCTCCACTCTCTTGATAATCTTTCATTGAGGAGCTTCTGTTTGACAATAAATTGAATTGAAATGCAAACCACAATTTTGGAAGAAACAGCAACGAAATGCAACTGTGTGACTAGGAACTATATTTGACAGAACGCCGAGGGATACGATTTATTATAATCCTTGTCTATGGAGAAAGTGAGGACTGCAGATGCTGGAGATCAGAGTCGAGACTGTGGTGCTAGAAACTTACAGCAGTTCAGACAGCATCCGAGGAGCAGTAGAATTGATGTTATGGGCAAAAGCCTTGCATCAGAATTCTCCTGCTCCTTGGATGCTGCCTGACCTGCTGTGCTTTTCCAGCACTACACTCACAACTTCCTTGTCTTATAGACCTACTCTTTTGATAGGTAACTTGCTTCCAGAGTTGCTGTCATGTTATGGACCAGATCAAACTTCCTCAAATATTCAGAAGATAATCTAGACCCAACTTGTTCTTATTTTAAAGGTAAATTTAAGTGTTGCATTCCAGATGTAATTTGATTGGTCAAACCACCAAATTTCAAACAAAACATGCCTTAATCATCCACTATAGTTAAATACAACAAAAGAAACAAGGAATTGGAGTAACTTAACTCTACTAGAAAACTTAACATAATAATAGATGCAGTACCTATTACTAATTAGCTGTTCCAATATACTAACATCCCATAAATGTACCTTCAGCAAACGGCTTTATTCAGAAAACAGATTGTCTTACATACAACTCTAACAGCAGGAAGACAATCCCGAGCTTTTAGCCTTAACTGAGAGAGCAAAAAAAGCTTCTACTTCTTCAAGACCCCAACAGCAACTGCTGGCAATTAAAAACAAAAATTTCTGGTTCTTTGGGACCATGAACCCACCCGTTCAGCCTGCTTCTTTTGTTCCAACATTTTTTAAAAACCTGAAGGCCACACAAGCTGTTTACTCTAATGTCTCTGGTGGATAGCTCATGATCTCTGCCTTAAAACCTCTCTTCAAACAAAACACAGGACAAAATAACCTTTTAAAGCCATAGTATTATCACCCTAAGAACTTGCTACTCGTTGAAACAGTTAGAATACCTTGCTGGTTTAAGAAACAGCGTGATACAATACATGCAGAGAAGGTAGCTTCAAAACTGGCATTGAACACAAAATTCTTTCTGACTCCTGAAGCTGTTTTAAGTAATTTCCTTTGGAGGAGGACTAGTCGCAGTGAACATTCAACACACATTATGCTGCTACATCTAATCATATTATTATGCTGTTCTTTGTTGAATAAATGTCTTGTTATGACCAGCTGAGAAACGGTGATCTGGCACCCTCTTTTCATTTTCCCCTCAGTCACAACAAACAGCTTCTTTTCTTTTTAGCGTACAGATATCCCAAAAAAATGACATCCTCCACAATTAAGATGAATTGCTCGACAAACTTAAGAAGTCAGCTTCAAGGTTTTTTTGAGAGAAAGGAAGACAAATTTTACTGCCTGTTAAAACTGAAAACAAAAATAAAATGCAAACTCAAACACGCACGCACACTCTCACAAGTACAAAGTTTTTAAAAGAAGAGAGTGCATTGTCCAGGCAGGACGAACAAAGGTTACACAGTTTTAAAGTCCTCAGGATCCTTGAAGTGTTACTCAATCTGACTTGCTTAGTTTTGTTCAATGTTCCTTGATGTCTTCACCAAATGAAAATCTTTCAATCTCAGGTTTCAAAATTTCAATCGACCTGGCATCACAGCTTTTGGTTGGGGATGTTCTGGATTTCCACTGCCCTTTGTGTGGAAAAACTGCTTCCTGATTTCAATTGTAAATAGCCTGTTTCTCATTTTTTATTTTTCCTATGTTAAGATTGTATCCTTTTGCTGGACTCCCTCACCAGACGGATTCATTTCTCTCAATCTGTTCTGGACTGGATGTGACAGAACTGCAGAGCTCAGATCTATCCATTGGTTGTGGGATTACTTTGCTCTGCCTATCACTTGCTGTTTATACTGTTTGGCATGCAACTAGTCCTGTTTGTCAGCTTCAGCAGGGTGACACCTCATTTTCAGGTGCCTGGCACTTCTCCTGGCATGCCCTCCTGCACTCTGCATTGAACCAGGATTGATCACCTGGCTTGGTGGTAATGGTTGAGTGGGGGATTTGCCGGGCCATGAGGCTACAGGTTATATTGGAGTATAATTCTGCTGCTGTTGGTGGCCCACAGTGCTTCAGGGATGCCAAGTTGCTCGCTCTGTTTGAAGTCTGTCTCAGTTAGCACGGTGATAGTGCCATACAACACAATGGGGGTGAGGTGTTCTCAGTATGAAGGCAGGACTTTGTCTCCACAAGGATGATGCTGTGGTCACTTTTACTCATGATTAGGAGATGCCGAAGTTGGACTGGGGTGTACAAAGTTAAAAATCACACAACACCAGGTTATAGTCCAACAGGTTTAATTGGAAGCACTAGCTTTCAGAGCGCTGCTCCTTCATCAGGTGGTTGTGGAGGACACAATTGTAAGACACAGAATTTATAGCAAAAGTTTACAGTGTGATGTAACTGAAATTATACATTGAAAAATACCTTGATTGTTTGTTAAGTCTCTCATCTGTTAGAATGACCATGATAGTTTCACTTCTTTCATATGTAAATCACAAAACCTTTTTAAAGAGTTACATTCTCAGGTTAACTGTAACAATTGTTAGCAGCCAGCTAGAATGTATAAGGTGTTAGCCCCCTGTGTCCTGTCGTCTGTGCCACAATGTTAGACTGATTCCAGATATGGCTCATTAAATTTAAATTCCACCATCTGCTGTGGCAGCATTTGATCCCATAATGCCCCCAGAATATTAGCTGAGTTTCTGAGTTCACAGTCAAGCAATAATACCGCTGGGGCATCAGCTCCCGAATAAAGGGACAGAAAAATGATTCCTGTCTGTTGGCAGCTTTTATGAAAGCCGTATAGAATTGGTGCTGAGGGAGACAAAATGCATAACAATTCTGAACGGGTAGAGGGGACCTGGGTGTATTGGGCACAGATCATTGTAGGTGGCAGGAACGGTTGAAAGAGCTGTTAATAAAGCATTTACTAATTTGGACACAGAGTACAAGAAGTTGATGCTGACTTTGTGCAAGACAATTTTTAGACCTCAGCTGGAATAACGTGCACAATTGTGAGCATCACATTTCTAGCTATGAAAAAAAGTTGAGTAGGTTAGGTTTATTTTCATTAGAAAAAAGGAGATTGAGGGGGGACCTGATTGAGGTTTATAAAATCATGAAGGGTATAGATTGCGTGGATACAGACAAGCTTTTTCCCAGGGTGAAGGATTCAATAATGAGAGGTCACGCTTTCAAGGTGAGAGGTGGAAAGTTTAAGGGGGATACATGCAGCAAGTACTTCACACAGAGGGCGGTGGGTGTTTGGAACACGTTGCCAGCAGAGGTGGTAGAGGCAGGCACTGTAGATTCATTTAAGACGCATCTGTATAAATGCATGAGAAGGTGGGGAGCAGAGAGATACCGATGCTTGGGAATTGACCGACAGGTTTAGACAGTACATTTGGATCAGGTCAGGCTTGGAGGGCCGAAGGGCCTGTTCCTGGGCTGTAAATTTTCTTTGCTCTTTTTCTTTCTTTGTTCTGACAGAAACAATGTCCATGCACTGAAGAGAGTGCAGAAGGGATTTATAAGGATGCTTCCAGGAATGAGGAACTAAATTATAAGGATAAATTGAAGAAATTGGGACTGTTCTCCTTGGAGAGAAGAAGGCTGAAAAGAGATTTTTTTCGAGGCTTTCAAAGTCATAAGTGGGCTAGACAGAGTAGATAGAGAGAATTTGTTCCTGATCACCAAAGGAACGAGAGAGAGAGACAGCATCAATCTAAAGGGTATGGGGAAAAACACTTGGAAATGATGCTGTTTAAACAGCAAGTACAGGCTCAGTGGGCTAAATGACTTCCTTCTGCATGAGATTCTGAGAATTGCCACCAAAGAACTGGTGTCATCTGTAAGCTATTATTAAAGCAATGTTTGGGAAAATAAGCAATTCTTTTTTAGAAAAAAAACTATTAACCTTCATATGAAGGTAGGCAAGTTGAAAATGGCTCTCTCAATATTAGAAGCAGTAGTCTCTCGTCCATTAGTTGGAAGGATTGAGATGAGAGATTGATGCAATGTAAACTACTTGCCCATAGAAATATGGTGCATCAACCATTGCTCAGAAATCAGAGAGCAATCCTCATCAGGTTGTTCTTGGCAGGGAGCTGACTTCTTCAGATGGAAAATGGACCACAAGCAATTGAGGGAACACACAGGGAAGAGTTTCCTGATACTTTGACTGGAAAGCAGGGTGTTGACTTCATAACATTAATGAGAACAATACATTCATTGTCAACTGCCTGTTCCTCCTCTGTAATCAGTGCACTGTCCTCAATTATCACATTAGAACGTAAGAAATGGGAGATGGAGTGGAGAATGCAATTTTCTAGTCTGATATCATGAGTCGTATACACTTCTTTGTCTATTTAGCTGAAGCATCACATCCAAACTGCAACCTCTTAATAAACTTAAGAAACTATTCTAAACACTCCTTACAAATGGCCAACTCCCGATATTTAGTTATGTAGTAATAAACCTCCAAGGTCTAATACTAGTAATGAACTTTACCCTGTCAAATAGGGTTCCTGTTGTTGGTTTGAGAGTTGGCTGATCTACTACACATCACTGGTGATTTCTTTTAGGGGTCTGATGACAAAGTTTCAGTATAGGTCGTTCTCTGAGAATACACTGTTATGATAGAGTCATAGAGATGTACAGCATGGAAACAGATCCATCGGTTCAACCAGTCCGTGCCGACCCAATCTAGTCCTACCTGCGAGCACCCGGCCCATATCCCTCCAAACCCTTCCTATTCATATATCCATCCAAATGCCTCTTAAATGTCGCAATTGTACCAGCCTCCACCATATCCTCTGGCAGCTCATTCCATACACGCACCACCCTCTGTGAAAAAGTTGCCCCATAGGTCTCTTTTATATCTTTCCCCTCTCACCCTAAACCTATGCCCTCTAGTTCTGGACTGCCCTATCCCAGGGAAAAGACTTTGCCTATTTACCCTATCCATACCCCTCATAATTTTGTAAACCTCAAGAAGGTCAACGATCAGCCTTCGACGCTCCAGGGAAAACAGCCCCAGCCTGTTCAGCCTCTCCCTGTAGCTCAGATCCTCCAACCCTGGCAACATCCTTGTAAATCTTTTCTGAACCCTTTCAAGCTTCACAACATCTTTCCGATAGGAAGGAGACCAGAGTTGCACGCAATATGCCAACAGCGGCCTAACCAATGCCCTGCACAGCTACAACATGACCTCCTAACTCCTGTACTCAATACTCTGACCAATAAGGGAAAGCATACCAAATGCCTTTTTCACTATCCTAGCTACCTCCAACTCCACTTTCAAGGAGCTATGAACCTGCACTCCAAGGTATCTTTGTTCAGCAACACTCCCGAGGACCTTACCATTAAGTGTATAAGTCCTGCTAAGATTTGCTTTCCCAAAATGCAGCATCTCACATTTATATGAATTAAACTCCATCTGTCACTTCATAGCCCATTGGCCCATCTGGTCCAGATCCTGTTGTAATCTGAGGTTACTCGCTTCGCTGTGCACTCCATCTTCAAATTTGGTGTCAACTGCAAACTTACTAACTGTACCTCTTATGCTCGCATTCAAATCATTTATGTAAATGACAAAAAGTAGAGGACCCAGCACCGATCCATGTGGCACTCCACTGGTCACAGGCCTCCAGTCTGAAAAACAACCCTCCATCACCACCCTCTGTCTTCTACCTTTGAGCCAGTTCTGTATCCAAATGGCCAGTTCTCCCTGTATTCCGTAAGACCTAACCTTGGTAATCAGTCTCCCGGGGGCACCTTGTCGAACGTCTTACTGAAGTCCACATAGATCACATCTACCATTCTGCCTTCATCAATCCTCTTTGTTACTTCCTCAAAAACTCAATCAAATTTGTGAGACATGATTTCCCACGCACAAAGCCATGTTGACTATCCCTAATCAGTCCTTGCCTTTCCAAATACATATACATCCTGTCCCTCAGGATTCCCTCCAACAATTTGCCCACCACTGACGTCAGGCTCACTGGTCTATAGTTCCCTGGCTTGTCCTTACCACCCTTATTAAACAGTGGCACCATGTTAGCCAACCTCCAGTCTTCCAGCACCTCACCTGTGACTATCGATTATACAAATATCTCAGCAAGAGGCCCAGCAATCACGTCTCTAGCTTCCCACAGAGTTTTAGGGTTTACCTGATCACTTCCTGGGGATTTACCCACCTTTATGCATTTCAAGACATCCAGCACTTCCTCCTCTGTAATCTGGACATTTTGCCAGATGTCACTATCCATTTCCCTACAGTCTATATCTTCCATATCCTTTTCCACAGTAAATACTGATGCAAAATACTCATTTAGTATCTCCCCCATTTTCTGCAGCTCCAAATGAAGGTTGCTTTGCTGGTCTTGAGAGGCCCTATTCTCTCCCTAGTTACCCTTTTGTCCTTAATATATTTGTAAAAAGTCTTTGGATTCTCCTTAATTCTATTTGCCAAAGCTATCTCATGTCCCTTTGTTGCTCTCCTGACTTCCCTCTTAAATATACTCCTACTTCCTTTCTACTCTTCTAAGGATTCACTCGATCTATCCTGTCTATACCTGACATATGCTTCCTTCTTTTTCTTAACCAAACCCTCAATTTCTTTCATCATCCAGCATTCCCTATACCTCCCAGCCTTCCCTTTCACCCTGACAGGAATATACTTTCTCTGGATTCTTGTTATCTCATTTCTGAAGGCTTTCCATTTTCCAGCCATCCCTTTACCCGCGAACATCTGCCTCCAATCAGCTTTCAAAAGTTCTTGCCTAATACCGTCAAAATTGGCCTTTCTCCAATTTAGAACTTCAACTTTTAGATCTGGTCTATCCTTTTCCATCATTGTTTTAAATCTAATAGAATTATGGTCGCTGGCCCCAAAGTGCTCCCCCACTGACACCTCAGTCACCTGCCCTGCCTTATTTCCCAAGAGTAGGTCAAGTTTTGTACCTTCTCGAGTAGGAACATCCATATACTGAATCAGAAAATTGTCTTGTACACACGTAAAAAATTCCTCTCCATCTAAACCTTTAACACTGTGGCAGTACCAGTCTATGTTTGGAAAGTTAAAATCCCCTACCATAACCACCATATTATTCTTATAGATAACTGAGATCACCTTACAAGTTTGTTTCTCAATTTCCCTCTGACTATTGGGGGGGGGGGTCTATAATAAAATCCCAATAAGGTGCTCATCCCTTTCTTATTTCTCAGTTCCACCCAAATAACTTCCTTCTGGGGATATCCTCCCTCAGCACAGCTGTAATGCCAACCCTTATCAAAAATGCCACTCCCCCTCCTCCCTTTCTATCCTTCCTGAAGCATTTTTATCCTGGAACATTAAGTTGCCAGTCCTGCCCATTCCTGAGCCATGTTTCTGTAATTGCTATGATATCCCAGTCCCATGTTCCTAACCCTGAGTTCACCTGCCTTCCCTGTAAGGCCTCTTGCATTGAAATAAATGCAGTTTAATTTATTAGTCCGACCTTATCCCTGTTTGTCCTGATTCCTTTCCTCACTAATGCAACACTTGGTTGAAATAAATAGCAACAGCTGAGTTGCCATGAAACAAATTAAAACTTGGTCAATCAGTTTAAACTATGCCCCAAGATACAAAACTGCAATCAAATTTGAATTTAATATTTCGATAATATTAAAATCAATGAAATGATCTTATGTCTTGGGGTACAAAACTGGACAGTTAGGGAGAGAACTGCCAAAGACCAACAAATGTCAACTGCTAGCTGAAGTATTCTCTTAAAGGCACCTGTCTGTGGGGAGTTTGCACAGCTGAACATTGAGGCCGAGATGGAGAAAATCTGCAGAGGAAAATCTACAAAGGAGAATCGGCTTTTGAAATGTGATTTTTTTTTTGTAAACCTTAATCAGGACTTTTTTGTCTGACTTGTATTGTAGAGTGGGAGGTAAAAGATAGGTTTAAGAGAAAGGAGTTGTAAATAGTTGTTAATTTTAATATTCTCTGTTGTACTTAAAGAATGCAGTTGTTAATTTTTCTTTAAATGGTGACTCCTGGATAGTTCTTTGCCTCTTGAATTTTAACAGATTACAGCACGAGGTGAATCTTTTCTGTGTGGCAAATTTAAATTCACAGCATAGTTTACCCCATGTCATAACAATGCATTTCGGGATTGGGCTATAGCACGATTGGTGAATTGTGGAACGATTTTCTATTAACACAAACTTTTAAAGTGTGTCTTGGCTGCAATGCAATTACATGGCCAACACTTTAAGTTTATTTGTATTGTGTGAGCTTTGTAAAGTGCGAGGTCGCACTGGAATGCAGTTACGTGTAATAACAGTAACTACTGTGTATTGTATCTTGTACGATGAGACATCTCTGAATTACTACTTCCATATACATGAAACGTCAAGGGATAGAACATAGCATTTTTCCCTATTCATTTGTGGGATGTGGGTGTCACTGGCTGGGCCCAGCATTTATTCGCTCGTCCCTAGTTGCCCCTTGAGAAGGTAGTGGTGAGCTACATTCTTGAACAGCTTCAGTCCATTTGCTGTAGGTTGACCCACAATGCCCTCAGTGAGGGAATTCCAGGATTTTGACCCAGGAACACTGAAGGAATGGTGATATATGTCCAAGTCAGGATGGTGAATTTGAATGTTGTTCCCATGTAACTGCCGACCCTGTCCTTCCAGATGGAAGTGGTCGTGAGTTTGCAAGATGTGATTTTTTTGGGAATTTTTATTTGAATTATTTGGATAAAAGTAGTGCATAGGAGTGCAGTAGGGCAGGGAGAAAGCAGAAAATCGACACAGGTCATGTGCTCACCAAATGGCCTCCTTCCATGCTGTAACAATTCTGTGACTGTGAATATCTGATTGGTTTTGGAAACCAGTCACCCATCTTTTAAGATTGAACTGGAACATTATATTTCTGTATTCTATCTTTGTGAAGTCAACAACTCCCAGAGCAAAGAGCTTGAGAGTTAACAATTTCAGTGAAGCAGTGAATTTACATTCAAAAACAGTTGTAACAGACCAATCAGACTAACGTGGGATGTTTGGAGGCTCCCTCAAAGCAAGCTTTGGCAGCGGGTACCCCTTGAGCAAGAGGAGGTGATGTACAGTCAAGTAACATCAAAAGTAACAGAGAAAGAAACATGGGAAAAAGCATTCTCCCTTTAAACAGTAATAAATTGCACTTAGAGTTAACAAGAAAGGAAGCAGTAGAAAGGGATATCAAGGCGAGAAAGACCTTCAGGGATTGAGAGAAAAGATCAACACTTTCTTGAAGGTTGGCTTGAACTACCTTCTCCATTCCGACAGATCGAAAGCAGTATTTTATTCCATGTGATTTTTCTTGTATGACATTAAGACCCATGGAAAATTTCGTTTCAGTTGGTATTGGCAAGCCTGAAGCTGTCCGACACTGCAATGTACCTTTGCTCTTGATTCCATTAACCTTTCCCTTTGCCTCAGGCTAAATCTGAAACAGGAACAATGGTCCAAACTCTTTAATTTGGAGTTGAGATTTCTTCTCAATATTCATTCCTTTACCAGGCACCATTTTCACCTTAATGTTGTGCTGAAGTTAAACTAATCTGCCCGCCCTTGTCCATATGCCTCTATTCCTTGCATATTCATGTATTTATCTAAAAGTCTCTTAAACCCCCCTCATATCTGCATGTTCCAGGCAGCTAGCACTCTCTGTGTAAAAAAACTTGTGCTTCACATCTCCTTTGAACATTCCCTCTCTCACCTTAAATGCTTGCCCTGTCGTATTAGACGTTTCAACTCTGGGAAAATTATTCTGACTGTTAATCCTACTTGTGCCTCTCATGATTTTACAACATTCTATCATGTATCCCCTCAGCCTCTGCTGCTGCAGAGGAAACAACCCAAGTTTGTCCAGCCTCTCCTTATAGCTCATACCCTCTAATCCAGGCAGCATCCTGATAAACCTCTTCTGCACCCTCTTCAAAGCCTCCGCATCCTTTCTGTAATGTGGTGACCAGAATTGGGCACAATACTCTAAGTGCCAACTAACTCAGCTTTTATAAAGCTGCAATATCACTTTTGACTCTTGTACTCAATGCCCCTACAAATAAAGGCAAGCAAAATGGATCTTTCACTGTCTGTGAAAGTTCACAGCTGATGATAATCTATCTGTGTGGCCACTTTCAGAGAGCAAAAACCCTACTCATTTAATCAGCTCAATTCTTATCATCTCTGGGAAATTTAACATCCAAAAAAAACTGGAACTATGTTATGCTCTCATTTTATATACTTGTTTAATATATTTTGGTGTATTTAAAAAGTAAAAATGGCATCTGTTAGCATCTGGTATGGACTGCTTGGAATGAGACTGTGGAGGTGCTGGTGTTGGACCGGGGTAGACAAGTCTGAAGTCACATGACACCAGATTAGAGTTGAACAGGTTTATTTGGAGTCAAAAGCTTTTGGAGTGCTGGCCTTTCATCGGATGGGTTGAGGAAATATGCGATAGATGCTTACTTGTTACTTGGGTGTGAATTGGTTTTATGAATATATGGAGTGAGTACTCAGTATGGTGTGAGTGTTACAAAATGTGGCTAATTTCAGTTATTTCTAAATGTGTGGACATCAAATCTGTTTAAATACAGACATCTTCCAGAGTAAAATAGGATACTGTGGTTTCAAAGAGATTTCCTCTCATCCTTCTAAACTCCAATGAATTCAATCCTAATCAAACCAATTTCATCTCAAACGACAAACCTGCCATCCCAGGAATCACTCTCCACTCTGTCTATGACAAGTATATCTTTTCCAAAGTACAAAGACAAAGACTGTATACTTTATTAAAGGTGTGCTTCTTCCTGTTTCTCCTCCTTGAAAGAGTAGGATTGAAGGAGCAGGGTGTAACTGTGCATGGATCAATGAAGTTGATGGGCCAGATTGAGGGAGTAATTAATGAAGTTTTATTAATAGAGGCATAGAGTACAGGGCCAGAAATTTACATTAAACTTGTATAAGATGCAAGTAAAAAATGAGGTCTGCAGATGCTGGAGATCACAGCTGCAAATGTGTTGCTGGTCAAAGCACAGCAGGCCAGGCAGCATCTCAGGAATAGAGAATTCGACGTTTCGAGCATAAGCCCTTCATCAGGAATGAGAGAGAGTAGCCAAGCAGGCTAAGATAAAAGGTAGGGAGGAGGGACTTGGGGGAGGGGCGATGGAGGTGGGATAGGTGGAAGGAGGTCAAGGTGAGGGTGATAGGCCGGAGTGGGGTGGGGGCGGAGAGGTTAGGAAGAAGATTGCAGGTTAGGAGGGCGGTGCTGAGTTGAGGGAACCGACTGAGACAAGGTGGGGGGAGGGGAAATGAGGAAACTGGAGAAATCTGAATTCATATCTTGTGGTTGGAGGGTTCCCAGGCGGAAGATGAGGCTCTCCTCCTCCAGCCGTCGTGTTGTTATGTTCTGCCGGTGGAGGAGTCCAAGGACCTGCATGTCCTCGGTGGAGTGGGAGGGAGAGTTAAAGTGTTGAGCCACGGGGTGATTGGGTTGGTTGGTCCGGGCAGCCCGGAGGTGTTCTCTGAAGCGTTCCGCAAGTAAGCGGCCCGTCTAAGATGCAGTCTGTTCATGGGCCACACATTTGGAAGGAGGTGAAGGCATTGGAGAAAGTGCAGGAGAGCTTGATGAGAATGGTCACAGTGATGAGGAACTTCAGTTATTAGGAACAATTAGAGACCTTTTCACACAGAGGGTAGTGCGTACATGGAATGAGCTGCCAGAGGAAATGGTGGAGGTTGGTATAAAGGCACCTGGATGGGTATGTGAATAGGAAGGGTTTAGACGGATATGGGGCAAGTGCTGGCAAATGGGACAACATTGGTTTAGGATATCTGGTCAGCTTGGACGAGTTGGACTGAAGGCTGTTTCTGTGCTGTACATCTCTATGACTCTATAAGTTGAGACTCTATTTCTTGGAAAGGAGAGGGTTGAAAGGAAATTTATTGAAATATTCAAATCCTGAACTCTGTGGACAGGTTCAATGTTGACAAATTATTCCCATTCATAAAAGGATCATAAAAAGCACAGATTTAAAATAATTAACATTAGAAACAAAGCAGATGTGAGGAAAGAAAACATTTCTGCAGCATATGGTTAGGGTTTGGAGTGCAGAGCTTCAGAGAGTGCCACAATTTTAAAAAAAAAGGATGTGGAGGGTCACGGGACAAAGTGAGGAAAAAACGCAAAGCAAATAACTTATTCAGAAGTCTGGCCTAGTCACAAAGGCACGGAATGGCATCTTTCTGCATTATAACAATTTTGCAATTCTGTGTTCACTTAATTATACTGGTTACTCTCACCCTGTAATGTTGAGGATATCTCTGCAGGAGTTCTGCAGGGTAGTGTCCTCAGCCCAACCATCTACAGCTGCTTCATCAATGACCTGCCCTCCATCATAAGGTCAGAGGTGGGAATATTCACTGATGATAACTCATTGTTAGCACCATTCCCAACTCCTCAGAAACTGAAGTGATCCAGGTCCAAATGCAGCAAGACTCCAACAATATCCAGGCTTGGACTCAAAAGTGGCAAATAACATTCTCACCACACAAATGACAGGCAATGACCATCTCCAATAGAGAGAATTTAACTATCAAATCTTGACATTCAATGGCATTACCATCAATGAATCTCCCTCTATCAACATTCTGGAAGTTACCATTGACCAGATACTGAACTGGTCTTGTCATATAAGCACAGTGGCTACAAAGGCAGATCAGAGGTTTGGAATCCTATGGCAAGTAACTCATCTCCAGACTTTACCATCTGCATGGCACAAGTCAAGAGTGTGAAGCAATACTCCCCACTTGCCTGAATGGGTGCAGCTCCAATAATATTCAAGAAGCTTGACAACATCAAGGACAAAGCAGCCCAATTGATTGGCACCAAATCTGGAAAATTCACTCCCTGCACCAGAGGCTAGTGCGTACACTGATGCTCAAGAGCAGCAGTGTATACTATCCACAAAATGCAATGTAGAAATTCATAAGGTTCTGCAGACATCACTTTCAAATTAACAACCACTTCCATCTAGAAGGAAAAGGGCACAAGATACATGGGAACATCACCCATGCAAGTTCCCCTCCAAGCCTAGCCCCATCCTGACTTGGAAATATATCGCTGTTCCTTTACTGTCACTATGTCAAGATCCTAGAATTCCCTCCTTATGGGCACTGTGGGTCTACCTACTGCACATGGTCTGCAGTGGTACAAAAAGACAGCTCACTCCACCTTCTGGAGAGTAATTAAGGATGGGCAATGCTCAGGTCCCACAAGGGAATAAGAAACAAAAGTCACAGGGAGATGTCCTTTCATATGAGAGGAGCATTTTGACCATTGGTGCTGCGATGGTCTGAGTTTTTGGCACTCAACTTTGCTGAGTTTGGTGATTTGGGGCTAGATAGTGAAAGGGACGTAGCCAATGATCCTGGCATTTTTTGGTAACAGCCACCTTTACTGTTAAGTATGGATGCATGGATTTGATGAGTTTCACAGGAATTATGCAATGTCTTCCCTGGTTGACACTCTAAGAATTATAGAGCCTTAGACATTTCACAGCATGGGAAAAGACCCTATGGCCCACTGTGTCCATACCAGTTATCAAGCAGCTGTCGATACTAATCCCATTTTTGAGCACTTAGCTCATGCAATGGAATTTCAAATACATGTCTAAATACTCTGGAAATAGCTTGATAATTCTTCTCTCTCCCGACCATTTAAGTTGTGGGTTCCAGATACTCACTACCATCTTACTATTGATCCATCTTACAAAACAAACAGTTATTGGTGATGACAATGTTCTCAGAACATGAGCTCGACAAATGTCAGGAAAGAAGAGCACTAGAAGAAAGCTTAGTATCTCTTCCTGAGGTGTATTTAGCAAACAAAAGACCTTCTGTCCCTGCCAATATTTTCTGGTGTTGGCCTGGATCCAGTTGCAACTTGAAAAACTAATATCAGCTTCATCAGTCTGAGTAAAGGATGCGGCCAACAGGCAATGAAGCGTTTACAAGAAGGAAGGTATTATTAGCTGTGATTGAAAACGGTTTTACAATCTAATGGCATATCATCTTCTGCGCACTGGGGTGAGAAAGCAATCTCAATTGCAGGTTTTTTTTCTCTGTTCTTTAAAACTGCTTTTCACACCACAGCACAAAGTCTACTTTACATAAAACAAAACCAACAGTACACTATCATATACCGTAGCTCATCCTTTCAACACAAATTTCAGAATGTAGTTTACAGCTAGACTCAGGGGCTTAGGCAACTTCATACGGTCAAATCTTTAACAAAAGTAGGGAACTCTCACTTCACTCAGTCTGCCAGATCAGCTTGTATGGAAATGCTTTCATCTCCCGGGTCAGAAGGTTGTGGGGACAAGGTTTATCCAACACGTGGGTTTGAAATCTATATGGGCTTTTCATGTGCTGCATTGCTTAGGGGTCACAGCTTTTGGAAATGTTAAACCAATATCCCAGTTGACTGTCTGGTTCAGTGTAGTTGATCCTCTGAACTCCATTGAAAAAGACTACAACGTACTCCTAATGTCTTTGTTTACTTTGTTTTTTCATTCAAGAAACAGTATAGTATTTAAATAGAGAGAGATTGCAGGACATAGGAAATAAGTGTCCAGCAAGTGATTGTGTTTATTGCAAGGGCCATCTCCCTGGCCCTACACTCATCCCTGGAACATCTGGATAACAAGAACACCTACGTCAGACTCCAATTTATTGACTTCAACCCCACCTTCAACACAATAATTCCATCAAAACTCATCCCCAAACTCTTGAGACCTAAGACACTGCTCCCTCTCTCCAATTGAATCCTGACTGCCTGACCCACACACCACAATCAGTAATGATTGACGACAACACCTCATCCATAATAATCCTCAACATTGGTTCCCTGCAAGGCTGTGTACTCAGCCCCTTACTATATTCTTTATCCACTCATGACTGTGTGGCCAAATTCAGCTCTAACTCCTTTTACAAATTTGTCGATGACACCAATGTGGTTAATCAGATCTTAAAGAATGACCAGTGAGAGTACAGGAAAGAGACAGCTTCATGGCATAGTATAAAGACAATGTATCTCAATGTCAGCAAAATGGAGGAGCCAATCATTTATTTCAGGAGAGGGAGTGAAGGTCACACCCTCGCCTGCATCAATGGGGTTGAGGTGGAGGTAGTCAAGAGCATCAAGTTCCTCACAGTAAATATCATCACCAATCTATGCTGGTTCATCCACATCAACACTACAGACAAGAAAGCGCACCAACATCTCTACTTCCTCAGAAGGCTAAGGAAATTCAGCATGTCCTCAACAGTTCTTATCAATTTTTATTGACGCAGCATAGAAGCCATCCTATCTGGGTGCATCACAGCTTGGTATGGCAACTGCTCTGTCCAAGATCACAAAAAAAACGGAGAGACGTAAATACAGCCCAGTCCATCACACAAACCAGCCTTCCTTCCATTCACTCTATCTATATTTCATACTGCCTTGGGAAAGCAGCCAAAATAATCAGAGACCCCTTCCATCCCAGTTATACTCTCTCCCACCCTCTTCCATTGGGCAGAAGATACAAATGTTTGAAAACACGTACCAACAGATTCAAGAACAGCTTCATCTCCACTGCTGTCAGACAGATCTCTCATATATTAGAGTTGCTCTTTCTCTGCACCTTTTCTGTAGCTGTAACACTATGGTCTGCATTCTGTTCTACTACCCTGATGTATTTATATAAGATATGATTTGTCTGGTTATCGCACAAAATAATACTTTTCACTGTCCTGACACATGTGACAATAAATCAAAGGAAAAGAAATTTTATAAAAGGGAAACAAAAATGTAAAGGCAAGGGAAGACTACTTACCATTTATTGGTACAATTTTGTTCTCCTTAGTTGAAAAAAGGATATGAGAAAGGATTAAAACAGTTCAGAGGAGGTTCACTTGACCCATCCCTGGAATAACTGGGTTATTTTAAGAAGAAAAGCTGAGCAGGCTAGGCCTATAGTTTCTAGAGCGGATAAGAATGAGTGGTGAACGAATTGAAACCTAAAAAATCTAAGGGGATTCCGAGAAGATGGTTCTCTTTTGCAGGAGAGCCGAAAACTTGGGAACACAGATTAATAATGAGGTTTTGCCTTTAAGATGACATTGAGGAGTATTTTTCTCTCTCAGAGGGCTGTCAGTCTGTCAGAATGTCTTCCTCAGAAAAACAGTGGAGATTGGATCATTCCAATTAATCAGGGCTGTTTGATGGATTTTTGACAGACAGCAGAGTAATGGGATGTGGGAGACAGGAAAGTGGAATTGACGTCACAACCAGCTCAGCCCTGGTCTAACTGAATTAGGGGAAAAGCTTGAAGGGCTGAATGGCCTATTCCTGCTCCTAAGTCCTATGTTAGAAACATAGAAAATAGGAACAGGAGGAGGCCATTTGGCCCTTCAAACCTGTTCTGCCATTCAATTTGATCAGGGCTGATCATCCAACTCAATACCCTGTTTTCACTTCTTCCTTTGATCCCTTTAGCCCAGAAATATACCTAATTCCTTCATGAAACATTCAATGTTATGTCCTCAACCACATTCTGTCGTTGAGAATTCCACAAGTTCGCCACTCTCTGGGTAAAGAAATCTCTCCTTATCTCAGTCCAAGATGGTCAATCCAATATCTTTGAACTGTGACCTCTGGTGTGGACTTCCCAGTCATTGGGTAATTGTCCTTCATGTCTTTCCCCTGTCATGTCCTGTTCAAAGTTTATTGGTTTCTATGGGATCCCTCCTCATTCTTCTAAACTCTAATGAATACAATCCTAATCAATATAAATTTCTCTCATCTCTTACTATCTCACTTACTGTTTACAGGACCTCATCATATACAGACTGGTGTTGCACTCAAGTGCATAATAACAATGACTGAGCTTAAAGGAATCATCCATCTGTTGTGGAACATAGAATATAAAACAATACATTATAGATACAGGCCCTTCGGCCCACCTTGCCTATGTCAACCATGATGCCATTCCAAACTAATCCCATCTGCCTGCACGTCTGTAACATTTTATTCCCCGCATCTGCCTTAATGTCTCTAAAGCATCGCTATCATATTTGCTTCTACAATCTCCCCCATTGTGTAACATCTTGATACATTTTCAATCAGAAAGGGAGATGATATAACCTTCTTTTACCGAACGGTATTTCACAGAATAAAGCTACTCCACTCATCATTCATGAGCGACGTATTTTATTCACTTAAGAGGTCAACAAGAGCAGTGGTCTCTGAGGAGCAACATTGTACACTTCCCACCAGTCCTAAACAAACCATTCACCATGACCGTCCCTGTAGTAAAGGTGGTAAGGAGTCAGAAGCTGAGTCTGAAAGTGAATTGGGATCTCATCATGTGAACAGCTTGCCACAAGTCACAATCAGTGTTCAAAACATATCATGTTTATGTTACAGTCTTCCTAATGGTTGACCGAAGAAAACTGCAACTCATTCAAGACAGGTTTAGGATAAAGGTTGAGCTGAGGGGTTAGTTCAATAAATCACTGGCTGTGGTAGAATTGTGCTAAAAATGATGATTTTAAGGTTCATAATGTATATTTTTTAAACTGTGGTTTTTAGTTTTTTTCCAGTCTTGTGAGATGGGGACATTTCACAGAGGTTTGAATGTCTGTGATGGTATTGATGGACTGAAAAAAATGCATCTTTCTTTCTGACATCTGCAATGAGATCAATCCAAAACATTTTTTCCTGTGTGATACAGGTCACCTTTTTTGTGTAATATACTTTTGTGTTTTTTTTAAAGTATACTGGCAGGCTCTTGTGTATATGCTCCGTAAATGACTTCTACAGTGATGAAAAATAAAATGTATGGTCTTTTAATCCAGGTTTCAAGCTGGGGTCCGATTTTTTTTTAATATATCCATGAGATGTGGTTATTGCTAGCTAGGGAAGCATTTATTGCCTAGACAGCAGCTAAGAGTCAACCACATTGCTGTGGTTCAGGCGTCACATGTCGGCCAGATTGAGTAAGGAAGGCAGATTTCCTTCCCTAAAGGTCATTACTAAACCAGATTGTATTTTTTATGGCAGCTGACAGTGGTTATATTTTTACACGAGTCTAGCTCTTTATGGATGGTTTTTATTAAATTCTAATCTCACATGTTACCATGGCAGCATTCATGTCCACAGAGCATCGGCCCAGGGTTCTGGATTTGTTAGTCAATGACATTGTTACTGCCCTCTCCTTGTCCAGGATTTTCACCAAGTGGAGTCATAATAATAAAGGTGAAAAGTCTAAGCAATTGGGAGTCTAATCGTGGAGTTATAAATGACTGAGGCAAGGGCTTTTTAGCCAGGGATGGATGCAGACGAAAGTGGAGATGGAAGTCAGTATGGAGAATGTGGATGGTGAGAGATACCAAGCAGTGTGAATGAAATAGACCACAGACAGGAGTCATACATTCAACAGAGAAAGTTATGAAAACGTACGAACCACTTCACCTTTTGAAGAGTGAAAGCAAACCCAGAACACCGCTTTAACTTGAATCATGGTTATGGAACAAAAAGACACTGGTCTAATCTGTTTGTATTTGACTTGGAGCTGTAGTGAAAGAGTGTGTCTTCCTGCAGAATGTAACCATAGTCAAATTTGGCCATCTGGGTAATGTAATGGAGTTGGAATCTCTGAAATTATTCTAGATGCAATTAGATATGGTGGTTAAGAGGACAATAAAGTGACCTAATAGTTTATCTCATTTGTATAGATCTTTGTCAGCATACTGATTAAAGTGGGTCACTTTCTTGTTCTAGGCAAAATTGAGGACTGCAGATGCTGGAGATCAGAGTCAAAAGTGTGATGCTGCAAAAGCACAGCCAGTCAGGCAGCATCCGAGGAGCAGGAAAATTGACGTTTTGGGCTTTTGCTCAAAACTCCACAGGGGTCAGTATCCGATCACAAAGTCACCCTTTGTTTACACATGGAAAATTCTGGACATTATCCAGCTCCCTCAAAACCAGCTCTCAGAGTGAACAGAACCTCTGACACTCCTGTTTATTTTTTTTTATTTTTCTAAAACACCTGAGTGGTCCAGTGACAAAGCAGTGCCCTTCACATCAAAGGGCAATGATAGTCCTTTTTATTTGTTTTTTTTAACCCTCACACTACCGCCTAACTGCAGTAGTGCTTATTTTTCCCCAGCACCCATGGTGTGTGTGTGTGCGCGCGCAGTTGTGAGATACAATGAGGTACACAAAGTGCACAAAGCTTTTATTCAATTTCCACCACCAGGAAGATAGGAAAACACCCGGGTGGCCAGTGACAAGCAGCGCCTTCACATCAAAACACTCCTGTTTATACCTGTCAGACAGGGCTTCCTGATTGGACCAGGTTGACAGCCCCAATCAGGGAACTCAAATTCTATGAGGTCTACCTGGCTAACCTCATTACAATCACTAAAACTGTGTTTTCCAGAATTCTATTTTGAAATAAAATGACAACCAAAACAGGTGTGAGATGAAGGAGCCATACAACTGTCTCTTATCTGTAATTTTGGCTCAGGCAAGGGGATAGGGGCCTATACCCTACCACTTTGTATGCAAAAGACGTCAAACAACAGCAGTTAACAGCAAACTTTGAATATGGATTAGACATTTTCTCCCTCCCATCCTCAGATACCTATATACTCTTCACATACCTGCTATATCAGCTTCCACACTCACTTGTACATTTGCGTTCATGTACAATCTAAGACCTTCAATAATTTGAATTGCCCTGAATTATGATAAGTATGGTATGTGGGCTGCATAAAGGACCATCAAATTGAACCCACATCAATGGCAACACCAGTGATAAGAAAAAAACACAATAGTCCACAGTGTATCGCAAAGAGGAGGTGATGGCCCAGTGGTGTTATCACTGGACTGTCAGTCCTGAGGCTCAGGTAGTATTCTGGAGAGGTTCAAGATGGTAGGTACAACAAACAAAATTCTAGAATTAGGGGTCTAATGAAGACCATGAATCCATTGTTGGAAAAATCCACCTGGGTCACTAGCGTCCATTTGGGAAGGAAACTGCTATTCTGACCCGGTCTGGCTGACATGTGACTCAAGACCAACAGCAATGTGGTTGACTTTTAACCGTACTCTGAGCAATTAGGAATGGACAATAAATGCTGGCCTATACAGTGATGCCCTAATCCCATGAATGAATAAAAGACTTATGACATTCTGATTACCCAAGCAATTGATGCTTGTTTTATTTTGTTTTATTTACATTAACAGACCATTTGCCATTATTTAAATGTAGCCCTTGATATTGATAATGGTCCTATGTTGTTTAAGTTATGTTACTGCTATTTAATAAATTCCACTCTGTCTCCTTGAAGTGCAGATATAATATTCTCTCTGGAAGCAATGAAATCAGAAACAATCTTTGTGGATACAGATGATATTAAATCCACTCTCCCTCATTTTATGAGGTAGCAAATTCTGTCCCTTAAGAAGAAATAATAGTGTCATTAGTGTTAAATAAAGCCAGTAAACATAGGGAACTGCATTAATTCACCCAGTTCATTTCTCAAATAGCTTCCCACTATATTGAAATATGTTATGTTTACTTGTCATGAAGGGCTTTTGTCCGAAACGTCGATTTTCCTGCTCCTTGGATGCCGCCTGACCTGCTGTGCTTTTCCAGCACCACCCTAATCTAGATTCTGGTTTCCAGCATCTGCAGTCATTGTTTTTACCTATGCTTGCTTGTCAACCAATCACTTCTGGCTGAACTCAGCTCAAAAGAAAATATACATTTTTTTGCAGGTTGTGTGTGACCTAGAAACACAGTTGAGCAATCAACGTGCAATCATCCAATTTATAGAATAGAGAAGTGATTCTTTTTTTCCTTAATGGACAAAAGAGTTGGTCCCTGAGGCAGAAAGTCCCTGTGAGGTCATAAAGTCTTAGGGTCATAGAGATGGACAGTACAGAAACAGACCCTTCAGTTCAACCCTTCCAAGCCGACCAGATATCCCAATCCAATCTACCCCCACCTGCCAGCACCCGGCCCATATCCCTCCAAACCATTCCTATTCATATATCCATCCAAATGCCTCTTAAATGGTGCAATTGTACCAGCTTCCACCACCTCCTCTGGCAACACATTCCATACACACACCACCCTCTGTGTGAAAAAGCTGCCTCTTAGGTGTCTTTTATATCTTTCCCCTCTCACCCTAAACCTATGCCCTCTAGTTCTGGACTCCCCCATCCTGGGGAAAATACTTTGTTTATTTATCCTATCCATGCCCCTCATTATCTTATAAACCTTATGAGGTCACCCCTCAGCCTCTGACACTCCAGGGAAAATAGCCCTAGCCTATTCAACTCTCCTTATAGCTCAAATCCTCCAAACCTGGCAACATCCTTGTAAATCTTTTCTGAACCCTTTCAAGTTTCACAATATCTTTCCGATAGGAAGGAGACCAGAATTGCATGCATTATTCCAACAGTGGCCTAACCAATGTCCTGTACAGCCGCAACATGACCTCCCAACTCCTGTACTCAGTTCTCCAACCAATAAAGGAAAGCATACCAAATGCTTTCTTCACTATCCTATCTACCTGCGACTCCACTTTCAAGGAGCTATGATCCTGCACTCCAAGGTCTCTTTGTTCAGCAACACTCCCTGGGACCTTACCATTAAGTGTATAAGTCCTGCTAAGAATTGCTTTCCCAAAATGCAGCACCTAGCATTTATCTGAATTAAACTCTAACTGCCACTTCTCATCCCATTGGCCCATTTGATCAAGATCCCATTGTAATCTGAGGGAACTTTCTTCTCTGTCCACTAAACCTCCAATTTTGGTGCCATCTGCAAATTTACTAACAATACCTCTTATACTCACATCCAATTCATTTATATAAATGATGAAAAGCAGTGGTCCCAGCACCAATCCTTGTGGCACTCCACTGGTCATAGGTCTCCAGTCTGAAAAACAACCCTCCATCACCACCCTCTGTCTTCTACCTTTGAGCCAGTTCTGCATCCAAATGGCTAGTTCTTCCTGTACTCCATGAGATCTAACCTTGCTAATCAGTCTCCCATGGGGAACCTTGTCAAACGCCTTACTGAAGTCCACATAGTTCACATCTACCGCTCTGCCCTCATCAATCCTCTTTTTTTACTTCTTCAAAAAACTCAATCAAGTTTGTCAGACATGAATTCCCATGAACAGCAATAGAGAGCTATTGAGAAGTCAGAGATTTGCATTCCTCAATTTTGCAGTCACATGAACTGGGGACTGGGGATCTGTAATTTCCCACACAGTTTATTCCAGTGATCTGTGATGTAACCAAATAGCAAATATTCTAAGCATTACTGCACAGGACACAAATCCATAATAGAATATGCTAAATTTTAAAAATAAAAAGTAGGATACACTGTACAACTCCATCAAATTGAGCTATTATAGAATAGATGATAGGCACCTTAAGTCATTCCAAATCTCCCACTAAATAAATAGACAGGCATTGAAAGAATGAATAATTTCTTATGACCTAATAAAATTTTCAAACAAAGTAAACACTCCAACTCCACTGGTGCAAAGTCTGTCTACTAAGCTAATCAATTGGTAAGACTTGGAGCTCAGCCAAGCATTCATGATACGACCATCTGGAGAAATAAACGCCAAGCCATCTGTTTCTGTTGGAAGTCTTCAAAGATTATTTCACGATGAATTGCTAATGGATTAGCTTAGCAGAGGGACTGTCTACTTAACACTTTTATAGGGTTGTTAGGAGGAGCAGTTCATTTTAAATCACATTTCAAACTGGCATTATGAGCAGGGGTTTTTAACACTCACCATTTTATTACAGTAATAATTTGTTCCAAGCAACAATGTGATATATTTACTGAATATTACTTTACACTCAATGTCCCAGACAACACTATTATCTCCAGGTTGGTCTTATCCAACCCATAGGACAGATCAAGCAGACGTGCAACACAGCCGGTCAGGCAGCATCCGAGGAGCAGGAGAATCAACTTTTCATGAACTCCTGATGAAGGGCTTTTGCCTGAAACATCAATTCTCCTGCTCCTTGGATGTTGCCTGACCTTCTGTGCTTTTCCAGCAACACACTTTCAACTATAGTCTCCAGCATCTGCAGTCCTCACTTTCTCCTCGATGTGCAGCACAGTCAGGAGATTGACTCCTGATTGACTCGGACCTCATGAAGTCTCATTGCTCCAATGAAAATTCTGCTTTTTATCACATACTACCCCCACCCCACCAACACCCAACACTCAACTTCTACCAAAGGGTATTTGAGATAGAGAGGGTGCTGAATGTACTTTGGGTGGGCCATGACAATATCCATCATCAAGAGTGGACCATTACTGACTGAGCTGGTCAAGTCCACAAGGCCACGGCTGCTAACCTTTGTCTGCAGCAAGTGGTGACACTATCAATACGACAGAAAAACACACTGAACTTCATCCTCATTGACCTGCCTGCCAAGATATATTTGTCCACAAAGGTATTGGTAAGAATGACCACCCCAGTCGGACTTTCCTAATGTATGTGAATGTTAAGGTCAGCCATCATTAATGTACTGCTTTTTTTTAAACATTCTCTCATTCTTTCCTTCAATTATTCTCTGTCCTACAGCACTGCTTCTGTTAGGAGACCTACAAATTCATTCCACCAGTGTCCTTTTGTCCTTTGCATTCTCATTTCCACCCATTTGGAGTCTAAATGTTCTGATTCAAGATCATTTCTTGCTACCACACCCATTCCATCTTGTACTAACAAAGCTATCCCACCATTCTTTTCTTCTTTCCCTGTCCTTTCAAAAGTTGAATATCTCTGAGTATTTAGTTCCCAACTTTGATCTCCTTGTAAGATAATCAGAGGGTTAGATAGGATAGACAGTGAGAGCCTTTTTCCTTGAATGGTGATGGCTAGCAAGGGGACAATAGCTTAAAATTGAGGGGTGATAGATATCGGACAGATGTCAGAGGTAGTTTCCTTACTCAGAGAGTAGTAGGGGCGTGGAACACCCTGCCTGCAACAGCAGTAGACTCGTCAACTTTAAGGGCATTTAAATGGTCATTGGATAGACATATGGATGAGAATGGAATAGTGTAGGTTAGATGGGCTTCAGATTGGTTCCACAGGTCAGTGCAACATTGAGGGCCAAAGGGCCTGTACTGTGCTATTATGTTCGAAGTTCTATGTTCTATGTAACCACGTCTCCATGATCAGAGAACCAAACAGTACAGAAGAGGCCCTTTGGCTAAATTTGTCTATACCACCAAAAATATCCTGCCTTCTACCCCAGTCCACTTTCCCACACCAGGCCCATAGTCTTGAATGTTATGGCACTTCAAGTACTCAGCCAATTAATTTTTAAAGTTTGTGAGGATTCCTCCTTCAATTACTCTCCCATACAGTACATTCCAGATCCCTACCACCTACCAAGTGAAAAAGATTTCCCTCACATCTCCAAATCTCTGCTTTCCACTTTAAAAATATTGTTATTGACCCTTCGACTAAGGGGAATAGCTGCTTTCTATTCATCCCAGACATGTCCCCCACCATCCTATCCACCTCAATCAGGCTTCCCTTCAGTCTTCGCTGCTCTGAAGAGAAGAATCCAGCCTCTCTTCATTAATAAACTGCTCTGTCCCAGGCAACATTCTGGCGAACCTCCTCTGCACGCCCTCCGGTACAATCACATCCTTCCCACAGCACGGTGACCGGAACTGCACGCAGTACTCCATCTGTGGCCTAACCAAAGTTCTGTCCAGCTCCAACATAACCTCCCTGTTAGTGCCTGTTAATTTGTGTTTGTGCTGTGAATTCATTTATTTTAATCTTATTACTACATGTATTTAAGTAAAAAGTCACTAATTTTGACCCTATTTACTGTGTTTGTAGTGACTGCACATTCTGTCCCTTCTGTGCCACTCTTACCTAAGTAATAGCCATCCAATATTCCCATATCCTCCTGGTTTGTAAGCCTATGTATCCCCATTCCAGAACTCCTCCCCTTCTAGTTCAAACCCTCTGTATAGTCATAGGCATTTAACTCACGGTGGTTCAATGGTGAGCATGCTGCCTCACAGTGCTAGGACCTAGGTTCAATTCCACCTTTGGGGACTGTGTGTGTGGAATTTGCACATTATCCCAATGTGTGTGTGGGTTTCCTCCGGGTGCTCTGGTTCCCTCTAACAGTCCAAATATGTGCAGGCTCAGTGGGTTGGCCATGGGAAATACAGAAATAGTGTGTCTGGGTAGGATGCTCATCAGAGCGGTGGTGTGAACTCAATGGGCCGAATAGCCTGCTTCCATACTGTTGGAGGGTCTATGATTCCATGACATTGATTCCAGGGTGGTTCATGAGAAGTCCATCTCACTGAAACAGCTCCATTCTAGCTCAATACTGCTGCCAGTGTCCTGTAAACCAAGACCCATTCATCCCACACCAACCTTTGAGCCACTCATTTAACTCTAATCCATGCTTCTCCATGTTGTGTAGTAACATAGCACTTATATTGAGAATTTATCTGTGAAGCTCAGGAACAAAGTAAAGTCTATTGTCTGCTACAATAATAAACTCCTGGTCATGGAACCACGTTCTGTCTATCGATAGTTTATTGTTACGGACCTATGGTTTCTGATAACTAACTGCCTTAGCTAGCATGCATTTACTTGCATTGCTTTGAAATTCTAAGTCAGATAGAGCCTTACTTTTAATCTCAGTCGCAGCTTTGAGGAATACTGAGCAAAGTGATCTCACTTGTACCAAAT
The DNA here is from genome assembly GCF_020745735.1 of Hemiscyllium ocellatum. Lineage (NCBI taxonomy): Eukaryota > Metazoa > Chordata > Chondrichthyes > Orectolobiformes > Hemiscylliidae > Hemiscyllium > Hemiscyllium ocellatum. Next base: position 76,312,598 of record NC_083418.1, read on the forward strand.
CCCTGATTTAGCAGGTTGTTCGCAGATCACTCTCATCCTGGATCACACTGATTCCAGATCACTCTAGTCCTGATCACTCTGATCCTGGGATCATGCTGGTTCAGATCACACTGACCCAGAATCACATTGGCACCAAATCACACCGATCTCATATCAAGATTTGGAGATGCCGGTGTTGGACTGCGGTGTACAAAGTTAAAACACCAGGTTATAGTCCAACAGGTTTAATTGGAAGCACTAGCTTTCAGAGTGCTGCTCCTTCATCGGGTGGTTGTGGAGGACACAATTGTAAGACACAGAATTTATAGCAAAAGTTTATAGTGTAATGTAACTGAAATTGAAAAAGACCTTGATTGTTTGTTAAATCTCTCATCTGTTAGATTGACCGTGTCAGTTTCACTTCTTTTATATGTAAGTCATGAAACGTTTTTAAAAACTTACATCCTCAAGTGAACTTTAACAAACTAATATGGTCATTCTAACAGATGAGAGATTTAACGAACATTCCAGGTCTTTTTCAATGTATGATTTCAGTTACATCACACTGTACACTTTTGCTATAAATTCTGTGTCTTACGATCATGTACTCCACAACCACCTGATGAAGGAGCAGCGTTCTGAAAGCTAGCGATTTCAATTAAACCTGTTGGACTATGACCTGGAGTTGTGTGATTTTTAACTTTGATCTCGTATCGCTCAGGTCCAGGACCACCCTGGTACTTGATCATGTTGGTTCAGCAATCACGCTGATCCTGGATGATGCTGGTCCCAGATCACTCAGGGCCATGCTATATGGCAGGGATGAGATCAGACAACTAATGGAAGTGGTCAATGAGACCAAAGGAGCTTTTTGTCATGTGTTTTGATGTACACATGTATTTGTGATCTGAACAGAGTCGTTAAGGAGAGAACAGAGTCAAGGTGTGTCTGCAAGCTTGACTTTAAAATAAAATTAGACATTAATATTAAATGTTACAGTAAATATAGATATGCCAGATGAGACAGCCGGTTCCGCTATAACACATTTTTCTTTAACACAAAGTGGTTTTAACACAATTGAAGTATTTAGATCATTATTTATAGAATACAAACTTTCCTTACCTGTATAGGCCACAATGCAACTCCAAGCCCATTGGTTTAAATGGTGCTGCTAAAGAGCAATTTTCGAATAACACAAGATTGCACGAGAACGGAACTATCGCTTTACATCAGAACCGACTGTAATTTATAGTTACGTTCAAAAAGAATGAATCTATCGTCTCGTGTGCTTATGTCCATGTACTGTTAATGCTTTCTCTAATTCTAGACTGCAAAGTGGTACTGTGGTTTATTCTCACTCTCCCCACATTGTGCTATTTATACTCAGTGATGTGCAGCTCCATAATATCATTGCAAAGTTGCACCCAGGGTCCTGATGTCCTCATACATTCAACAGGAGGTGGAGAGGGATGTCTCTGTAAGGATCTGAGATGCACACATTCCCCCATTCCCTTGCCCTGTGTACGTTAGAGGCCCCACGCCCTCAAATCTCCCACCCTTATTGCTATCCCTCCCCCACCCCAGCCAACTTGCCTTGAACTCCAGGCACAGACTGGGCTGTTGATCCAGAAGTGGTCACTGCTCCCACTGGGGCCAGAAAGTGGCCAGCCATTTACCCACCTGGCAAAACCCATTGCTGGGCCTTCCTTTCTCGTTGTGAGTGGCAGTCCCATATTAAACGAATTAGCAGCCAGAAGACCATTAACTACCAGCAGGGGGAGCAGGGCCCCAGTCTCCCCTGAGCTTTCATCAGGGATAGCTGCAAATGTGTTGCTGGTCAAAGCACAGCAGGCCAGGCAGCATCTCAGGAATAGAGAATTCGACGTTTCGAGCATAAGCCCTTCATCAGGATTAGCATGGCCCCTGCGCAAGGATGACACGCAAATTCGTGAAGCGTTCCATATTTTTTAAAGCATTCCTGATGAAGGGCTTATGCTCGAAACGTCGAATTCTCTATTCCTGAGATGCTGCCTGGCCTGCTGTGCTTTGACCAGCAACACATTTGCAGCTGTGATCTCCAGCATCTGCAGACCTCATTTTTTACTTGAAGATTTCATCAGGGATATGCAGTCTGGGGACCAAAATATCACACCTATCATCTGCGGGTAGACCAGAAGAAAAACATTCCTCAACCTCTGATTCTCTTCATAATCTTTCACTGTGATATTTAACCGAGTAGGACAGGGGCTGTAATTACACACAATGTAAAGTACTAGGTGAAGCAAGTTCGATGGTTTCATTTTCTATTTCTCCTTTTGATTCTGACTGTCCATTTGAATGTATTACAGCATTTTCACTGGCTCTTGTATTGAAGTGTTGAGTCATTGAATCATTGTCCCTTCTGTGTGAAACCCAAGTACTGGAACATGTTAACTGCAAAAGAATCATTGGAGAATATGGAGAATACCTGTGTGTGAAATATGGATTTGAATGCCGGACAATTCATGAGATGTGACACAAGTGTAGACTATGCAGGTTAAAACAGGGCTGTCCAAGTTTATTACTATCACAGATATGTAAATTGCCTCTCTGTTTAATTTCTATTTCCAGCACCACAATTTTCCAAAACACACTCAGTGTAACAAAAAAAGAAATTGATGTAAAAGCTCAGCAGGTCTGGCAGCATCTGTGGAGAGAAATCAGAGTTAACGTTTCAGGTCCAGTCACCCTGCCTCAGAACTAATGTCAGAAATCACACGCCACCAGGTTTATTTGAAATCACAAGCTTTTGGAATGCAACTCCTTTGTCAGGTGAAGTGAGCAGTGCTCCTTCGAAAGCTTGTGATTTCAAAGGAATCTGTTGAACCATAACCTGGTGTCATGTGATTTCTGACTTTGTCCACCCCAGTCGAACACCAACTGATGGGAGTGAGGAGAACATTGGCTTTTTTACAGGAGATAGGTTTGATGCTCAGCTATTCTTTCTGTCCCCCTGACACAACAACTTACCCTCAATAAACTAGCCATTTGTAAAAAAGCTGAGGCATTTTGATGCACTTATTTCTCACATCGTTTTCATACCTTTTTCCTTTATTTCGAAGGTCCACTCTCACTACTGTTAGTACTGATTCAGTGTTGCACCCGAAAGTGCAACAGAGAGGAAGGAATGTCCACAATTCAAACAATAAAGTCACAGTAGCACCTCCACTTCCAATAACTCTAGCTCCTGAGGTTCATCCGAATCTCAAACAGTCAGACTGAGTAAGTTCACCCAGCCAGTATCCACACTAATGGTATTTACAGTCTGTGCTAAGACATTCAAGTCAGCCACAAGAATCAGATTGATCTGACGCAATGTGAGCTTTCAGCTCTAGCCAGAGACATAAAAACTGCAGATGCTGGAATCCAAAATAGACAAGCAGAAGCCTGGAAGAACACAGCAAGCTAGCAAGCAGGAAGAAAACTTATACCCGAAACGATGATTTCTCCACCTCCTGCTGCCTGGCTTGCTGTGTTCTTTCAGTCTCTTGCCTGCCTCCTTCAGCTGTAACTAAGCCAGCTCTCCCAGGTAACTACGGTGACATGAGGTCAAATATTGTCCAAGAGTTAGTCTTTCTTTCTGAGTGTGATCTAGCACCATAGAAGATGACACGTTACTTCCAACCGATATAAAAGAAATTTAAGTTCAGACAACAAAATCAGCAATGGAAAGCGAGTCTCAGTGATGGTGACCATGAAACTGAGAGATTGTCAGAAAGACCCATCAGGTTAACTCATGACATTTATGGAAGGAAATCTGCGGTCCTTACCTGGTCTGGTCTACATGTGACTCCAGACCCACAACAATATAGCCCTCTAAAATGCCTGAGCGAGCCATCACTTTTAGGGAAATTAGGGATAGGCAACAAAAGCTGGGCTTACCCATGACACCAGGCGAAAGTGTGTACTGCAGATGCTAGAGATTAGTGTCAAGATTAGAGTGGTGCTGGAAAAGCACAGCAGGTCAGGCAGCATCCAAGGAGCAGGAGAATCAACGTTTCGGGCATAAGCCCTTCTTCAGGAATGAGGAATGTGTGCCAAGCAGGCTAAGATAAAAGGTAAGGAGGAGGGACTTGGGGGAGGGGCATTGGGAATGCGATTGGTGGATGGAGGTTAAGGTGAGGGTGATAGGCCAGAGAGGGGGTGGGGGCAGAGAGGTCGGGAAGAAGATTGCAGGTCAAGAAGGCGGTGCTGAGTCCGAGGGTTGGGACTGAGATAAGGTGGGGGGAGGGGAAATGAGGAAACTAGAGAAATCTGCATTCATCCCACGTGGTTGGAGGGTTCCGAGGCGGAAGATGAGGCGCTCTTCCTCCAGGCATCGTGTTGCCATGGTCTGGTGATGGAGGAGTCCAAGGACCTACATGTCCTTGGTGGAGTGGAAGGGAGAGTTAAAGTGTTCAGCCACGAGATGGTTGGGTTGGTTGCTGCGGGTATCCCAGAGGTGTTCTCTGAAATGTTCCGCAAGTAGGCGGCCTGTCTCCCCAGTGCTTATCTCAGTCCCAACCCACGGACTCAGCACTGCCTTCTTGACCTGCAATCTTCTTCCCGACCTCTCCGCCCCCAACCTCATTCCAGCCTTAACGTCCTTCCACCTATCTCATTCCCAATGCCCCTCCCCCAAGTCCCTCCTCCCTACCTTTTATCTCAGCCTGCTTGGCACACCTTCCTCATTCCTGAAGAAGGGCTCATGCCCGAAATGTCGACTCTCCTGCTCCTTGGATGCTGCCTGACCTGCTGTGCTTTTCCAGCAACACATTTGCAGCTCTGATCTCCAGCATCTGCAGTCCTCACTTTCTCCTCAGAACATACGCCAGGTCATCCAATCTTCATTCTGTCTTCAATGCAAAAGGAAGACTGAGCACTGGGAATATCTTTGCATTCCAGTGCAACACTGCAGCAGGTCTGGCTGCTAGGATCTTTGATTTGATGGAATTTCAGGACAACCTGCCACATGGATCATGCAAGTAACTCATGATTCCAAAAAGTGAAGTGGAGCATGGTTGGAGGTGGACAGAAAGCAAGAAAGTGCAGTTAGCATGACATCTATCACAGAGGAGGTGTTTCCAACTACTACCAAGCACGTTAGAACACTGAGAAAAGTTCAAAATAATCAGGCAGAGTAAACATGGTCTTGTGAAAGGGAAATCATGTTTGACAAATTTATTGGAGTTCTTTGAGAAAGTAACATATGCTGTGGATAAAGGGGACCTGTGGATGTATTCAACTTAGATTTCCAGGAGGTATTTGATGTAGTGTGACATCAAAGGTTATTGTAAGAAATAAAGGCCTACACCATAAGGGATAAAATATAGGCATGGATAGAAACTTGCCTAGATAAAAGAAATCAGAGAGGCCATGATGGGCTATTTTCTGATTGGTGAGAAATAATGAGTGTATGAAGAAAGGATTAGTGTTGAAACATCAACATCTTACAACTTACAATGAAGGGACCCAAAGATGTTAATTTGCTGATAACACAATAGTTAGTCGGAAAGTAACTGATGATGTGGACATAAGGAGATATTAAGGTGATGGTGATTAAATCTGCAAGGAAAAATGTGCATTTGTTCATTTTGGCAGGCAAAATAAAAAGAAAAACATTTTATCAAAATAGTGAGAGATTATAGACTTCTGAATGGACAGGGGTCTGGATGTCCTGCTGCATGCAAAAAGGTTAGCAGACAGATAAGGCAAGTTATATGGGTGACATAGTGGTTAGCACTGCTGCCTCACAGCACCAGAGAATTCCCACCTCAGGCAACCATCGGTGTGGAGTTTGTACATTCTCCCCGTATTTGCGTGGGTTTCCTCCCACAGTCCGAAAATGTGCAGGTTAGGTGAATTGGCCATGCTAAATCGCCCCTAGGGTTATGTGAAGGGGTAAATGTAGGGGAATGGGTCTGGGTGGGTTGCTCTTCAGAGGGTCGGTGGGGACTTGTTGGGCCGAAGGGCCCGTTTCCACACTGTAAGTAATCTAATTACAAAAGCCAATAGAATACTTTGATTTAATTTATTATTGTCATATGTACCTTCAGTGAAAAGTTTTGTTTTGCTGAGAGAGGCTATGCTTCAAATATAAAGGACATTTTTGTGTTCCCATCTGGAACACTATGTATATTATTGTCCTCCTTATTTAAGCAAGAATGTAAATATATTAGAATTACTTATGAAAAGGTTTACAAGAATAATACCTGAAATGAAAAGGTTTTTCTAAGAGGAAATATTGGACAGGCGATTATCCACTGAAATTTAAAAGAAATATTTTGAAATAGAAGTTCGAACTGGGTGGATGTGGATATGATGTTTCCTCTTTCGGGAAAATCTCTAACTGAAGGTGACTATTTTATAAAATAACAGTGTGCCCATTTTCTGAAGCAGGGTCACTGTACCCAAAATGTTAACTCTCCTTCTCTCTTCACAGATGCTGTCAGATCAACTGAGTTTCTCCAGTAATTTCTGAGACTTGATAGCACGTTCAAGGCTGAGTAAGATAGATTTTTAATCAGTAAAATAGTCAAGGGTTATGGGGAAATAGGCAGGGAATTGGAGAGAAGGATTATCAGATCAGCCATAATTTTATTGCTGGGAGCAGACTCAATGGGTCGAATGGCTTTCGTCTGTTTCTATGTCTTAAGATATGACTTCATGACACTACCTTGAACTAATGTTCCTCAGTAAAGTTAGCATAGTCCCAGAAGACCATCAGGCTGCTCTCTCTCATTACAGAGAGAAAGAGAGACAATGGATGGTGGTTTAACCTGAGGGTCGCCATGCCCCAGACGAGGGGAGAGGTTGAGAAAGTGGGTCCTTCATTGTGAACTCTGCCAATGCAAGAATCAATCTCATGCTACTGGGGTCACTCTGCAGAGCAAAGCATCCAGCTCACCCCTCAGCAATAGTGATGATTCATGAAAATGTCGATCCGAATACAATAAGTCACCAGAAAGACTGAACAACAACTGTGAAGACTTAGTCTGATTTTAATTTCGTCTGGAAGTAGATTAAGACCACCAAAACCCTACAAACCTTCATCAAAGACACAATCCGACTCTACATAACCTGCTTGATCGCACATGGATGGCACTGGCAGAGTAGGTAATGTCTGGGCTCAACAGCCTGGATAGAACATAGAACATAGAAAAATACAGCGCAGTACAGGCCCTTTGGCCCTCGATGTTGCGCCGACCAAAGCCTACCTAACCTACACTAGCCCAATAACCTCCATATGCTTATCCAATGCCCGCTTAAATGACCATAAAGAGGGAGAGTTCACCACTGCTACTGGCAGGGCATTCCATGAACTCACAACCCACTGAGTAAAGAATCTTCCCCTAACATCTGTCCTATACCTACCACCCCTTAATTTAAAGCTGTGTCCCCTAGTAACAGCTGACTCCATTAACAGAAAAAGGTTCTCAGTGTCTACCCTATCTAAACCCCTAATCATCTTGTACACCTCTATCAAATCTCCCCTAAACCTTCTTTTCTCCAATGAGAATAGCTCCAAGTGCCTCAGCCTTTCCTCATACGATCTTCCTACCATGCCAGGCAACATCCTGGTAAACCTCCTCTGCACTCGTTCCAATGCCTCCACATCCTTCCTATAGTATGGCGACCAAAACTGCACACAATACTCCAGATGAGGCCGCACCAGAGTCTTATACAACTGCAACATGACCTCAGGACTCTGGAACTCAATTGCTCTACCAATAAAGCCCAGTACACCATATGCCTTCTTCACAGCACTATTTACCTGGGTGGCAACTTTCAGAGATCTGTGTACATGGACACCAAGATCCCTCTGCTCATCCACACTACCAAGTAGCCTACCATTAGCCCAGTAATCCATCTTCTTGTTACTCCTACCAAAGTGAATGACTTCACACTTAGCTACATTGAACTCCATTTGCCACCTTTCTGCCCAGCTCTGCAACTTATCTATATCCCGCTGTAACCTGCCACATCCTTCTTCGCTGTCCACAACGCCATCGACTTTCGTGTCATCTGCAAACTTGCTCACCCAGCTTTCAAGCCCCTCCTCTAGATCATTTATAAAGATGACAAACAGCAATGGTCCCAAAACAGATCCTTGTGGAACACCGCTAGTAACTGCACTCCAAGATGAACTTATTCCATCAACTACTACCCTCTGTCTCCTTCCAGCCAGCCAATTCCTAATCCAAACCTCTAATGCACCCTCAATGCCATACCTCCGTAGTTTTTGCATTAGCCTACCATGGGGTACCTTATCGAACGCCTTGCTAAAATCCATATACACCACATCTACTGCTTTACCCTCGTCCACCTCCTTAGTCACCTTCTCAAAGAACTCAATAAGGTTTGTGAGGCACGACCTGCCCTTCACAAAACCATGCTGACTATCCTTGATCATATTATTCCTATCCAGATGTTCATAAATCCTATCCCTTACAATTCTCTCTAAGACTTTGCCCACAACAGAAGTGAGACTCACTGGCCTACAGTTACTCGGGCTATCCCTACTCCCCTTCTTGAACAAGGGGACCACATTCGCTATCCTCCAGTCTTCTGGCACTATTCCCGTAGACAATGACGACATAAAACTCAAGGCCAATGGCTCTGCAATCTCCTCCCTAGCTTCCCAGAGGATCCTAGGATAAATGCCATCAGGCCCAGGGGACTTATCTATTTTCATCCTTTCCAGTATTCCCCAGACCTCTTCCCTACATACCTCAAGGCCATCCATTCTAATCACTTGTGACTCAATATTCATATCAGCAATAGTGTCCTGTTCCTGAGTGAATACTGACGAAAAGTATTCATTTAGTGTCTCTCCAATCTCCTCCGCCTCCACGCACAACTTCCCACTACTATCCTTGACTGGACCATTACCTACCCTAGTCATCCTTTTATTCCTGACATACCTATAGAAAGCCTTTGGGTTTTCCCTAATCCTACCAACTAAGGACTTTTCATGTCCCCTTCTCGCTGCTCTTAGCTCTCTCTTTAGATCCTTCCTGGCTACCTTATAACTCTCAATCGCCCCAACTGAACCTTCACGCCTCATCTTTACATAGGCCGCCCTCTTCCCTTTCACAAGGGATTCCAATTCCTTATTAAACCACGGCTCTCTCACAAGACCCTTTACTCCCTGCCTGACTGGTACATACTTATCAAGGACACCCAATAGCTGTTCCTTGAACAATCTCCACATATCATTTGTGTTCTTCCCTTGAAGCCTATTTTTCCAATCCACGCATCCTAAGTCATGCCTCACCGCATCATAATTTCCCTGCCCCCAGCTATAACTCTTGCCCTGCAGTGCACATTTATCCCTCTCCATCACTAAAGTAAAAGTCACCGAGTTGTGGTCACTGTCCCCGAAGTGCTCACCTACGTCCAAGTCTAACACCTGGCCTGGTTCATTACCTAGAACCAAATCCAGTATAGCCTCACCTCTTGTTGGCCTGTCTACATATTGTGTCAGGAAACCCTCCTGCACACATTGGACAAACACCGACCCATCTAACGAACTCGAGCTATAGCTTTCCCAGTCAATATCTGGGAAGTTAAAGTCCCCCATAACAACCACCCTGCTACTTTCACTCTTCTCCTGAATCATCCTCGCAATACTTTCCTCTACTTCTCTCGGACTATTGGGAGGCCTGTAGAAAACTCCTAACAGGGTGACCTCACCTTTCCTATTTCTAACCTCAGCCCAAACTACCTCACATGGCAAGTCTTCCTCTATCGTCCTTTCCACCACTGTAATACTATCCTTGACAAGCAATGCCACACCACCCCCTCTTTTACCCGCATCTCTGACCCTGCTAAAGCATTTAAACCCTGGAACCTGCAACAGCCATTCCTGGCCCTGTTCTACCCACGTCTCTGTAATGGCCACAACACTGAAGTCCCAGGTACCAACCCACGCTGCAAGTTCACCTACCTTATTTCTTATACTTCTGGCATTGAAGTATACACACTTCAAGCGACCTTTCTGTTTACAGGCACCCTCCTTCGAGATCTCATCCATTCCACCCATTTTCCTTTTCCCTTTCCTTTTATTATCTTTCTTTTCTCTTTGCTTTTTCTAGTCTTTCTTACTTACCTTTTGGAGGCTATGGAGGCAGAGCCTGGGGCCCAGCATGAGCACAGACAGCAACAGTGGCAAGGCAGCGATTGGTGGTCACGCCTGAAGGCATGAGTGCTCGGGCAGGTCTTAGCCCAGCACAGGGGAGAGCAAGCCCTCCTGGAGGAACAGAAACAAAAATTGCTGGAAAAGCTCAGCAGGTCTGGCAGGATCTGTGAGAGAGAAATCAGAGTTAACGTTTCGGCTCCGGTGACCCTTCCTCAGAACCAGCTTGGAGTATCTGTAGGCCCGTGGCTTAAGAAAGGACTGTAATTTTGGACTTTTTAATTTCTTTATTTTTCTACTTTTATGCTAAGAAAACTGCAATGCTAAACTTTTTAACCTACTTCTTTATTTTCCTATTTCTGTGACAATGATTTTGTACCTAGATACTCTGTGCCCTAGATGGTGCCATGAGAGTCAACATTATGTACTTTTCACTGTACTCTTTTTGTAAACTTCATCCACAGGACACAGGCATCATTGACTCGACCAGCATTTATCGCCCAGTGGGCAGTTTAGAGACAACCACATTGCTGTGGGTCTAGAGTAACATGTAGGCCAGACCAGGTAAGGAGGACAGTTTCCTTCCCTAAAAGACATTAATGAACCAAGTAGATTTTTCCAACAATCAACACATCACCATTAGACTCTTAATTGCAGATATTTGTTGAATTCAAATTCCACTATCTGCCCTGGTGGTTTCTGAACCCAGGTCCCCAGAACATTGTGTGCTAGATTAACAGTCTAGCAATAGTACCACTAGACCATTGTCTCCCCTTATTATACCCCATACTTGTGTATACTTGACAATAAAACCTAAATCTAAATCTAACCTGTGGATCTCTCAATGTGCTTTACAGCTGATGAAATCATTTGGACATTCAGTCCCCATTGTACTGCGGAGAAATGTTGTGAAAATGTCAACCATACTAACAAGGAAAGCACAGTTTATTCTCTAAAAATCACTCTGTGTTCTTGCAGAACTCAACCTTGCTTCCCTAGAAAGAAGCCTGACCTTTGGGAGACGGTCCTACTTACCTGTAAACCACTGAAGCTGCTGTCAGTGCTCTTGTTTTAACTATTTGAAATGTAAACCTAATGAGGTACAGCATGGGGAAAACTGCCGAAGCGAAGCCAGTTAATGCAACTCATAGATTATAACATTATTGAAATTATCCAGCACAGAAAAAAAAATCAATGACTTCACATTTCTCAAAATGGGAGAAAATTTGGATGCAAAAGTAAAACAGATTAATTGTCCACTTAGTTTAAACACCCGATTTCACAGCCCAGTTTTCACTTCTCAAACAATTAGGAGGCTCACTTAACATCTTAATGTCTATTACCTTATATATAGTATAATTTTTATTACTCATTTGTTGGACTTGGGCATTGCTGGCTGGCTGGCCAGCATTGATAGCCCATCCCAATTTGTCCTTAAAACCCACAATTGGATTTTTTTTCTTAATTGGACACCACTGACACACAGAACTGATCTGACATCACATGATTGAATGGAGACCTCATATAACACAATGCTATGAGCTTTGCACTTGTAATAAACATGGTTAGTGCCATAAAATCAAGGTTCAGGCAATGGAAATAGTATTCAGTCGAATCTAATTAAATTACTGAATGCCTGGTGCAGTTCTCAGATTTTAAACAGAGACATCATTAGAATAATTGAATATGAATGCAAAAACAAGCAACTTAAGATGATAATTACACGACTGAATGAACTGCAGCATTATTTATTACACAGCCGCACTTTCAGAATCTGGCATCAGCATGTGATGGCCTGAGAAAGCGGCACTTATATCATTGTTATCTTCACACACATGCAAGACCTCTCATCCCCAGAGGCAAACCCATTCTTATCCAAGCACTGACCCAAAGATGGAGCTTGGAAAAATTTGCCGCTCCAGCAGAATTTTCATGTCCTCAGTGTCTGCTCAGTAAGGCAGCAGAGAGCTCTGAGATGACGTGTAATCTTGCATATTTTCACAAAATATCTTAATCACTACTCTTGCATCACATGCCCGTTATTAATTCGTGAGCATGTCTGGCAAATTTGATATTTATGCCCATCCCCAGCTGCTTCAGGAAGGAGATTTTGGAGCAGTTGAGTGACTCTTCAGTCATTTCAGAGTTTAGCTAACCAGGTTAACACGGGACTGAGTCAGGTCAAGATCAAACTGGATGGGAGCGACCAATTTTCATCAACAAACCTCATTTACAACCCAATGCAGCCATTATGTCAATCTCACATCTCCGAGGCCACTTTGAGCAAACAAAACTCTTTCTTTTTCATTATCAGAGCTTTCGTTAATACTGATTTCAATTCCTCAAATTGTCATTGTGGGTTCTGAACTCTCATTTCAAGTCCAGGCCTGGGAATTATCTTCACCCAGTAACGAAACTAATATGCCACCCAAAGCAAGCAGAGTGTATGCCAAGATGATTGACCAGGGGCCAGTTACTACCACCACTGGATCAGGTTCCTCTTGTCTTTTCTCTCTGACCATAAGCTATTTGCCTTCCTCACATATCTGCATCTCTGGGTAACAGGGCATGAGTGCCATGAAGGCTGGTTTGTTCTGATCTAGCTGAAATTCTGAGAGATATATCCATCCAGAAAAGAATCCTATTCATCAGCAGTACGCAGAGTCTGAACTGACCAAAATCAGAGCCTTCTCACAATGAAAGTTAAATTTTGTAGGTATATAAATCTGACACAGACAGAAAATGCTGGAAAAACTCAGTAGTTTGGTAGCACCGATGGAGAGAAAAACAGTGGTAGCATTCTGAGTCTGGCATGATTCTGAAGTCCTGAAAAATACCCATACCTTACTCTGTTTCTCTCTCTCTAGAGATGTTTTTGGACTTTAGAATTCTTATAGCCATTCAGCCCATAGCAACCCTCCAAAGAGCATTCCAATCATATCCACTCTATCCCTGCAACCTTGCATTTCCCATGGTTAATCCACCTAACCCCGCATATCTTTGGACTGTGGGAGGAAACCCACAGAGACACAGGGACAAGATGCAATCTTCACACAGCTAGTCAGCTGAGGCTGGAATTGAACCCAGGTCCCTGGTGCTGTGTGGCAGCAGTGCTAACCACTGAGCCACATGCCACCTCCTGCATTCCGTGTTTATGCCAGAGCTATCTTGGCAGATTCATGTATACAGTTATTGCTTTATATACGTGTAAACTTTAGAGCAATGACAAAGCAACCCTGTTGGAATATTCCTGTAATATATGAAAATACAGTTCAACATAGTGGGACACACTAGCGGTTCATTAAGAACCGAAGGAACAGCATAGACTGGTTGGGCTGAAAGGCCTGTATCTATGCTGTAAATTCTTTGCAGTCTTATGATGATTGCATTGGAGAAAGGCAAATGAATCAGACAATGGAGCTGCAGCAGAAAGTGCACTTACTGATCAGGCACATGCAAATCCATCTGCTGGTACCGATTATAATGCTAAAATGACTCCCTGATAATCCTCTGTTCCCTCACGCAGCAGCTCCCCCACCCCCTTCAATCATCCTCAACCCCAAGAGGCTGCCGAAGAAGATGCGCTCCAGTTTTCCTCCTGTCATCTTTCACTGAGCTGCCTGTACATAGGGATTGTTAATGAAACAAAGTTTATCCATAGTTAGTCATGTCAGGTATTTGGGTGATACCCTGTTAGCAGAACAGAATTTTAATAGATTTATCAAAGCGGCTATAAATATCAGTAAGAGGTAGTTATTAATATGAAACTGTTCTGCAGAGATTTTTCACCATTAAGAATAAAATTGGATCTTTTCCAAGTTAAAAAAAAACAGAAGATGTCATAGGCCAGATATCCAGGAATCTCATTAGCAGGTCGATATGTCCAGAGCTCTATCACATTCCTCCTGAGTTATATAATTTAATTTCATATTTGAATGCCCTTTTTAAAAGTTGACTACCGGTCAGTTGTCACTATGATTAACAAGAAGTTTTTTAAATACATCCATTAGGTCTTCACTTTGAAATTACCTTGAGGTTTCCCTAGTCCAGACATTCAGCAGGAGTATTGAAATCAATCATTAATTATGAATCACATTCCACCTTGGGCTTGCTTCAGAAAGCCAATCTTTTTTTTTCTCTCAGTAAACAGCAATTAATCAAAACTTAAAATATTGATTTTAAAATTAATTGCTTTCAGTTATCTGATTGTCTACTTTTGCCTTCAGTCCTTCTGTCTTTCTTTTCATCCTTTATGGGATGTGAGTCTCACTGGTCTCGCCAGCGATTATTGCCTGCTCCTAATTGCCTGGAAAAGGTGGTGGTGAGCTGTCTTTCTGAATCACGATATGCAGGAAACAATGTTGGACTGGGGCGAACAAATTTAAAAATCACACAACACCAGGTTATAGTCCAATGGGTTTATTTGGCAGTACAAGTTTTCGGAGCACTATTCCTTTGTCTGGCAGCTAGTGGAGCAGGATCATAGAACACAGTGTTTATAACTAAAAATTCTCCGTCTGCTGATCCTGCTCCAGTAGCTAGCTGATTAGGGAGCAGCGTTCCTAAAGCTTGTGCTTTCAAATACACCGATTGGACCATGACCTGGTGTTGTGTGATTTTTAACTTTCTTAATCACTGCAGAGTGAAGAGTGGAGTTACAAGTTACAAGATTTGACTCAATGACATCCAACTGGTGCATGGCTTGGAACTTGGAAGTGGTGTTTCTGTATATCTGCTGCTCTTGTCCCTCTAGGTGGTACTGGTCATGGGTTTGGAAGATGATGTTGGGGGAGCATTGGTGAACAATTGCCATGCATATTCCAGAGAGTACACATAATGAGCATCGATGATGAAGGGAGTAAATGTTGAAGATAAGATATGGATGCCAGTCTTCCTCCCATTATTGTTGACTGTCAATCAGAACACACAAGAATATAACTCACAAATGCATTATCATTTGTTGCTAGGTCTGTAAAAATTACAGTTTCCATGTAAATGTTAACAATTAGCTGCTTGAATCCATTGAATTGGTTTACATTTTGTCAACTGGAGAACTATGTCATTGAGGATGTGGAGAAGCCTCCCTCAAATGATCTCACTGCAAATGCTAAAGGAAACCCTTCACAGTTAACAACATAGAATCCTTACAGAGCAGAATGAGGCCATTCATACCATCAAGTCTTCACCAACCCTCCGAAGGGTATTCCAACCCAGAACCCCTCCCAGTTCCAAAACCCAGCTAATCCTAGCCTGCACGCCCCTGGACACTATGGGCAATTTCCTATGACAATCCACCTAACCTGCACATCTTTGGACTATGGGAGGAAACCAGAGCAAATGAAGGAAAGCCACACGGACATGCGGAGAATGTACAACCTCCACACAGACAGTCGCACGCAGCTGGAATTGAACCTGGGTACCTGGCGCTGTGAGGCAGCAGTGTTAACCACTGAGTTGCCCCAAACTATAACCTTGCTACATTGAGGCCAACATAATACAACACCTTCAGGGCATGACGGGAAGGAAATATTGGAAACTTCTGGGAAGAAGATGTTACTGTCAAAAGAATGTTGAAGCCAATCCTGCTAAACCTGGCTTTCAAAGGAACTCCAGTAAGCCTTGTTTAAGATTAGATTCCCCACAGTATGGACACAGGCTCTTTGGCCCAACAAGTCCACACCGACCCTCTAACCCACAAAGACCTATTTCCATCTGTAAATGCACCTAACACTATAGACAATTTAGCATGGCCAATTCACCTAAACTGCACATCTTTGGACTGTAGGAGGAAACCGGAGCACCCAGAGGAAACCCACACAGGGAGAATATGCAAACTCCACACGGACAGTCACCCAAGGCTGGAATCGAACCTGTGTCCCTGGTGTTGTGAGGCAGCAGAGCTAACTACTGACCCATTGTGCTGCCATGATGGACCAAGTTGCAATTGGCATAAAAAGATCACATGAGCCTTCTTGATTCCTTGTTAGTCCCTCTTGCTGGAGGTGGGTGGAATTGAACTCAACTTTACCATGATTCTTACAGAGTCACTTACCCTGACAAACATCACTGCCTCCAATAAACACTTGATTGACAGCAGTTTGAGTGAGGCTTGAGGGCTTATGGAACTTTAGCCAACATAAAACTACACCTTCAGGACATGACGGGAAGGAAATATTGGAAACTTCTGGGAAGAAGATGTTACTGTCAAAAGAATGTTGAAGCCAATCCTTAAAACCAACTCTGTTTTCAGATCAGTAATACTCAATAAGAATAAAGCAATGGCTTCCCATCTTGCATTGAATCTTATTAAGAATAATTGAAGTTTCCACTCTAGTCATTTCCAGCAGTAATTATACTCAACAGCACTGTGGTATGAAGCACTAACTTTCTGTACAACTCAAAATAGTGGCAGTTAGGGAGTTTTGAGAAGATTTGTAGCTCAGGTTGAGGTTCTGCATGTAGGTTTGCTCACTGAGTTAGAAGGTTTGTTTTCAGATGTTTCATCACTATACTAGGTAACATCATCAATGAGCCTCCGGATGAAGAACTGGTGGCATGGCCCACTTTCTATTTATGTGTTTAGGTTTCCTTGAGTTGGTGATGTCATTTCTTGTGATGACATAATTTCCTGTGGCAATGTCATTTCCTGTTCTTTTTCTCAGGGTGTGGTAAGTGAGATCCAAGTCAACATGTTTGTTGATAGAGTTCTCATTGGAATGCCATGTTTCGAGAAATTCTTGTGCGTGTCTTTGTTTGGACAAACACATAGACAGAAAGTGGGCCTTGCCACTAGTGCTTCATCCAGAGGCTCACTGATGATGTTGTGTAGTATGGTGATGAAAAATCTGAAAATGAACCTTCCAGCTCAGTGAGCAAACTTACGTCCATAATACTGGCAGTTGTTTAAAATAATAATTACTGTGCTCTTCTACATGATCCACAAGAAAGCATGGGTGACCACTTTGCAGAACACCTGTGGTCTGTGCACAAGCATGACTCTGACCTTCCTGTAGTTGGTCATTTTAAGACAGCATCCTGCTCATATAGCCATATGTCTATCCTTGGCATACTGCAGTATTGCAGCAAATCCCAGCACAAACTGAAGGGACAACATCTCAGCTTCAGACCAGGCACTTCCGGAGTTAATATTGAGTTCCACATCTTCAAATTGTGAACTCACTCCCACTTCTTCCCTTTCTTTTGGCTTTACTTGTTACATTCTCCATCACCATGTCCTCTCTCCCCTCTTTCCACTCCAATGGGACTGTCTGTTCCTTCCAGTCTGGCAGTCTGACACACCACTGTTCTGCCATTTTCACATTCCGATCATTCAATCAAGACTATCAGCGTCTTTTCTCCCCCAACACTCCACCAACAGCTCCCCACCAACCCTACTACTGCCTAAATGTTGTCCTCTCCACATTTCATATTAGCTCTGATGAAGAGTCATCTAGCTCACTCTCTCTCCACAGATGCTGCCTGACCCACTGTGATCTCCAGCATTCTTTGTTTTCAGTATAGATTCCAGCATCTTGCTCCTTCACAAGAAATACTCCTAAAGAAGTATATACTGCACCCAAACAAACAAAACCCCTCACAGGCCCTTGTTGAAGGATGAGGTGATGAAAGAAAAATTGAAAGATAGCAACTCAATGTGAAACAATTAGACACGCATTTGAGATATCTACATCCATTAATTTTGCATATAATTTTGAATTGATGGTCATGCTAATACCTAGTTCCTTAGAATTTCCAACTTAAACATCTCCTCTCTCGTCAGTTGAGATACACCTCCAAGAGCTCCTCATTGACTGAGCTGTTAAACATCTTCACAACACTTTTTTTTGTTGCTTATGTTTTTTTTTCACATATGACTCTCCCATGAACCATCTCGAGACTTTTTTTCGGCTTTTCACAAATACAAGTTACTTTGACATTGGGAACACGGTTCCTTGGATTACCAGAGCTCTAAACAAATCTGCTGAGTCCTAAAAAGCACAATCAACATGCCCGACCACTCCCTTTGTATTTCACAATCTTGGAGACAGAGCGGCAGCAAGATCCTAATGAAATTGTTATCTGGAAATCAGCAAGAAAATCACATCTGCCAGCCATTAAATTCTCCCCCTTCACCAGCAGCAGGGCTAATGCCACAATGAGGTGCTTGTAACATCTCATCACCAGAGACAGATAGCTGCACTTTGTCTTGTCAACTCGAATTTATGCACAGCACAAAAATAAAAGAGAGTGATCAAAGTTGAATGGACTTTAAAAAGATCAGTGCTGTACTGGGAATAAAATCCTTCACTGATTTCTTGTTGCCATGCCAGTGTAAATATTTCAGTTACATTTCCCCAGCCACTCATCCTTAATGGAACTGAACTACTATCTCTCAATGATGTAATTTTTAACTTGCACTACCTTGCAATTCTTACTGTTTTTATTTTGCCACTTTCGCCTTTTATCCTGCTATTGTTAGAACACTACCAAAACAACGCAAATCATCACAGAACATCACAATTTGCAAATGGAACTTGGCAATTAGTGTCATGGTGTCTCGGGTCACAATTATGACTGGAACAAAAGTGTCATGATTTCGATTTCAGCATTCATTAAGTGGAGCTCAACTGGCTATGTTGTAATTTTGAACTACTGACATGGTGGACACTTCAAAAGTACAAAGCAGCAGCTAAGGCTTGTACCTTTAAAATGCTTTTGCTTTCTCACAGGAACATAGCAACATATAATGTGGCATCCGTGCTCTTCAACCAGAAAGTGACAGATGAAAAAAAACCAAAAATATCCAAATATGTGGCTAATTCACCATAAAACAGATTTCAACATACATCTTCAAATGCATTTGTCCTCAGACCCCTGACAGTTCATGTCCAGTTCAGAACAGACTGAAAATTCTCCCAAACCACAGCACCTGGGCTGTTTAACAGTCAGGCATGCTCACATAATTGTATTAACTGTATAAGACCTTAAAATGCTTATCTCTTCTGCGATAGCCTAACTTAAACACTGACTACACTGAGCATTCATATTGTAAATTGCGAATTGTATCAATCAACAGCAGCAATGCCAGCAACAGATCCCACACACTGTGTCACTAAACAGTGCAGATTTAAGAAGTACATTCACCATCTGCAGTGTCAGCTAGGAGTGAACTATAATGGTAGTGACACCTTTTTCCTGAGAAATATTTCAAAAATCCTTGAAAAACAAACAAATTGACTTTGTCTACCAGATGGTCTGATGCATCTTAACACATGAGCATCGCACCACATTCCAGAACTGGATAGAATTATTAACACCCGTCCTGTCTGCTCACCGATGAACAGTCCACAAATAAGAAGGCTGTGTCTCTCACAACTGAGTTTCAGAAAACAGCTAACTGCAGAACCCTCATCTGTTTGAAGTTAGCACCAAGTCACTGTCTTTCACGACTCTCAACGAAGGACGAAGAAAATCATTTCCTACCTTCACAATGAGCTGTGTCACCCTGGATGGGAGCAAAACCATTCTTGCACACGCATATCGCTCGTGTGTTCAGGTTCCAGCATTCAGAGTTTTCACCACACTGATGTCCATCTGCACAGAAATCATGGCCTGTAATACAAGGGCATAGTTATAACACATCCTGATGAAGGGTGTTGACCCGAAACGTCGACTTCTCCACCTCCTGACGCTGTCTGGCTTAATGTGTTCTTTCAGACTTCTGCTTGTTTACATTGATTATAGCACAAGTGGGCTACAATGGGGGCAAAAAAACATCCAAATCTTTGAAGATAATGAACAGAATGATCTGTGTTCCAAATGAAATTGCAGCTATTCCCAACATAAAGTGCATGTGGTTAACAAATTGGTTTCTGTGATTGAAATAACTCTTTAAATTATCAATCCAGGATATAGCAATAAATGGAATTACAGAATTGTATATAAAGGTCAGTTCATCCCATTTCTGGCATATCCAATGTTGTAGTTATGAATTGATGTTTCAAACTTTCATGCTTGGAGTGAACTGGCCAAAGATTTGGCATTCAGTATGATAAGCCAAAATTACCTGCAATCTTCTGCAGTCTGTGACTCTGGTAAACAAATGCTGCTGATATCGAAGTACATTGTGGCTACCCCACATCCATTCTCACAGATGAACTGCTTTTCTGCTGCTTAATATATTAAAGTATCTGTGCCTAACAATTGTCAAGGGGAAATAAGGAGATTGCAAATTAATTGAACAGGAATCGTGCATCGGTCCTTACTGTAGAAGGGACAAATAACATCCCAGAAGTCACTGTAAATCAGAAAATGAAAGGGGAGGAGCAATTTAAGAAAGTTATAATTACCTAGTATGTTGTACTGAGCAAACTATTAGGCTGCTAATGACAAATCCCCAGGTCCTAATAGACTTGCTCATAAGGCTTAAAAGAAATGGATGGTGAGGTACTTAGTGTATTAGTTTTAATGTTCCAAAATCCCCTTGATTCAGCGAACGATCCAATAGATAGAAAAATGATATGACATCACTTCATTGAAAAAGGGAGAGAGGCAGAAAGCAGGAAGCTAAAATCTAGTTAGCTTAACATCCAACATAGTAGCAATGTTAAAGCAATTATTAAAGCCATTATAGCAGAACACTTAGAAAAAAATGTCAACACAATCAGGCAGAGTCAATATGGTTTTATGAGTGAGAACTCATGTTGAACTAACTTAGTGGAATTCTTTGAGGTAATAATGTAAAGCAAAAGGATGCTGGAGCAAAAGTAGGTCATTTGGCCCATTGGGTCTGCTTCACCATTCAATGAGATCATGGCTGACCATGTAATCCTCAATTCCATTTACTCCTACTCCCCATTACCCTTGATTCCCTTACTGATTGAAGTATCTGTCAATCTTAGCCTTGAATAGTTTTTGAGGTCAAAATTTCCATTGGTTTACTCTTTTCTGAGAGAAGTAATGTCTCCTCATCTTTGTCTTAAATGGCCAACCCTTGATTTTGATTTTATGCCCTCTGGTCCTACACTCTCCTACAGGGGGCAATAGCCTCTTAACATCTACACGGTCAAGCCCTCTAAGAATCTGTATATTTCAATAGAATTGCCTCTCATTTTCCTAAACTCCAATGTACAGGTCCAAATTACTCCACCTCCCCTTATAAGACAATCCCCCTGTGCCTATGATCAACTGAGTGAATTTTCTCTGGATTGTCTCCGAGGCTAGTCTACCTCTGTGGAACTGGAGAAAGTGCATTGAAATGGATAGAAAATTGGTTTGCAGAGAGGAATCAAAAGGATGGCATGGTGGCACAGTGGTTAGCACCGCTGCCTCACAGAGCCAGGGACCCAGGCTCGATTCCAGCCTTAGGCGACTGTCTGTATGGAGTTTGCACATTCTCTCCATGTCTGCATGGGTTTCCTCCAGGTGCTCTAGTTTCCTCCCACAGTCCAAAAATGTGCAGGTCAGGTGAATTGGCCATGCTAAATTGCCCATAGTATTAGGTGCATTCGTCAGAGGGAAATGGATCTGAGTGGGTTACTCTCCGGAGGGTCGGTATGGACTTGTTGGGCTGAAGGGCCTGTTTCAACACTGTAGGGAATCTAATAAAGAGTAGGAATTAATGGGTCCTTTTCAAACTGGCAGGTAGTAACTAGTGGAATGCCACAGGGATTGATGCGAGGACCCCAGCTGTTCACAGTATATATTAATGATTTGGTTGAGGGAACAACATGTAACATCTCAAAGTTTGCAGATGATACCAAATTGGGTGGGAGGGTTAAGTGTGATGAGGATGCAGATGTCCGCCAACATTATCTGGACAGGTTGGGTGAATGGGCAAATCAATGGCAGTTGCAGTATAATTTGGATAAATGCGAGCTTATTCACTTTGGAAGTAAAAACAAGGCAGCAGATTACTACCTGGATGGGTGTGAATTGGGAGAGAGGAGTGCGCAGCAGGACCTGGGTGTCCTTGTGCACCAGTCGATGTAGGTAAGCAAGCAGGTGCAGCAGGCAATAATGAAGGTAAATAGTATGTTGGCCTTCATTGCGAGAGGTTTTGATTAGAGCAGCAATGATGTGTTGTTGCAGTTACACAGGGCCTTGGTGAGACCACACCGGGAATATTGTGGACAGTTTTGGTCTCCTTTTCTGAGGAAGGATGCTCTTGCTCTCAAGGGAGTGCAGCAAAGATTTCCCAGGCTGATCTGGGGATGCAGAACTGACGTATAAGGAGAGACCGACTAGCTTAGGATTGTTTTCACTGGTGTCAGACGAATGAGGGGAAATCTCATAGAGACGTATAAAATTCTAACACCACTAGGCAGGGAGATGGTGGGTGCTTCCAGGACCAGGGAATCACAGTCTGAGGATTTGGAGTGGACCATTTAGGATGGAAATGTGGAGACATTTTTTCAGCTAAAGAGTAGTGTGCCTATGAATTCACTACCACAGGAAGTAGCTGTTGCCAAAACATTGAATGCATTCAAGAGGCGGCGAGATACAAAACTTGGAGCAAATGGGATCAAAGGTGATAGGGAAAAAGCAGAATTAGGCTAGTGACTGGACAATCAGCCATGATTGTGATGAATGGCAGAGAAGGCTCGAAAGGCCACAAGCCTCCTCCTACTCCTATCTTCTGTTTCCATGTTTCCTCAGATAAAGAGTCCATAACTGTTTACAGTATTCTGGGTGTGGTCCAACTAGTGCATTGTATAGTTTTAGCAGGACCATCCTATTTTTATAAAGCACTCGCTTTGAAATAAAGGCCACATTCCAGTTTCCTTTTCTCATAAACTTGTATGCTAGCTTCCTGCGTTGTGCTGTTTTATTTCATCTTGCTCAAGTTAAATCCCATTTAGTTCCTCTATTCACCAAGCCATCGTGCATAAAGTCATCAAATTATGTTCCAACTGCCAAAATTCAGCCTAATGACTTATTATCCTTCTTCAAGCGCTTTACAGAGAACATAGAACATAGAACAATACAGCACAGAACAGGCCCTTCGGCCCACGATGTTATGCTGAACATTTGTCCTAGCTTCAGCACCTATCCATGTACATATCCAATTGCCACTTAAAGTTACCAATGATTCTGACTCTACCACTCCCACAGGCAGCGCATTCCTTGTCCCCACCACTCTCTCGGTAAAGAACCTAACCCTGACATCCCCCCTATACTGTCCACCCTTCACCTTAAATTTATGTCCCCTTGTAACACTCGGGGAAAAAGTCTCTGACTGTCTATTCTATCTATTCCCCTGATCATCTTATAAACCTCTATCAAGTCACCCCTCATCCTTCGCCGTTCCAATGAGAAAAGGCCTAGCACTCTCAACCTATCCTCGTATGACCTATTCTCCATTCCAGGCAACATCCTGGTAAATCTCCTCTGCACCCTCTCCAAAGCTTCCACATCTTTCCTAAAGTGAGGCGACCAGAACTGCACACAGTACTCCAAATGTGGCCTTACCAAGGTCTTGTACAGCTGCAACATCACCTCACGCCTCTTGAATTCAATCCCTCTGCTAATGAACGCTAATGCACCATAGCTGAAATTGTGTTGCTGGAAAAGCGCAGGTCAGGCAGCATCTAAGGAACAGGAAATTCGACGTTTCGGGCATAAGCCCGAAGCAACTCATTTTCAGCTTTGATCTCCAGCATCTGCAGACCTCACTTTTTCCGCTAATACACCATAGGCCTTCTTACAAGCTCTATCCACCTGAGTGGCAACTTTCAAAAAATTATGAACATAGACCCCAAGATCCCTCTGCTCCTCCACCTTACTAAGAACCCTACAGTTAACCCTGTATTCCGCATTCTTATTTGTCCATCCAAATGGACAACCTCACACTTGACAGGGTTGAACTCCATCTGCCACTCCTCAGCCCAGCTCTGTATCTTATCTAAGTCCTTTGCAGCCGACAACAGCCGTCCTCACTATCCACAACTCCACCAATCTTCAAATCGTCTGCAAATTTACTGACCCACCCTTCGACTCCCTCTTCCAAGTCATTATTAAAAATAACAAACAACAGAGGACCCAGAACTGATCCCTGTGGAACTCCACTTGTAACTGGGCTCCAGGCTGAATATTTACCAGCTACCACCACTCTCTGACTTCAACCGG
Source organism: Hemiscyllium ocellatum (assembly GCF_020745735.1). Taxonomy (NCBI): domain Eukaryota; kingdom Metazoa; phylum Chordata; class Chondrichthyes; order Orectolobiformes; family Hemiscylliidae; genus Hemiscyllium; species Hemiscyllium ocellatum. The sequence continues at coordinate 76,336,860 of NC_083418.1, forward strand.
TTAGCCAGTTCTCTATCCAAATGGCTAAACTTCCCACTATCCCATGCCTCCTGACTTTCCGCATAAGCCTACCATGGGAACCTTATCAAATGCCTTACTAAATACTATGTACACTACATCCACTGCTCTACCCTCATCCACATGCTTGGTCACCTCCTCAAAGAATTCAATAAGACTTGTAAGGTAAGACCTATCCCTCACAAATCCGTGCTGGCTGTCCCTAATCAAGCAGTATCTTTCCAGATACTCATAAATCCAATCCCTCAGTATCCTTTCCATTACTTTGCCTACCACCAAAGTAAGACTAAACTGGCCTGTAATTCCTGGGATTATCCCTATTCCTTTTTTTGAACAGGGGCACAACATTTGCCACTCTCCAGTCCCCTGGTACCACCCCCGTTGACAGTGAAGACGAAAAGATCATTGCCAACGGCTCTGCAATTTCCTCTCTTGCTTCCCACATAATCCTAGGATATATCCCGTCAGGCCCGGGGGACTTGTCTATCCTCAAGTTTTTCAAAATGTCCAACAAATCTTCCTTCCTAACAAGTATCTCCTCTAGCTTACCAGTCCATTTCATAATCTCCTCTTCAACAATACGGTCCCTCTCATTTGTAAATACTGAAGAAAAGTACTCATTCAAGACTTCTGCTATCTCTTCCGACTCAATACACAGTCTCCCACTACTGTCCTTGATCGGACCTACCCTCGTTCTCTTCATTCTCATGTTTCTCACATATGCATAAAAGGCCTTGGGGTTATCCTTGATCCTACCCGCCAAAGATTTTTCATGCTCTCTCTTAGCTCTCCTAATCCCTTTCTTCAGCTCCCTCCTGGCTATCCTGTATCCCTCCAACGCTCTGTCTGAACCTTGTTTCCTCAACCTTATGTAAGCCTCCTTCTTCCTCTTTACTAGACATTCAACCTCCCTCGGCAACCAAGGTTCCCTCACATGATCATCTCTTTCCTGCCTGACAGGTGCATACATATCAAGGACACATCGTATCTGTTCTTGAAAAAGTTCCATATTTCAACAACATCCTTCCCTGACAGCCTATGCTCCCAAATTATGCTCCTCAGATCTTGTCTTGCAGCATCATATTTACCCTTCCCCCAACTGTAAAACCTACCCTGTTGCACGCACCTATCTCTCTCCATAACCAAGGTGAAAGTCACAGAATTGTGGTCACCGTCACCAAAATGCTCACCCACTAACAAGCCCATCACTCGTTACCAAGTACCAAATCCAAAATGGCTTCCCCTCTGGTTGGACAATCTACATACTGAGTTAGAAAAGCTTCCTGGACACACTGCACAATCACCGCCCCGTCCAATCTACTTGATCTAAAGAGCTTCCAATCAATATTTGGGAAGTTGAAATTGCCCATGACTACTACCCCGTGGCTTCTGCACCTTTCCAAAATCTGTTTCCCAATCTGTTTCTCCACATCTCTGCTGCTTTACATCACCTACAAATTAGCAACAGTATATTCACCTCCCTAACCCAAATTATGAATAAATATTGCAAATAAAAGTGGCTCTAGCCCTGATCCTTGTGGGTCTCCACCAGTTACGGGAGAGATAAAAGAAAACCTTTATATGAACGTACTATACTTAGACTTTCAGAAGGAATTTGGTAAAGAGAGACATTAAAGGTTATTGAAGGAAATAAAAGCTCATAGAATAGAGGCTAAAATATTGACGCAGATACAAAATTGTTTGGCTAACAGCAAACAGAGGGTAGATACAAATGGGTTTTTTCTGGTTGACAAGATATAATATAATGAGAGATGTTCTACAGAAATCAGTGCTGGGACCATTACTTCTTACAATTTAATAAACGGTTTGAATGAACTGACCAAAAATATTCCTGTTAAATCTGCTGATTCAGAAAATAAATTGCATCAAGGAAGTTGATGAAGAGGTTAAGTGAGAAATTATAAAACTGACCATTTGGCAGAAAGAAGAAAAAGAAGCACATTATCAAAATGTTGGAGATTAGAGAACTCTAGGGTGCCGAGAGATCTGGGTGTCCAGTGAATGGATCACAACTAATTAGAAAAACTATAGAATGTTCTCACTTATTGTGAGACAACAAAAATACAAAGGTGGTGAAGTTTAGCCTCAGTTATACAGGGCACTGGTAAGACATCATCTGGAGTACTGTGGTCAGTAGTATTCAAGGAAGAATTTAAATGGGATTTCAGAGCAATCTACTGAACTGGAATGAGAAGGTTGAGGAAACAGGAAAAGGTTGGACAAGCTCGAATCTGCTGGGATTCACAAGAGTCAGAGAAAACCTCCCTGAATTCTCTGAGGGGTCGTTTCAGGGTAGAGGTGAACAAAGAACAAAGAACATACATCACAAGACCAGGCCCTCTGGCCCTCCAGGTCTGCACTGACACATTTTGTCCTTCCATACTAAAACTGTTTTCACTTGCAGGATCCATGGAGAGGACATCTCCACTAGTCATACAGTCATAGAGTGATACAACACGGAAACAGACCCTTTGGTCCAACTATTCCATGCCAAATATAATCCCAAACTAAACTAGTCCCACCTGCCTGCTCCTGGCTCATATCCCTTCAAACTTTTCCTATTCGTGTGTCTATCCAAAAGTCTTTTAAACATTGTAATTGTACCTGCATCCACCACTTCCTCAGAAAGTTCATTCCATATGTGAACCACCGTCGGTGTAAAAAATTTATATCTTGTGTCTTTTTTAAATCTCTCTCCACTCACATTGAAAATGTGCCTCCTAGTCTTGAAAGTTCCCAACTTGGGAAAAAGACGACTTCCATCCACACTATCTATACCTCTCATTATTTTATAAACTTCTATCAGGTTACCTCGCAACCTCCTGCCATTGTTAAAAGTTAACGACTCGCACATTTAAAATATAGAGAATGAGTTTTTTTTCTCACAGAGGTTAAGAGTCTTTTGAACTCTGTTCCTTTAAAAGAGGAGTCCTTGAACAGGTGAATATGGTCACTGGACTCCAAATGTTAATTCTGCTTTCTCTTCAAACGTGTTGCCAGACCTGCTGAGTTTCTCCAGCAATTCCTGTTCATTGTTTCAGGTTTCAAGCATCTGTTCTACTCTATTGTGGCTAGTTTCTTGATAAGCAAGCAGGTGAAAGATTATCAAGGGTAGGCTGGCATATGAGGCACTCAGATCAGACATAATCATATTGAATGGTGAAACAGACTTGATGGACTGAATGGCCACCTCCTACAGCTAATTCTGAAATTCGTATGTAATTAAAGAATTATTTGTAATTCCATGACTGAGGTGGCCTTGATAATTCAGCATAGAAAATTTGCAATAAAGTCACAGCTTCTTCAGTGAAAACAAACAGATATCAAGGACAAACCTCTGGCATTCCTGTTATTGCATGTGTTTTGTACATATTATTTGAAAAGAAAAGTGTGCTGAACTTTTGTGTCTGGAAACATATAGAAATCCAAAAAAAAAATTGGTAGTTTTGCAGGTTGCTTGAGGATGCGAATTAATGCCAATTATGTTACCAAATTACATTTAAATATCCATATTTACTTTGGAAGTAGTTGAATTGGTGAAACAACATGTTAAATTTTTAAAAATATTCTTATGAATTAACCTTCTTCCTGCTAATTATTTTTGTACAATCAGCTAGAGACTTAGTTTATTACATTTCTGCAGAAACACAATCCCTGGAGATATTAAACACTATATTTTCATTTCTGGCTATTGTCCAGGAAATTAATTATTCCCAATGGCATCAGTCTGTGGGCAGTTTGAATATCAAGGATGGAAGCTTTGGATTGATCATAAAGAAGCAACTGGCTCTAACTGTCAGGCTAAATGTTTTTGCTATTCATGACGTGCTAAGGCAAGTGGTAAATTCTCAAGAATTCTATAAGACATTCAGTGAGAAAGAACAGAGTGGCCTGAGGTTGGCATATTTGAGAATGTCAGGATAACGGGAGAAAATTGATAATGGGCAGGAGATTTAGAGAGGATGTGCAAAAACATATTTCCAGAGGGTGGTGGGAATCTGGAGCTCATTGCCTGTAAGGATGAGGAGGCAGAAGTTCTCAGAAACATTGAAGAAATACTTCAATGTGCTCTTGTGATGCAAGGCTGTGTGCCAAGTGCTGAAACATTTCGGTGCTTGTTGCTGAGTGGCACAAACTCAATTGGCCCAAGGGCTCTTTTCTGTGCGCAAACCTTGATGACTCTATGGCTGTTCACTAAGGATGAGTTTGCTTTGGCTTTGTGAAGACAGACATAGGTTTTTTTAAATCCAGGACCTCATGCCAAATGTTCATAAATCATTGACAGCCAGGGCATTGTGTCGAACCCTGGCAAATTCATATTAGGAAGGCAACTTTGGAGAGGGTGCAGAGACAATATACGAAATGTGAGAAAACAATGAGGGCAATAATTTGGAGAGGCCAAGGAAGCTTTAGAGGAGAAAAAGTTAAGGGAAGATTTAATTGAGATTTTCAAACTTTTGACTCAGTATGGTTCAAAACTGCATGGGCTGGAGAATTGGATGCATGTTTCAGGTAAATGTTGAGAAATCCAGAGGGAAAATGAGTAGATTTAAATTTTTCCACAGCGTTGTGACGATCTGAAGCATTCGTTTACACGCAGGTATGCTAATACCCCGCTGTCGCTCACAACTACCTCCCTCAACTTCTTCAGTGTTGCTGAAAGTAGCAGACTGATTATCCATCATTGAGTGTACTGGATGTGCAGAAGTTCATGCTAATTAAATTTTGTGAATGTCATTTATGGTTCATGCTCTCAATTCCATTTCTCGACAACTGACTTTGTTCTGCTACCTGAAAACAGGCTGACATGAATCCAGTCTAACCATAATCTTTGGAGTTTACATTTGATCCTGAGGTGAGCTCCTGATCACATTATAATATATTTCCATCTCATAACATTGTCAGACTTCAGACTTATCTCAACTAATCTGTTACTAAAACCCTCCTTCTGACCTTTGTTGCTTCTGGACTTCACAATACCAACAGACTCCACAATACCAATGGAGTCCACGATACCAATAGACTCCACGATACCAACGGACTCCACAATACCAACAGACTCCACAATACCAACAGACTCCACAATACCAACAGACTCCACAATACCAACAGACTCCACAATACCAACAGACTCCGCAATACCAACAGACTCCGCAATACCAATAGACTCCACAATACCAATAGACTCCACAATACCAACAGACTCCGCAATACCAATAGACTCCACAATACCAATAGACTCCACAATACCAATAGACTCCACAATACCAATGAACTCCACAATACCAATGGAGTCCAGATCAGTCTCCCACATTCCACTCGATTCAAACTTGAAGTCATCCAAATTTCTGCTGTATGTGACTCAACTTGCAGATCCAGGTCCTGAAGCACCCCTTGGTTCACTAAATTGAGTCCCAGTTAATCAAGATTTTGACTTTAATATTCTCATCCCTTTTTCCAAATCCATCCAAGGCCTCATCCATTCTTGTTTCTGGAATCACCTTAAACTCCATTACCCTCAGGGATCTCTGTATCTCTCTTATTTTGGCCTCTTACATATTTTTGAGTTTAACCATTCCAATATCAGTGGCCATGCCTCCAGCTGCCTCAGCTCTGATCTCGGAGTGATGATGCTGCCACTTGAAAAAGGTTATTTTTTGAAGAAAGGTGGGAAAGGCAGAGGTGCTGAGGATTGCAGCTAAACAATGGAAGGGGAGTGGCCAGTTCTCCCAGTTCAGTTTTTTTCTAGTTTGATTTAGCTGTAGAAGTCACAAGATGTGAGTCCAGAAGAGTTGAAAGCTTCTGTAAAGAATGCCTCTGACCTTCTCTGAAATCTCTCTCTGGATGTTGGTCCCTCCTGCCGATAAGAATCTGTGGTTGAATTTCTGCCTTTTTGCCAAGGGGTGTGTTTATGGGACGTTACAGGAAATGTAGCAGTTAATTAGTTAAGTTGCTGTATGAGGTCAGTTAAGCCTTCCAATAGTTGTTACTCAAAATTCTTTTTTCTTTTTTGTGTTTCAACTGTAGTCTTTAAATAAATTCTGTTCTATAAAGCCGAGTAGTTTGACCAGCTGCATCACACCTGGAATATCCACTTCACATCTACCTTTAATATAAGAAAAGGTTAGGGCCTAGGCTACCTTTTTAAAATATTCTGAGGGGTCTGGCCTTGTCCATTACATCGGGAATACCCACCTTACATGTCTTTGCTCCACTACAATCACTTTTTTCCTTCAATGTGCTCCTTAAACCCTGGCCTTTTGATCAAGTTTTCGGATATTTGACCTGGTATCTTCTTATGTAACTTGCTAATGTACTGTGCTTTATAAGTTTTGGGAAATGCCTTGGATGGGGAGGGGGTGGCCTGGTGGCATTGTTGCTAGACTGTAAATCCAGAAATCCAGGTAATATCCAGGTACCGTGGGCGGCACGGTGGCACAGTGGTTAGCCCTGCTGCCTCACAGCGTCAGGGACCTGGTTCAATTCCCGCCTCAGGCGACTGACTGTGTGGAGTTTGCACGTTCTCCCCGTGTCTGTGTGGGTTTCCTCCGGGTGCTCCGGTTTCCTCCCACAGTCCAAAGATGTGCTGGTCAGGTGAATTGGCCATGCTAAATTGCCCGTAGTGTTCGGTAAGGGGTATATGTAGGGGTATGGGTGGATTGCGCTTCGGCGGGTTGGTGTGGACTTGTTGGGCCGAAGGGCCTGTTTCCACACTGTAAGTAATCTAATCTAATTTTGGGGTCTTGGATATGTTTCCTGCCACAGCAGATGATGGAATTTGAATTCAATGAAAAAATCTGGAATTAAGAGTCTAATGATGAGTGTGAATCCATTGTTGATTGTTGGAAAAACCTATCCAGTTTACTGCTGTCCTTTAGGGAAGGAAACTGCCATCCTTACCTGGTCTGGCCTAGATCTGACCCACAGCAATGTGGTTGACTCTTAACTGCCCTCTAGGCAATTGGGATGAGCAATAAATGCTGGCTTAGCCAGCGATGCCCACATCCTGTGAATGAATAAAAGGAAATTGCATCACGTTAAAAGCGCTGTATAAATGTCAGCCGTGATGACTGAATCCATGATGTGGAAGTGCCAGTGTTGGACTGGGGTGGACAAAGTGAAAAATCACATAACAACAAGTATTAGCCCAACAGGTTTATTTAGAAGTCCAAGCTTTCTGAGCTCTGCTCCTTCGTCAAGTAGCTACTAATCAATCACGCCCTTCAAAAGGGAATTGAAAATATTCTTGAAAAGGTGGCATTTGTGTACACTTGAGAAGAAGAATTTGCAAGACTTTGGAGAGAGTTGTTGTCAGCCATGACTCACTAAAGAGTATGACTGTCCACCTGGGAAATTCCGTGTCTCTGGTCCTGGGTACTTGATCCTTGTGAGGCTGATGACCCCAATCCTAGAGCGCCATCTCCTATCACACATTTGGCTGGTGTTTCCGGGAGCTGGATGTCTTTGTCCTCAAGGTTGCTGACACTTCTTTCCCCAATTCTGTTCCCCTGCGTCCTCTTATTAGAACATAGAACATTACAGCGCAGTACAGGCCCTTCGGCCCTCGATGTTGCGCCGACCTGTCATACCAATCTGAAGCCCATCTAAGCTACACTATTACATGTACATCCATATGATTAAATACAGTCAACACGGCTTTGTGAGGGACAAGTCATGCCTCACAAACCTTATCCAGTTCTTTGAGGATGTGACTAGAAAAGTTGATGAGGGTCGAGCTGTGGATGTGGTGTATATGGACTTCAGCAAGGCATTTGATAAGGTTCCCCATGGTAGACTCATTCAGAAGGTCAGGAGGAATGGGATACAGGGGAATTTAGCTGTCTCAATGCTGAATTGGCCGGCCAACAGAAGACAGCAAGTGGTAGTGGAAGGAAAATATTCTGCCTGTAGGTCAGTGGTGAGTGGTGTTCCACAGGGCTCTGTCCTTGGGCCTCTACTGTTTGTAATTTTTATTAATGACTTGGGTGAGGGGATTGAAGGATGGGTCAGCAAGTTTGCAGATGACACAAAGGTTGGAGGCGTCATTGACAGGATAGACGGCTGTTGTAGGCTGCAGCAGGATATTGACAGGATGCAGAGATGGGCTGAGAGGTGGCAGATGGAGTTCAACCTGGATAAATGCGAGGTGATGCATTTTGGAAGGTCGAATTTGAAAGCTGAGTACAGGATTAAGGATAGGATTCTTCGCAGTGTGGAGGAACAGAGGGATCTTGGTGTGCAGGTACATAGATCCCTTAAAATGGCCACCCAAATGGACAGGGTTGTTAAGAAAGCATATGGTGTTTTGGCTTTCATTAACAGGGGGATTGAGTTTAAGAGTCGTGAGATCTTGTTGCAGCTCTATAAAACTTTGGTTAGACCGCACTTGGAATACTGCATCCAGTTCTGGTTGCCCTATTATGAGAAAGATGTGAATGCTTTGGAGAGGGTTCAGAGGACGTTTACCAGGATGCTGACTGGACTGGGGGGCTTATCTTATGAAGAGAGGTTGACTGAGCTCAGACTTTTTTCATTGGAGAAAAGGAGGAGGAGAGGGGACCTAATTGAGTTATACAAGATAATGAGAAGCATAGATAGAGTCGATAGCCAGAGACTATTTCCCAGGGCAGAAATGACTAACACGAGGAGTCATAGTTTTAAGTTGGTTGGAGGAAAGTATAGAGGGGATGTCAGAGGCGGGTTCTTTACACAGAGAGTTGTGAGAGCATGGAATGCGTTGCCAGCAGCAGTTGTGGAAGCAAGGTCACTGGGGACATTCAAGAGACGACTGGACATGCATATGGTCACAGAAATTTGAGGGTGCATACATGAGGATCAATGGTCGGCACAACATGGTGGGCTGAAGGGCCTGTTCTGTGCTGTACTGTTCTATGTTCTATATGCTTATCCAATGACGACTTAAATGTACTTAAAGTTGGTGAATCTACTACCGTTGCAGGCAAAGCATTCCATACCCTTACTACTCTCTGAGTAAAGAAACTACCTCTGACATCTATCCTATATCTATCACCCCTCAATTTAAAGCTATGCCCCTCATGCTCGATGTCACCATACTTGGAAAAAGGCTCTCCCTCTCCACCCTATCTAACCCTCTGATTATCTTATCTGTCTCTATTCAGTCAACTCTCAACCTTCTTCTCTCTAATGAAAACAGCCTCAAGACTTTCCTCGTAAGACCTTCCCTCCATACAAGGCAACATCCGAGTAAATTTCCTCTGCACCCTTTCCAAAGCTTCCACATCCTTCTTATAATGTGGTTACCAGAACTGTACACAATACTCCAAGTGCAGTCGCACCAGAGTTTTGTACAGCTGCAGCATAACCTCATCGAACCCTCTATTAATAAAAGCTACAATAGTGTATGCCTTCTTAACAACCCTGTCAACCTGCGTGGCAACTTACAAGGATCTATGTACATGGACACCGAGATCTCTCTGCTCATCTACACTACCAGTAAGCACATAAATAAGAAATGTTTTGAATGATATAGGTTAAGCACAGGCAGATGGGACTAGTCTAGGCTGGGATTATGTTTGGCATGGACCGAAGAGTCTGTTTCCATGCTGTATGACTCTATGACTGATAATGAACTATGTCCCTTCATGTAGAAGGTTGATCCAAGTGCTTTATTCTGAATGAGCATCTCCCAAAGGCAGTCGGAATAATTGGAGAAGGCATAGCTGTGATGGGCCACATGATCTAAGAGCTCATTAATGAAACAGGAACAGGAGTGGGCCATTCAGCTCCTCAACTCTGCCGTGTCAATCTGTTAGATCATGACTGACCTACCCAAGACCTCAACTCCTCTTTCATGCCAGCTCCTCATAGCCCTCAACTCCCCAGTATTTCAAAAACCTACCTATCGCCGCTAAATATTTTTAATGATTTAGCCTCCACAACTCTCTGGGGTACAGAACTGCAGATGTCCACTAGCCTGTAGGAGAAAAACATTCTTTTACTTCTCAGTTTTAAACGGGCATCCCTTATTCTGTAGCTATGTCCTATAATTTGAGTTTTCCCCATGACTGGAAACATTTTTTCAACAAATACTCTATAGCTTCATTATCCCTTTTCACAAGAGTTTTAGCTCATTCATGAGATATAGGTATCGCTGGCTCAACCAGCATTTAACCCCATTCCCGTGAGGTTTACAGTCACGTGTAGATCAGGCTGGGTAAGGAAGGTAGATTTCCTTCTTTCAAGATGAGAAAATGCTGTCTCCAGGGCTACACAACAATCAGCAGTGACTATGTGGACTCCATTAGACTAACTTTGTATTCAGTTCAAATTTCACCAGCTGCCACAGTCAGGTTTGAACTCACTCTCCAGAACCTCACTATTCAGAGGTTCTGAAGAACTAGCACAGTGACACCACCACTTCCACAGCCTCAAGGAGTGAAATAGCCTTTGAACCAGAGGTTGTAAAACTGAGGAACATTTGTAATCACTTTACAAAGTCCGGGTCATCTGTAATTACTTTCTACAAAATCATTTGAAAAGAACTTTTTAAGAGTTTGTATTAAATGTTAAAGTAATTAATTTATCATTCCTGGATAAAATGGTTTATTGGTCTCGGTGACCTGAGACCCTTCTCCTGAAAGCCAGCAGCACATTAAGTTACTGAGACAGAAATAGAAGGAGGAGTGAGAAAGCATTCAGTAAGCTGAGTCAAAGACTAGGCTTCTCGAACAGTCAGTAAACTCAGGTAAGACTGCAGCTGCTGTTTGATCCCAAGTAATGGATATCCAGGATAAGTTACATCCATAGAGCTCACAAAAGCTCTTTCTTATTACAAAAACTGGTCGTAGCCCATATCAACTCTACCCTGCCAGCCTACTTCAATCCCTGAAATTTGCCTACCAATGCAACATGGTCCACGGCAGACACCATCTCCCTGGCCCTCCACTCATCCCTGGAACGTTTGGATAATAAGGATACTGGCATCAGGATTCTACTTGTTGACTATAGCTCCACCTTCAACATTATAATCCCAACCAAGGTCTCTGCTCTGCCCTCTGCAACTGGATTCTCAGCTCCCTGAGCCACAGACCGCAATCAGTGAAGATTGACGACAGCACCTCCTCCGCGATAATCCTCAACACTGGCACCCCGCACTGGTACTCAGCCCCTAACTGCATTCCCTGTACACTCGTGACTGTGTGGCCAAAGTTTATCTGAACTTTATCTACTGGTTTGCTGAAGACACCACGGTTGTAGGCTGGATAACAATGACCAGATAGAATACGGGAAAGAGACAGAGTGCTTGGTGGTGTGGTGTAATGATAACAGTCTCTTCCTCAATGTCAGCAAAACTAAAGAGCTGATCATCAACTTCAGGGAGCAAGGAGGAGGAGGACACGGTCCTGTCGATATCAATGGAGTCAAGGTGGAGATGGTCAACAGCATCAAGTTCCTAGGAGTGACGATCACCAACAATCTGTCCTTGTTCACCCATGTTGATATGACAGTCAAGAAGGCACAACAATGCCCCTTCTTCTTAGGATGCTAAGAAAATTCAGCATGTCCATAGGCACCCTCGCCAACTTTTAGCGATGCACCATAGAAAGCATTCTATTTGAATGCAAAATGGCCTGGTACAGCAACTGTTCTGCCCAGGACCGTGGAGCCCAGACCATCACACAAACCAATCTCCCATCCACTGACTCCATCTACACTTCTCACTGCCATGGAGAGGCAGCCAACATCATCAAAGACCCCTCCCATCCCAGTTATAATCTCTTCCAACCTCTTCTGTCAAGCAGAAGATATAAAAGCTTAAACATATATACTGACAGATTCAAGAACAGCTTCTTTCCCACTGTTATTAAGCTTTTGAATGGACCTCTCAGATTTCAAATCAAACGTTGACCTTGTTTTTATACAAAGTAAAAACCGAAAGAACTGCAGAAGCTGTAAATCAGAAACAAAAACAGAAATTTCTGGAAAAGCTCAGCAGGTCTGGCAGCATCTGTGAGTAGAAATCAGAGTTCTGAGGAATTGTCACTCGACCCGAAACGTTAACTCTGATTTCTCCTTCTGTTCTTGTTTCTTGCTTTTTGTGATGTAAAAGTGCCAAAATTACTCCACTGTTCTGACAGGCCAGTGTCTGTGTTGTAGGCTCTATTTAAATGTAAATGCACAAAATAGTTGCCTTGCCAATGATTTATCTTACACTAAATAAACATCTGTGGCAAGCAGTCAGAATTACTCACAAGATCAACATTGACCAGAGACCAAAAGAAGTCAGGAGGGGCTGCAACAAAACTCAGTCTCTTTTCATTTATCATGACTAGATCCAGACAAGACTCCCCAGACTGGGACCCCAAATTGTTAAGATTCTGGGTGATGAGGGATGAACTGGGTCCCCTTAAAGATTTGAGGAGAAAGTGAGGACTGCAGATGCTGGAGATCAGAGCTGAAAATGTGTTGCTGGAAAAGCGCAGCAGGTCAGGCAGCATCCAAGGAGCAGGAATGAAGAAGGGCTCATGCCCGAAACGTCGATTCTCCTGCTCTTTGGATGCTGCCTGACCTGCTGCGCTTTTCCAGCAACACATTTTCACCCCTTAATGATTTATCAATGAAGTTAATTTTAAACAGATTCCTTCTCTTTATGTGGATGTATTTCTGCTAGACTAAAATGAACTGACGTTTTAAAAGGAACCAATTTAACCAGACTTTCTTGAATTAACAAAATGACCGGGCTAATTAATTACTAAACATGAAAAGAAATAATAACAGGGTACAAATCAAAGGTGAGATTAAACAGATAACAAACAAGAAATATTGTTCTGTCTCTGAATTTTTCATGAACAGCAGATGTTGAGACCATTATTGGTTGGGACTGATAACTTTAATATTGACAAGTTCAAGACCCCTCCTTTTGGAAATTGGTTGATGGAAAATTGTTGTTCTGATTTCTTTCAACAAAGACTGAATGACAGCATTCAAGTTAGAGAACACATTCCTGTTGTTTTACCTGCACTGCAGGGGTGTTTAACATTGCTGTTCACAAATTTCTGACACTCAGAGCACTCTAAACAACACACTAGGGACGACATCTGCTCTCTAACAATTGCTGATATTGCAGTAGTTTTTAAACATTTCTGTATATTCCTAGACAGCAAAGTAGACGTGTCTGCAAGAGGTAGCTTCCTGCGCAGAGAAGGGATAATCAGCCCCCTTTCTACCTCTTTTTAATTAATTCACTTTTTGGGTAAATAAACTCCCAATCTGATACTTACAAGTGCCCTGGGTCTCACACAGGACTTTGCCAAAGGTAATGAATTTACATCCGCACTTTCATTTTGCCTTACGTTTAAATAAAAAAGAATTGAGTGAAAAATATCAATAATTATTTTGTTGTCTGGTTCCACTGTTGTAGCAAATTAGAAAGCAGATTTGCTGTTTAGATTTAATGACACCACCAAACAACCAAAGCAAGGAATAAGAAAATATGCACTAATGTCAATAAATATGTTTCACTCCAACTTAACTGTATTATTCATCATAGATAAACTTCCACTAGACATCCAGAGCTAGATTTTGGTAATTCGAGCAATAAGATAGAAAAGCAGGAATTCAGACATCAAGGCCAATTTTAATGGAAGGGAAATAGCGTCAGTGAACATCCTCACCTCTGACTCAATCAATCAATCTTCAAGCTTGATTTTAAGAACCATCCAAAAGGATTGTGAACTAATGAGGTTGGGAATTTTAGGGTAAATTGAAAAGTAGAAGGACTAGAAAGTAAAAGGCAGATCTCTAAGCAAGGGTGATTTAATTTGATTTGATTTATTGTAGTCACATGTACCTAAGTACGGTGCAAACCTTTGTTTTGCGAGCAGTACAGGTAGATCATAACAAGCAAGGACATACAGATCATAGGGTGTTTAGACAGAGCAAGGCATATTAAGGAGGACATCTGCTCTCTAACACATTGCTGATATTGCAGTGGTTTTTAAACAGTAGGCTGCACAGTAGATGCACAAAAACAACATCAGCAGTAGAATTGAAATTAGAGAAGTCCAGTCAGCAGCCCAATAAGAAATAGTTCTTGAACCTGGTCCAGGTGTGTTGAAGCTTCTAATTCTTCTGCCTGATGAAAGAGGTTGGAAGAGAGTGGGTGGGGTCTTTGATGACATTGGCAGCCTTTCCATGGCAACAAGTGTAGATGGAGTTCATGATGGGTGGTTGGCTACTGCGAATCCCCTTGCAAGGATGCCTTCCTTTGAAGAAGCTGGTATCCTCCCTCTACAAGGATTTCAGTGAGTCCCTCTCTCACTGCACACCCCAGGTCATCTCCTCTGCCCAGAAGCTCTTCAGTCACGTTCTCAAACAGACCATAGCAACACGACAGCTGGAGGTTCCGCCTAGGAACCCTCCAACCACAAGAGATGAACTCAGATTTCTCCAGTTTCCTCATTTCCCCTCCCCCACCTTGTCTCAGTCCCAACCCTCGAACTCAGCACCACCTTCCTAACCTGCAATCTTCTTCCTGACCTCTCCGCACCCCACCCCACTCCGGCCTATCACCCTCACCTTTACCTCCTTCCACCTATCGCATTTCCAATGCCCCTCCCCCAAGTTCCTCCTTCCTCTTTTATCTTAGCCTGCTTGGCATTACCCTCCGCATTCCTGAAGAAGGGCTTATGCCTGAAACGTCGATACTCCTGCTCTTTGGATGCTGCCTGACCTGCTGCGCTTTTCCAGCAACACATTTTCAGTTCTGTACACACAACCTTCTATAGTTTCTTATAGTCATGGCCACAGTAGTTGCCATACCAGGCCATTTTGCAAGCAGAGACTATGCTTTCAATTGTGCATCTGTAAACGTTGGCGAGGATCCTTATGGACATGCCAAATTTTCTAACCTTCTGGAGGAAGACGAGATGTTGTTGTGCCTTCTTGACGGTCGCATTACAGATTGTTGGTTGCTGTCACACCCAGGAACTTGACACTCTCAACTCTCTCCACTTCAGTCCACTGACGCAGATGGGGGCCTGTCCTCCTTATTTCTTCCTGAAGTCAATGATCAGTGGGGATGCATAACAGACCAGACAAGGAAACGCTCAGACATCATTGAAAATTCTAATGGTGAGACAGGTTATAGAGGTGGGCAGATCTCAAATCCCAATGTGGCAATATCATCCCCATTATGTTTCTAGTGCAGAAGGCACTGATGCTGCAAATCCATTTGCTTTCTTACCCAAGTAATTCTACTGTCTGTGTTGTCACTGCAATCTTACTGCTGCCTCCAGCTTAGCCATTAGATTAAGCTGAGTTGCTCTTGCTGCTTGCTACCCATAGACCCGGAGGGAGCACAGAAGTAAAGACAGCAGCAGAACAGAAATAAATAAGCAAAAGTGACAACACTGAATGCAAAGTGGAAGCAACAGAAATGCCCTGGGAGAGGCACACACATCAAAATGGAGACAAAAAGAATGATTTAATGAGAAAAGGTAGAACATAAAGAATCACACCAAAAGTCATAAAGTATAGTTTTCAGTGCACCAGCATCAACACGATGTGCAAACTACATCACACCCACACTAATAAATGGCCCCTTAATCAACTGCAGCCAGCTCAGTAATTATACCATCAGGATCTGACCTATTGCCCTATCACTGAGAGTGATGGTATGAATACATGGAGCAGAAAAATAGTTTTGTTCGTAACTCTAAAGGACATGTATTTTGTTATGGTGAGTGAAAGGAAGAAGTGTGGATCCATGCAGTCTGCAGCAGAACAGTAAGCATCTTTTTTCAGACTGCATAAGATTTTCCTGAATAAATGCGATGATCAAGTATGAAGTGTAAACTCCAGGAATCTTTTTAAAAATTTTGCATTCACAAAATTGACTGTGGAATCACAAGTCTCTCTTATGAACGTTTACTTCTTTAATTGCAGCTGCACATGACAGAGGGTCAATGATGGTACAGTGGTAACATCACCATCCTGATAAACTAGAAGTGAAAGTTGCTACTCTGGAGATGTGGGTTCAAATCCCACCTGCATCAACTGGCAGAATTAAAACCCAATTAATAAATCTGGAATTGAAGGCCTTTCTCAGTGCTGTGGAGATTGTTATAAAGTGCAATCTGGTTCACTAAAGTCCTTTAGGGGAAATAAATCTACCATGCTTACTTGGTCTGGCCAAGATGTGTTTTGGACCCAAAGCAACACCCAACTGTCCTCTGACCATTCAGTTCAAAGGCAATTGGCAAAAGGCAACAAATGTTGACTTGTCAGTGACAGCCACATCCCACAAATGATTTTCTTTAGAAAGACAGTAGAATTCTGCTGAGCCGTCAAACATTGGTGCCCATTTCTTCCAACCCACTCTACCGAGAGAAAATAATAAACAAATTAAAGTTCCGGGAAAAGAAATAATGAAATTCAGAAAGCAAAGTCAGCCTCAACAATGTAAAAATTCAATTGTAACAGAACAATCAAATTAATAAGAAATTGGATGTAGCAGAAAATAACAAGCAACAGAATCACTATTTATGCATTAAGCGTTTGCCATTATCTTTCTCACAACCACTGATTTCATACAAATGGATGACCTTGGAAGGACATTTTGAACAATATAACCTCTTACTGCTGTATCATATCTGCTCCAGTGGTGAGAATGAACACTATTTAAAAATCGATGCGTTGCATATTTACTCTCTGCCAGGACACTCAGAGGAGATGCTTTTAATAAAGATCAAGGTTTCTTCACACGATCAATGGGTCAGAAGTCAAAGGCTACTTTGAAAACACAAGCAATCCTCAGAAATAAATGAACTACATTGCTGTATTAGAGATTTTATAATCATTTGTACTCTGACCATAATCAGCAGAAAGAAAAGACAGGAAAGATAAGAACATTGAGAAAGCGAGGACTGCAGATGCTGGAGATCAGAGTCAAAGAGTGTGTGTTGCTGGAAAAGCACAGCCAGTCAGGCAGCATCAGAGGAGCAGGAGAGTCAATGTTTCAGGCTTCAGCCCTTCTTCAAGATTCCTAATGAAGGGCTTATGCCGGAAATGTTGACTCTTCTGCAAGATAAGAACATTGCAAAGTTTAATAAATTATTTTTTAAATGAGAAGCCAAAGAAAGCAAGAGTTCATAATGACCCAATTATTACCTTGGTTACCTTCTATTCATCTCTTAATTATTATTGTCAGTAAGTCATTTGTTTTTAACTTAACTTGTTCATGGAACATGGGCATTACTGGCTGGGCCAGTATCTATTGCCCATTCCAAGTTGTCCATGAGAAGGAGGTGGTGAGCTGCCTTCCTGAACTGCTGCAGTTCATTAGGTATAAGTATACCCTAAAAACTATTAGAGAAGGAGTTCCAAGATTTTAACCCAGTGACACTGAAGGAACAATGATACATTTCTAAGTCAAGATGGTGAGTGGTTTGAAGGGCAACTTCCAGGTGATAATGTTCCCATGTATCTGCTTTCATATTCTTCTAGATTGAAAGGTGCTGTCTAAGGATCTTTAGTGAATTTCTGCAGTGCATCTTCTAGATGGTACACATTGCTGATAATGAGTGGCAGTGATGGATGGAGTCAAGGTTTGTGAATATAGTACCAATTAAACTAGTAGGTTTATTTGGGGTGGAGTCAAGCTTCTTGTATGTTGTTGGAGCTGCACTCATCCAGAGAAAGTGGGGAGTATTCACTACACTCCTGGCTTGTGCCTTGAGGATGGTGGACAGGCTTTGGGAAATCAGGAGATGAGTTATCTGCTGCAAGATTCCTAGCCTCTGACCTGCTCTTGTAGCCATAGTATTTATATGGCTAATCTAGGTCAGTTTCTGGCCAATTGTAACCTCAGGATTTTGATAATGGAGGATTCAGTGATAGTAATGCCATTGAAGGTCAAGGAACACTGTTTAGATTCTGTCTTATTGGTGATGGTCATTGCCTGGTATTTATGTGGTTCAAATGTTACCAGTCACTTGTCAGCCCAAGCCCAGATATTATCCAGATTTTGTTGCATTCGGACAGGAACTGTTTCAGATCTAAGGATTTGTAAATGGCACTGAACATCATCAGTGAACATCCTCAGTTGTGACCTGATGGTGGAGAGAGGTCGTTGATGAAGCAGCTGAAAACGGTTGGATTTATGACACTAAGGGACTCCTGCAGAGATGTCCTGGAGCTGAGATGACTGACCTTCAATAAACACAAACATCTCCAAATGTCAAATTTGACTCCACACAGCATAGGGTTTTGACCAAATGCCCAGTGACTATAAATTTGCTCAGGGTCATTAATGCCACACACAGTCCAAAGTGGTGCTAATCAAGCAGAGGACACTCCACCCTGGGGATGGTGTCGAGCTTATTGAGTGTTGTTGGAGCTGTCTGCATCCAGGCAAGAGGGAATATTCTATCACACTCCTGATATGTGCCTTGTAGATGGTGGACAGGCTTTGGGGAGACAAACTAAACAATGTGCTTTTCAATATTGCTAAACACTGGAAAAGGTAATCAGATAAAAACTGACACAGAGCTAAAGGTGGGCGAAAATGTTGGTCAAAGATTTACACTTTACAGAGGGAAACCACTGAGGTGAAGGCAGAGAAGGACTTAGAGCCTAGATGGATGAAGGCATTGCCACCACCAATGCAGCGAACAGATCAGAGATTTGCAGAAAGGCAGAAGTGAAGGAGCACTATTCTCAAAAATATTTGTTGAGGTACAGACATTGCATGCTGATATTCAGAAGTTAAAACACAGTCATCCACGAAAAAATGAACAAAAGAACAGAAGCTGCCACTGAGACTGCATTTGGCCAGAATCACAGAGTTATGAGGGTTGTAGCTGGCACATACACTTTGCTCCATTTGTACATCCAGAGATTTCACTCCCTGTTAGCACAAACGCCAGCATTCTCGGCAGGTAATGGGTAATGGGTGATAACGTGACAGATGTCGATGTAACACCAGGCACTGGGAAGTCAAAAGTTGCAAGACATTGTTCTTTTTGTTTGCTGAGTGAAGACTGCTCTCTCCTGAACATGAACAGCTATAAGCTTCAAGGAATAACTTCAGATATCAGTAGCTAAAGGATACAATTACTCTCGAAGGTGTGTCAAGCTCATGAAGAATAACAGGTGAGACAGGTACTCACAACAGGAGAAATAATTGGCGAAAGACTCTCCAAATCTTCTTAATACACACACACAGGTTTTTTTTATTAAAAGTAATTTTCCAAAAATAAAGCACTGCTCCGATCAATCAATAAAACTAATCATCTGTGATTCCTATGGGATGCCTTTCTTTCCTGAGTTCTAGCAGGTTACCACCAACACTAGTCATTAGTTCCTTTCAAATCCATTATAAAAAGACTATTTGCCAGCTACTTGGCACTGTCTCATTATTTACTTTGTAATGAATGAAACTAACAATGATAAAACAAGCCAGCACTTTGAAACTCATTGGCGATGATTAAACAGTGACCAGATTACTCAGTTATAAAGACAGTCCATGAACACAATGTTCTGTTAACAATGGCACAGAGTGTCTACTATTTAAATACACTGAAACCTTAACTGAAGGATAGAACAAAATCCTGAGGACTCTTTGTGGTGGTGTCCTTACCTCTGAGCTAGGAGACCAGGTTCCAACTCCCACCTACTCCAGAGGTGTGTCATAACAAGTTAATTTTTTTAAAATCTGGAACAGAATCCTTACATCATTGGTTCCCATTCACCTTTAGCTGCTGGGATGTAGTGGTATTGTCCCTACCTTTAGTTGAACTATCCCAGGAACAACTCCCTCCTGCTCCAGAAGTATAAACTTACATATCTAAACAGATTGATCAATCATACTGAGAACAGAATCCTCCATTAGTGGTGTATTACAGTAGTGGACTGACCTCTGTAAGATTTACAGTGACGAGATAAATTGTCTGGAATCAAGGCTGTTAATTATTTACTTAAGCAGAAAGAACTTGCACCATAACTAGTCATTTAAACAAGAAAATGATGCTTTACAGATGCTGTGAAAAAAAAACAGACTTGTATCATGAAAACAAAGAAAATGATATGCAGGAAGAGCTTTGTTTTACAAATGCTACTCTTGCTCTCCACTGTCACACTCCCTTTAAAGGCATGAATGCAGATTAATTGGTTAGAGCTGTGGAAGTGTCTACCCCAGTATCCGCACAGTCTTTAGAATCTTCCAAATGTTATGTTCTTCTCTCAATTAGTTGTTTGAGTGACAGATTTCTCTCCCAAAGTAATTTTCTGGTCAGCACTTATCGCTCAAACAGTAAATGGTCACACAGCCATTTTTCCCTTATTGGCAGGGCAACACTTGATTTCAGGCTTTTGCCCGAAATGTCGATTTTCCTGCTCCTCGGATGCTGCCTGACCTGCTGTGCTTTTCCAGCACCACTCTGATCTAAACCCTTGTGTAATGTAAATTACCAATTGATTTCACCAACATTCCAACGGGGTTTATGGAAGTGAAATCAAGATTCAACACAAGTCCAAGATGGGTGATAATGATTCAAAGACCTGTTATCAATCCCATCCAGTTTTGGAGACAAGACACAGACAAACATCTCTGACCCATTGTGTGCCTAACCTTTTATGTTCTGATGTGGAGATGCTGGAGTTGGACTGGGGTGATAAGGTCAAAAATCAAATGACACCAGGTTATAGTCCAACAGATTTATTTGAAATTGTAAGCTTTTGGAACGCCACTCCTTTCTCAAGTGTGGCATGATAGAAAGGTATAACACATGGTATTATAATGAGCAAAAAGTTAACAACACTAAAACTAGCAGCCCTTGTTGAATGCTTTAATCAATTAGGAGGCAGACTGCTCATTAAAATGCAAGATCCAGATTCCTTTCGAGTCTTTGTCCCTAGATAATTCAAGGTTTTATTAATGTACAAGAAGTGACATCTCAGGTTAGACAATGCACTTGATGTGCGAGATCCCAATTTGAATCTGGCTACAGTTTAAGCTGAGGTCAGTATTTTTATGACAGTAAAGAATCTTGAATGAAATAACTCGTGTGTGCGTGTGCATGTGTGTGTGTGAGAGAGAGAACGCGCGCGAGAGAGAGAGAGAGACTTGAAAGGAATCTGGATTTTACATTTTAATTAGCAGCCTACCTTCTTACTGATTAAAGGATTCAACAAGGGCTGCTAGTTTTAAAGTTGTTAACGTTTTACTTACAAATACTGTGTCGTTTACCTCCCTTTCATACCACATGAGGAAGGATCTGAGCTCCGAAAGCTTGTAATTTCAAATAAACCTGTTGGACTATAATCTGGTGTTGTTTGATTTTTGACCTCTTATGATCTGAGGTGTCCCAAGATTATGAAAGGTGCAATGCATTTGTAAGTTCTTTCTTTAAAAGAAATCTAAAGAGTAGACTAAAGGATCAAACTCTGCATTCCTTCAAAGCCTGAATGTAGTGGAAACAAAGCATGAAGCTAGCTGGCATCTGCCTAGGTATCTCACCACACAGTGTAAGCTATTGATAAATGTGCTCTCAAATAATATGTGCTCTTGAATGACAGAGTCAGAGTGCTGGGTTACATGGTGATAGTTAACCTGCAAATGAAATCTCAGTACTTAATCCTGAAAACAAGAAATGCTGGAGATCACAAAGGGCCAGACAGCATCCATGGAGAGACAGCAAACTAACATTTGACTCGAAACATTAGCTTGCTCTCTCTCCACTGATGCTGCCTGACCTGCTGTGATCTCCAGCATTTGTAGTTTTCAGTACAGATTTTAGCATCTGCAGCAATTTGCTCCAACTCACTACTTCACAACTGGGGAGAGAGGTGTTTTTGAAGAAAGACTTACTGTGCCAATCTGTAGGCTGCTACAGTGCAAGGCCTTCTGAATGCTGTCAAAATAAGTGGCTCCTAGTAAACATCAGAATTTAAACTGTATCAACAAGGTGCTGGAATGGTAAAATACAGCATTTGTACTTACCATGACATACATTACAGCAGCTATTTTCAGGCTGAATTTGTTCATTCAATGGGCAATCCAAAGATGGACATGTCTCATGAACAATGGCCATTGTCCGGTTCTGTCAAGCATTGATAAGAGCTATTGTTAGACTCATATACTCTTGCGCAGGAAGGAACAATATTAGTTATGAAATTTTAATGGTACGTAAGTAAATTATTCTCTCAAACAATTATACTCTGAGTGGAAATCCTTTCATGAATACTGTCTTGTCTATCTCTAAAGTGAAACTGAGTTAGACCTAACACCGTGTCACTGATGTAATACATTCAAAACCTGAAGATATTTTCAGTTATTGACTGATACAGACTGACTTCAACAGCATGGGTTTATTCCGACAAGCTTGGGCTATCATGAAGGCCTGCCCTTCTCAACCATTCCCTTTGCCTGGGGCATGGTGGCCTTCAGGTTAACAACAACCAGTTACCTCTCTCTAAAGAGAGTTGGACTATGGTCCAGTACAATGATGGTGACTTTAACCTTAATTGACTAATATTCTAAGTCACATTTTTGTAGTTCAATTCTGTTTGAAGAAATTGTTATGAAAATGTTGGGCTGGAACAAAGTGTACATGAAAATAAAAAATGATAGATTGCTGATGATAGTGAAATATTTGCTCTGGTTTGGGTGTTTCTATTTTGGAAACCTGTTCTCTTTGAGGCCAACATCATCTTGTGAAATATGGCACTGGTTAAATCATCCTCTCATCAAACCAGTCTTACTATTTCTTCAAATAAACCTAATTCATACTCGCAAACTCTATAACTACTCATTTATACACGTTCTTTTGCACAGATTGGATGTAAATATACCTGGGAACAACTCCTCTGTGCTCTGCACAGAACGTTGTCTTGTTTAATAATTTTACAATGCTGTTACAAAAAGGGACCTGTCTCAGTATTAAAAACAATAAAGTACTTTGTGTTTCCATTCATACACATAATTATGTGAATGCTAAGTCTATGTGAATGCACTTGGATAAAACAGTTGGCAGATCGAATGCAGCAGGAAGACTGGATCTCTTTTAAAGAATGAAAATGATTTCACTCAAGGTTATTAACACGTCATTTCACCTAGTTTTGCTGAACCTCATAATGCAGCTTGGAGTAACAAGTGCCAGAAGAGGCAAGTATGGATTAACGATGAAACAAACATTGAACTGCTGAAGATACTCAGCCAGTCTGCCAGCACCTGTGGAGAGATACAGAGTTAACATTTCAACTACGGTGTGATTCAGTTCTGATTCAAAAGGTTAAATCTGTTTCTCTCGTCATAGCTGCTGCCAGACCTGCTGAATTTCTCCAACACTCTCTTTGTCTGGGTCATTTTTTTTTAACAGTATTTTGCTTTTAAAGGCATTCATTATACTTCAAGGATATGTTCAACCCATTCAAACCTAATCTGAAACTTCCTGCAATTAAATTTACAACTTCATTTCATTTCTTCATCCTTCTCCGAAGTCTAGGGATGTTCTCAAAAATGTAATCATTGTCCACTGCTCTTTTCTTGTCCTTTCAACTGGCTCTACCAATCACTCTTTTAGATGCTTTCTGTCTAAAGAAGTGAATCCAGGAACTAATAACAAGAAGCTATTTTGATGAATATCCTGAAATAGTTACCAATTAGCATGTAAAAACTGTCACTTAATTTTTCCCAAGCTATCTGGGAATAAGGTCAAGTTAATTGGGCTATGTTCAATATGGACCATGCCTAGTGGTTCTGGTGGGAAAAGGCTGCCCTTGTAAACAGAAATACAATAATCATTGCCATGTTTGAAGGAAACAGGTACTTCTCAGATGGTGATGACCTCTTGTGGCTTTTGTTCGGTCTCCCACGTTACCCTTGTCAATAATTTTTAATTAGTCAATTACGGGACGTGAGCATCCCTAGCTGTGCTAGCATTTAATGCCTGTCCCTAGTTGCCCTTGAGAAGGTGGTAGTGAGCTGCCTTCTTAAACTGCTGTAGCCCATGGGTGTAGGGTGACCCATAAGGCCTTTAGGGAAGGAATTCCAGGATTTTGACCCAGTGACAGTGAAGGAATGATGATATATTTCTAAGTCAGGATGATGAGTGTCTTGAGGGGGAACTTGCAATTAGTGGTGTTCCTATGTATCTGCTGTCCTTCTTCTTCTCAATGGAAGTGGTTGTGGGTTTGGAAAATACTGTCAAAGGAACTTAGGTGAATTTCTGCAGTTCATTTTGTAGTTGGTACTGCAGATACTGAGCATTGGTGGTAGTGGATTTTTGTGAATGTGGTACCAATCAAGTGGGCTGCTTTCTCCCGTGTAGTGTCAATCTTGAGTGTTGTTGGACCTGTACCCATCAGACAAGTGAGGAGTATTCCATCACACTGCTGACTTGAAAGCTGAATAATATCACCACCTGCTCAATGTGTCTCATACAGCAATGACTCAGCTCCACAGTCAGTGGAGAAAATTAACCAAACTAAAAGGCACAGATTATCTGACAAGTGTCAATGTTTGACTTTCTCTCTGTCTACATATCACTTTCCACTGGACATTTTCACTTCCGTTTTTAGACACGACAGGTGACTAGAGTAGCAGCAAAAGATTAATGGGCTTTTTTTTGCTCTTGCTCTGAAAACATTGTATAACTTTTGATCCTTTACTCTTGTTGTCACTGAAGCAGTGACTGAGCCTTTTTTTTGACTACTCCTGTGGGCAGCTAATATAAAATGTACTGAAAAGGATCATCAGACTGTTTTCTGATCGGATCTGTATTGATGATCAACCTCTGAATGTTCAACTGAATAGTACATTCCCCAAATAAAGAATCATTGGTGTAAGTGGATATTTCCTGAATCAACCCACTCCGAGGTATTATGACATACCTCTAGAGCAGACGGCACATGAACTCGTGGCTCTGAGGTGGGGACACTGCCACAGTTTCACAAGAGTCCTCTCGCTGATGCAAGTAGATATTTTCCTATAGTTATTTTAATCAATCTATTCAGGCATGTTATTGTATCTACCTAGGACAGATGGATCCTAAACCTGGATCTACTGGCTCAGAGAGCAGGACACT
Source organism: Hemiscyllium ocellatum (assembly GCF_020745735.1). NCBI lineage: Eukaryota > Metazoa > Chordata > Chondrichthyes > Orectolobiformes > Hemiscylliidae > Hemiscyllium > Hemiscyllium ocellatum. The sequence goes on from NC_083418.1 coordinate 76,361,966, forward strand.
ATCCCTGTGCCACAACAGCCCTATTGACGATGTTTACTGCAAACAACAATTGAGTTCACCTGGACCTTGAACAGTAAATTCTACCGGCTTATGGTGGACAAGATACGTATCTGAACCATATGGCTTCATGTCCCCATGTGACCTTGTAGAAGTTGATAAATAATGAGGGGTACCTATGGAATTAATGGTAGCTGTCTTTTCCCTAGGATGGGGGATTTTAAGACTTGGGGCATATTTTTAAGGTGAGAGGAGAGAGATTTAAGAAAGGGGCAATTTTTTTTACAATGACGGTGGTTTGCGTGTGAAATGAACTTCCTGAGGATGTTGGTATAATAACAAAATTTAAAAGACATTTGGGTAAGGACATGAATAGGAAAGGGTTGGCAGGATATGGGCCAGGAGCAGGCAGGTGGGACTAGTTTTGTTTGGGATTTTCTTTGGCGTGGACTGGTTGGACTGAAGGGTCTGATTCTGTGCTGTATGACTTGATGTCTCTGTGATGCTATGACTAATCACATGATTCAAGGGTTTTCTTTGCTCAGAGACCAGATTAGAGATGGACATGGAGTGAAAAAAAGAAAGCAAATTTTCAAAGGAAGGACTCCAACACAGGCATATATCTGCCGAAAAATGCCAAAGGGGAAATGTTTAGCCTCTTAATGAAAAAATCATTTTGTTAAACACCCTAAAATGAAGACTTGGATTTAGCAATTAGTGATGAGTAAGCCTGCTGTGTAACTTTTGATTATGTCATCAAGAAGGTCAATATAAGTTGAATTAATGCAGCATTGGCAGAATGGGAAATTATTGTTTTTATTGCTTACATTCTGACCATGCAATCATGATTAATTATGCTGCTGAACAAATATACAAAACACAATGCTGAGAAAACCTTCTAACCAAGTCCTGAATGGAATTTTATTAAATTGAATGCAACCAAGGCTTTGGGTCTGTGTCGCCACACTAAGACATAAATCAAACCAATTTAATGCTGTGCTAATTCTGAAACCTGATGGTTACACACAAAAAAAACCTATTGACATAGATGGAGAATTGATGAGCAGATAGGAGAGTGAGGTGCTACAATGGGTTTGCACTCAGGTGGGTCGAATGTTGTATTCCTTAGCAGACTGCATTGGACTCTCAGCAGTTCACTACATTTAAAACTGATGTAGATGAAGGAATGGAGAGACATAGATCCAAGGTTGTGAATGACACAAAGTAAGATGCCACAGTCAATATTGTTGGCCACAGCAAACAGCTGTGAGGGTACTTTGATTACTTCATACTGACAAGAATTGTAAAGTTGAACTTTTAACTTATTTATTTATTTTTCTACTCTTCATCTTCGATTTTCTAGCTAAGATGGTGCCGTGAATGGCAACATTGCCAGCTTTTTCAGTGTAATCCTGTATCCCTGTACTTGAGAACATGCGACAATAGAACCCAATTCTAACTCTGACACATCAACTGAGAGGCCAAAATGTTGTTCACTTTGCAGCTATCAATGACAGATTAGAGGGTTTACAAGCAGGAAGAGAGTAATGGGACAGGGACAGAGAAGTTTAGGGGGTCAAACTCAAAATTTCACTACAAACCAGTAAGCCAGGTGCAAAAAAAATTAAAAGGTTGATGCAGAATTTTATCTCTGGAATGGGAATTATGTTATAGTGAAATAAAGCTCCGTTAGATGTCATTTAGAGAGATGTGTTCAGTTAATAGGCAGTTCATTTCCAGCAGAGTATACGAGCCCCAAAATGGAGCCTTGTGGCATCAGGGGAGTGCCCCTACCTCTCAGCAAGAAGGCCCAGGTTCACATCCCACCTACCCCAGGGGTGTGTCACAGCGTGTCTTAACAGGTTGGTTAAAACAACTAGGCCCTGGAGCTGTAAAGACCCATTAGAACAATGCTTCAGTGCAAAGGATTGAATAATGACAATGGGTTTGCAGTCAGCAATCTAACTCTGCGTCGCCATCTACCAGACTAATGCCATTTATAAGTTTGCTGATGACACCACCATAGTCAGTCGAATCTCAGATAGTGATGAAACAGGCTACAGACAGGAGGTGGAAGACCTGGAAAAACGGTGCACCGAGAACAACCTAGCTCTCAATGCTGGCAAAACCAAGGAACTCATTATTGACTTTCGATGGATGTTACACATGCCCCCCCTACACATTAATAACACAGAGATGGAATGAGTGGAGAGTGTCAAGCTCCTGGGAGTGATTATCCACTAAAAGCTTTTTTGGACTCTTCATGTGGATGTACTGGTTACAAAGGCCCAACAACGTCTCTGCTTCCTCAGGCAGCTGAGAAAATTTGGCATGACAGCAAATACCCTTGCCATAGAGAACAAAATGTCTGGATATATAACTACCTGGGATGACAACTGTACCATTCAAGATTGGAGACGGTTACAGAGAGTGGTGAACTCAGCCCGGACAATCACAAAGGCCAACCTGCCATCTATGGAATCCATCTACCAGGCCCGCTGTCAGGAAAGGTCACTAGCATTCTCAAAGATCCATCTTACCCTGGCAATGTTTTTCTACAACATCTACCACTGGGGAGAAGGTACAGAAGCATGAACACCCTCACCAGTCGGTTTCAAAACGGTTTCTACCCTACTGTTATTAGAATACTGATTGGACTCGGCAAAAGTGAGGACTGCAGATGCTGGAAACCAGAGACTGGATTAGAGTGGTGCTGGAAAAGCACAGCAGGTCAGGCAGTATCCGATGAGCAGGAAAATCGATGTTTCAGGCAAAAGTCCTTCATTATGAATGGAGGCAGGAAGCCTCCAGGGTGGAGAGATAAGGGGGTGGGGGTGGGGGGCGGTGGCTGGGGAGAAGATAGCAAAAAGTACAACAGGTGAATGGCAAATAGGACAAGTCATGAGGATGGTGCTGAGCTGGAAGGTTGGAGCTGGGGTAAGGTGGGAGGAGGGGAAATAAAGCGAGTCTGTTTCAGTACATGGTTGAAGAGCTTCAGGGCAGAGGAGATGATCTGGGGGTTGCAATGAGAGTGAGACTCACTGAAATTCTTATGGAGAGAGGAGGAGAACTTCTTCAAGGAAGGCATCCTTGCAAGAGGATTCGACCTATTACCTTCATCCCCACCCCCATTAACCTATTGTACTCTTTGCTACCTTCCCCCACCCTCCTCTCTGATCGATCACCTCCATCCCCACCCCCATTCACCTCTTTGCTACCTTCTCCCCCTTCACTGTGCCTCGGTACATGTGACAATAAATTTAACTCAATTCTCTGTACCTTTTTGTTCACTACATGGATCTCCAAGGGTTTGGGTATTGGAAGTCAGTAAGTCAATTGAATGTGCTGAATGTGAGAGCAGTTGCACAGAACATTAGCAGCAGAGATGTGGAGAAATAGATTGGGAAACAGATTTTGGAAAGGTGCAGAAGCCTCAGGGTAGTAGTCATGGGCGATTTAAACTTCCCAAATATTGAGTGGAAGCTCTTTTGATCAAGTAGATTGGACGGGGCGGTGTTTATGCAGTGTGTCCAGGAAGCTTTTCTAACTCAGTATGTAGATTGTCCGACTAGAGGGGAGGCCATATTGGATTTGGTACTTGGTAACAAACTGGGACAAGTAATGGGCTTGTTAGTGGGTGAGCATTTTGATGATGGTGACCACAATTCTGTGACTTTCACCTTGGTTATGGAGAGAGATAGGTGTGTGCAACAGGGTAGGTTTTACAATTGGGGGAAGGGTAAATACAATGCTGCAAGACAAGATCTGAGGAGCATAAGTTGGGAGCATAGGCTGTCAGGGAAGGATGTCGCTGAAATGTGGAACTTTTTCAAGGAACAGATATGACGTGTCCTTGATATGTATGTACCTGTCAGGCAGGAAAGAGATGGTCGTGGGAGGGAACCTTGGTTGACGAGGGAGGTCGAATGTCTAGTAAAGAGGAAGAAGGAGGCTTACATAAGGTTGAGGAAACAAGGTTCAGACAGGGCTTTGGAGGGATACAGGATAGCCAGGAGGGAGCTGAAGAAAGGGATTAGGAGAGCTAAGAGAGGGCATGAAAAATCTTTGGCGGGTAGGATCAAGGATAACCCGAAGGCCTTTTATGCGTTTGTGAGAAACATGAGAAGGACGAGAACATGGGTAGGTCCGATCAAGGACAGTAGTGGGAGATTGCGTATTGAGTCCCAAGAGACAGGAGAGATCTTGAATGAGTACTTTTCTTCAGTATTTACAAATGAGAGGGACCGTATTGTTGAAGAGGAGAGTATGAAACAGACTGGTAAGCTAGAGGAGATACTTGTTAGGAAGGAAGATGTGTTGGGCACTTTGAAAAACTTGAGGATAGACAAGTCCCCCGGGCCTGACGGGATATATCCTAGGATTATGTGGGAAGCAAGAGAGGAAATTGCAGAGCCTTTGGCAATGATCTTTTTGTCTTCACTGTCAACGGGGGTGGTACCAGGGGACTTGAGAGTGGCAAATGTTGTGCACCTGGTCAAAAAAGGGAATAGGGATAACCTCGGGAATTACAGGCCAGTTAGTCTTATTTCGGTGGTAGGCAAAATAATGGAAAGGGTACTGAGGGATAGGAGTTATGAGTATCTGGAAAGACACTGCTTGATTAGGGACAGCCAGCATGGATTTGTGAGGGGTAGGTCTTGCCTTACAAGTCTTATTGAATTCTTTGAGGAGGTGACCAAGCATGTGGATGAGGGTAGAGCAGTGGATGTGGTGTACATGGATTTTAATAAGGCATTTGATAAGGTTCCCCATGGTAGGCTTATGCGGAAAGTCAGGAGGCATGGGATAGTGGGAAATTTGGCCAGTTGGATAGAAAACTGGCTAACCAGTCGAAGTCAGAGAGAGGTGGTAGATTGTAAATATTCAGCCTGGAGCCCAGTTACAAGTGGAGTTCCGCAGGGATCAGTTCTGGGTCCTCTGTTGTTTGTAATTTTTATTAATGACTGGAAGAGGGAGTCGAAGGGTGGATCAGTAAATTTGCAGACGATACGAAGATTGGTGGAGTTGTGGATAGTGAGGAGGGCTGTTGTCAGCTGCAAAGGGACTTAAATATGATGCAGAGCTGGGCTGAGGAGTAGCAGATGGAGTTCAACCCTGTCAAGTGTGAGGTTGTCCATTTTGGAAGGACAAATAAGAATGCGGGATACAGGGTTAACGGTAGGGTTCTTAGTAAGGTGGAGGAGCAGAGGAATCTTGGGGTCTATGTTCATAGCTCTTTGAAAGTTGCCACTCAGGTGGATAGAGCTTGTAAAAAGGCCTATGGTGTATTAGCGTGCATTAGCAAAGGTATTGAATTCAAGAGTCGTGAGGTGATGTTGCAGCTGTACAGGACCTTGGTAAGGCCACATTTGGAGTACTGTGTGCAGTTCTGATCGCCTCACTTTAGGAAAGATGTGGAAGCTTTGGAGAGGGTGCAGAGGAGATTTATCAGGATGTTGCCTGGAATGGAGAATAGGTCGTACGAGGATAGGTTGAGTGTGCTAGGCCTTTTCTCATTGGAATGGCGAAGGATGAGGGGTGACTTGATAGAGGTTTATAAGATGATCAGGGGAATAGATAGAGTAGACAGTCAGAGACTTTTTCCCCGGATACAACAGAGTGTTACAAGGGGACATAAATTTAAGGTGAAGGGTGGAAGGTATAGGGGGGATGTCAGGGGTAGGTTCTTTACCGAGAGAGTGGTGGGGCATGGAATGCGCTGCCTGTGGGAGTGGCAGAGTCAGAATCCATCGTGACCTTTATGCGGCAATTGGATAGGTACATTGATAGGTGCTTAAGCTAGGACAACATTGTGGGCCGAAGGGCCTGTTCTGTGCTGTATTGTTCTACGTTCTATGTTCTAACATGATTGCATTCCCTTCAGTGTGGAAGACAAAGGGTTGATCTCATTGATGAGTTAAAAATGATGAAGGGATTCGTTCAAGCAGACTAAGAGACACAGATTCCTCTCACGGACATGGTTGTAACAGAGAGTAGTCAATCGGAAAAGCAGTGCTCCCCGTGGTCAGGAAGCACTTCCAGGAAATCCTCAACAAGCTTTTCCAGAAAGCTGTCCACTAATTTGAACATTTCAAAACCGAGATGGTTAGACCACAATGGGACGATGACATTATAGAAACAAGGCAGATAAACTGGAAGAAGATTCACAACAACCATGTTCTGAATAAGGACAAAGGTTGAAGGAATACTCTGCATCCAAGATACATAAGGAAGTGCCCCTGGAGAGAGTGGTCGCATCGGTGACCATTTTCCAGCATTCTACAGACACTGAAAAGTTCCAATGGATTGGAGGGTAGGTAATGTAATCACACCTTTTATAAAAAGGGTGAGAATGAAAACAGAGAATTACAGGCCGGTGAGCCTGACAGCGGCTGTGGGGAAATTGTTGGAGTCAATTATTTAGAATTTGGAAGGTGGTGATAAGATCTATCCAAACTGAAAAATGTGTTGCTGGAAAAGCGCAGCAGGTCAGGCAGCTTCAAAGGAGCAGGAGAATCGACATTTCAGGCATAAGCCCTCCTGAAGAAGGACTTATGCCCGAAACGTCGATTCTCCTGCTCCTTTGATGTTGCCTGACCTGCTGCGCTTTTCCAGCAACACATTTTTCAGCTCTGATCTCCAGCATCTGCAGTCCTCACTTTCTCCATAGGATCCATCCAAGTCAGCATGGATCCACTAAAGGGAAATCGTGCTTGACAAATCTTCTGGAATTTTTTGTGGATGTTCCCAGTGAAATGGACAAGGGTCAATCAGTGGATGTTGTATATCAGGACTTTTGAAAGGCTTTTGACAAAGTCCCACTCAAGAGATTAATAAGGAAAATGAAAGCTCACAGTATTGGATGTAATGTATTGATGTGGATATAAAGAACTGGCTGGCAGACAGGAAGCAGAGAGTTGGAATAAATAGGTCCATTTCAGAGTGGCAGGCAGTGACGAGTGGCGTACGCAGGGTTCAGTGCTGGGCCCAGCTGTTCGCAATATACATTAATGACTTGGACAAAGGAATGGAGTGCAATATCTCCAAATTCGTAGATGGCACTAAGCTGGGTGGCTGTGAAGAGGATGCTAAGAGCCTGCGGGGTGACTTGGACAGACTGACTGAGTGGGCAAATATTGGCAAATGGAATGTAATTTTGATAAATGTGAGGTTATCCACTTTAGTCACAAAAACAGGAAGGCATCTGAATGGTGGCAGTTTAGGAAAAGGTGAGGTGCAACAAGACCTGGGTGGAACAGTCGCTGAGGGTTGGTACGCAGGTGCAGCAGGCAGTGAGGAAAGCCAATGGCATGCTGGCCTTCATAGCGAGAGGATTGGAGTTTCGGAGTAAGGATGTCTTGCTGCAGTTATACAGGGCCTTGATGAGTATTGTGTGCATTGAGTATTCCTCAGGCTCCTTGTCTGAGGAAGGACATTGTTGCTATTGAGGGAGTCCAGCGATGGTTCACCAGACTGATTCCCGGGATGGCTGTGCCAACATATGAGGAAAGACTGGATCGACTGGACTTTTAGTCACTGGAATTTCGACAAATAAGAGGGGATCTCACAAAAACATAAAATCTTGATTGACTGGACTGGACAGGGTAGATGCAGGAAGAATGCTTTTAATGTTGGGAAAGTCCAGAACTCGGGGTCACAAACTAAGAATGAGAAATAACCCATTCAGGACTGAGACAAGGAAGAATTTCTTCACTCAGAGAGTTGTGAACCTGTGGAATTCTCTCCCACAGGGAGCTGTTGGGGCCAGTTTGTTAGATATATTCAAGATGGAGCTGGATGTAGCCTTTGTGGCTAAAGGGATCAAGGGGTACGGAGAGAAAGAGGGAGTGGGATACTGAGATTGAATGATGATATTGAATGATGGAGCAGGCTTGAAGGGCCAAATGGCCTACTCCTGCACCAATGTCGATGTTTCTGTGTTTTCTCATACAGTATTCCTTTTCTCGTGATGGAGAGGCAATACTTAGTGATATTGTCACTGGTCTGTTACTCCAGAGACCCAGATAATATTCTGGGCAGATGGTGGAATTTGAATTCAATTAAATAATTGGAATTAAGAATCCACTGATGACCATGTATTCATTGTCAGAAATCCCCATCTGGTTCGCTAATGTCCTTTAGGGAAGGAAGATGCCATCCTTACCTGGCCTAGTTCTACATGTGACTCCAGACCTACAGCAATGTGGTTGACTCTTGACAGCCTCTGGGACAATTAGGGATGGGCAGTAAATGCTGTCCAGTCAGCAATGGCCTCATTCCATGAATGAAAAAAAAACTTACGATAACTACTCAGCAGCCAAGATATCTTCACACGCAAAGAGTTAAGGAATAAAAGAAATGTGATAGATGCAACTCTGTAGCCATTAATTTCCTAATCTTGCATGATCCAGGAGTTCAATGGTTTTCAATTGAAACTGCACTTTATTCAGATTGTTCGGAGAATATTACTTTAATTAATGTTATTCAGGATGATTTGATCCAATTAGCCCACATGAGTCAAATAAGGCATCCTATATTAAAGCCTAGACATATAACAATGACTTTCATATTAATTTTACATTGTTTGTGGTCTTGTAATGCTGGGATTTTCCAGCTAATAATTGCCACATTTACAGCATGCCTGAGAACAAGACATGAGATCGTAATCCTAATGGAGTTCTCGTCTTGAGACGGACAATAACAATCAATCACTCAGAGACAGAGTCATCTTGTAACTGATGTTAAAGTGAGAGTCTCAAGTCCTTCCTATGATGGAGATCCAGAGCCAATTGTTCTCCCAGTGGGTCTTTAATCTGTAGAATTCCCTTCCCTAGAAAGGGCCATTCAATTTACTCCAGACAAACTGCAACTGATAAGTAAGGAAGTCAAAGGTAATGCAGATAGCAAACCAGAAAGTGGAGTCCTGACCAGAAGCTGATCAGGCAAAGCAGGATTGAAGGCCCAGTTGGCCTACTCCTGCTCCTTGTCTGACATCCTGAGTTGATAAACTGTGAGGGAAGTCTTGCAGAGTGTTATCTGGATTTGCAGTAGTGCATGGACAGTCACACAAAGAAACAAAGAGCAAAACCTGTTGAAAAGCAGAGAAGGTTTTGAGGAATTCTGCAGCCAACGGATTCTAACTGAACCCAAACAGAACCAACTATGAAGTTCGAGAAAGAATTTCTTGATGACCTCTTCCATAAAGATGACGGACCCTTTTGTTTTTACCATGGAGTCTTATCTGTGGAGGTGATTTCTGATTATAATACATGGAGCAACCATCAATGCAACTTTCAGAGTCAGTAGAGAATTACTACTCAAGTCCTCAAAGAGCAAGTACATATAAGGCTGCCATGAAGCTTAAAACAGGTGTGGTGAGGACCAGAGAGCATAATCTCAGAGTAAGGCGGTGTTGTACATTTAAGACAGAGACGAGGAGGAATTTCTTCCCCCAGAGGTTTGTGAATCTGTGGAATACTTTACATCCCAAAGGGCTGTCAAATGTGTGTAAATATTAATTACATTCAAGGCTGGAAAGACAGATTTTTAATCAGGCAGGAAATCCAGGGTTATGAAGAAGAGTGGACTGAGAATGACAGATCAGCCATGATCTCATTGAATGCCAGAGCATAGCCTACTTGTGAACCTAATGCTTACAACCTGATCAGATTAGATTCCCTACAGTGTGGAAACAGGCCCTTCGGCCCAAACAGTCCACACCAACCCTCCAAAGATATCACCCATCCAGACCCTCCGACTAATGGACAATTGAGCATGGCCAATTCACCTGACCTGCGCATCTTTGGACAGTGGGAGGAAACTGGAGCACCCGGAGGAAACCCACGCAGACACGGGGAGAATGTGTGAACTCCAGAAAGACAGTCGCCTGAGGCAAGAATTGAACCTGGCACCCTGGTGCTGTGAGGCAGCAGTGCTAACCACTGAGCCACTGTGTCAGCTTGTTGTGCATTCACAAATGTCACAGCCATGATTCTGCTGATTTGAAGTTAAGATGGAAAGTGCTGGAGAACCTCAGCAGGTCCTGCAGCATCTGTGCAGAGACTGAGACTCTGTTTTTGTCTCCAATAATGCTGTTGGACTCACTGAGATTCCCCAGTGTTTTATATTTTATTTCAAAATTCTGGCAGCTGCAGCATTTTGCTTTGAATCTGCTTATGTCTTAGACACTTTGGAAGCTGCATTTGACATTGTTCCAGACAGCAGCAGGATAGAAGCCTATTTTGTTCTCACGCGACTATTTCTTTGGGGTGGGCTGTTGGTGACACAGAATCTTATCAGCAGTGTGTTTGAAAGCTATGCCGATTGAGTGAAGGCAATTCCAAAGGGCCTGGATGTGAAAGACCTTATTGAAACATACAGGATTCTGAAGGGGCTTTGACGGGATAAATGTTGAGAGGATGTTCCTCCTGATGGGAAAGTCTAGGCCCAGAGGGCATCATCTCAGAATACAGAGGTGCCAATTTCAGACTGAGATGAGGAGGAATTTCTTCTCTCAGAGGGTTGTGGGTTTTCGGAACTCATTGCCACAGAGAGAGAGCTGTGGGAGCAGAGTCCTTGTGTTATTTTAAAGCTGAGATAAAGAGATTCTTGTGGAATCAAGGGTTATGGGGAAAGGGTGGGAAAATGGACATGAGAAATATCGGAACAGCCATGAATGGTGGAGGAAGCTAGAGGGGCCTGCTCCTGTTCCTATTTCTCAGGGTCTGAAGCGTCTTTTTCATTGGATCTGGGACCAGGTTGCAGCCTATGAGCAACTCCTTATGGACAGCTCCTGTTCTGGGTTGTTGAATTAACATTCTCAAATGGAGCCCACTGTTAACTTGAAATACATCAGTAAAAGTGTAGTGCAGAATCAGAGAACAATAAAAGAACAACAAGTTCATACTTACCCGACACTCCCGGCAGTTGTTTTTCAGCACTCGCTGCCCTTCAGACAGCTTCTGACCCCCATAGAGACATACGGCTGCAGAATCAAACAAAACAGATTTTGTGTGATATGTAACCTGTTAGTTTTGAAGAAAGAGCTGCACATAATCACTCTGGTGCTCCATGAGGAGTGGCTGTTAGAAATACTGAATAAGCAGCTAACAACTGCAGTGTATGAGCAGCAGCGTCCAAAAAATAGCAATTTTTGGCCCGTATGAACAATAATTGTAAGGATACATTCCTGCAGGAAATAATTTATGAAAGGAGCATTTCAATGTTCTGTTTCAAAACAGCCCATGAAATTTCCAATGCTGTGTATGAATAGAGGTCAAATTGTTCAACTGTGCCACTACTGAGTAACTTCAGTTCGAATCCCAGTCTTATTGGACATCAGGTTTCTCTTCAAAAGCAACTTGCAAAAATCCACCCTGCTGGAAGGCATGATGTTGGATAAAGGGCCAGCACCGAGCTGACAGGAGCATGAGAAATATAATTACAAAACAAAAAACATTGCTTAGTAAGGCTATGTTTCAACATTCCCATCATAGCAATTACCTGAGGAATGTCTTTTTTGTCAAGACCACAGACAAATCCATTAACGCTTTAACTGATGAAGAGTCACCAGACTTGAAATGTTAACCCTGCCCACAACTGCTGGCAGACCTCCTGAGTTTCTATCTTTGTTTCAGAATTAGCGAGTTTTGAGAAGATTTGTATCTCAGGTTGAGGCTCTGAATGTAGGTATGCTCGCTGAGCTGGAAGATTCATTTTTCAGACATTTCGTCACCATAATAGGTAACACCTTAAGTGGGCCTCAGGATGAAGTACTGCTAATGTTTCTTTTTTTCTATTGAAATGTTTGGGTTTCCTTGGGGTGGTGATGTCATTTCATGTGGTGATGTCATTTCCTATGGTGATGACATTTTCCAATTCTTTTTCTCAGGATGTGGTAAATGGGGTCCAAGTCAATGTATTTGTTGTTGGAGTTCCAGTTGGAATGCCATGCTTCTAGGAATTCTCATGCGTGTCTCTGTTTGGCTTGTCCTAGGATAGATGTGCTGTCCCAGTCAGAGTGGTGTCCTTCCTTATCTGTATGTAAGGATACTAGTGAGAGAGAGTCATGTCGTTTTGTGACTAGTTGATGTTCATATATCCTGATAGTTAGTTTTTTGCCTGTTTTCCAATATAGTGTTTCTTAGGGTTCTTGCACGGTATTTTGTAAATTATATTAATTTTGCTTGTTGCCTGCCTAGGGTCCTACAAGTTCATTAGCTGTTGTTTAAGTATGTTGGTGGGTTTGTGGGCAGTCTAGCAGTTATTTCCGAGATGTCTTTGATGTAGGGAGAGTGGCTAGGGTTTCTGGACGCGTTTTGTCTGCTTGTTTAGGTTTGCTGCTGAGAAATCAGCAGACTGTGTTCATTGGGTACTCATTCTTTTTGAATACACTGTATGGGTTATTTTTCCTCTGCTTTGCATAATTCCTCTGTGCTGCAGTGTGTTGGCTCATTGAAATAATGTTCTGATGCAGCTTCGATTGTGGGTATTGGGATGATTGTTTCAGTAGTTCCGTATTCGGTCCGCATGTGTTGCTTTCCTGTAGACACTGGTTTAGAGTTCCCCATTGGCTGTTCACTCTACTGTAATATCTAGGAATGGCAGTTTGTTGTTGTTTACCTCCTCTTCAGTGAATTTTATACCACTATTGACGGTCTTGAAAGTTTCTTCTAATTTGTTTTGTTTAATCATGACAAAGGTGTCATCCATGTAGCAGACCCAAAGTTTGGGTTGGATGGTTGGCAGAGCTGTTTGTTCGAGTCTCTGCATTACTGCCTTTGCTAAGAACCCTGATATCGGAGATTCCATGAGAAAATAAATGGGAAATTACATCACCATACGAAATTACATCACCAACCCAAGGAAACCCAAACATATAAACAGAAAGCAGGAAACATCAGCAGTGCTTCGTCTGGAGGCTCACTGAAGATGTTACCTAATATGGTGAAGAAATGTCTGAAAATGAACCTTTGTTTCAGAATCTCCAGCGTCCACAGCTCTCTGATTTATTTTAACATTATAACTCTCTACTCAGCCAGAGATCCAGAACAACAGACAGAAATAACATAAACCTCAATTTATATGTTCATCAGAACATAAACCTCCATATCCCTTCTCTTTCAAGTGGTTTTTGAAATATGGTCGATATCACCTCAAGAATTTTGACATCTGATTTGGGCTAATTATCAAGGTAATTCCAACACAGTAGGATACACAATAAAACAAAACACTCTGGTTATGATTTTGTTTCTGTGGTTTCTCAACCAGCTTCAGTCACTTGGCAAAATCTGTCACTGACTGTCAGTAAAAACCACATCATTTTACTGATCTCTACTGTGGTCTCAGAAGTATTCCATACAGTTCTGTCACTGAACTATAAAGGAGCTGCCTTTGAAAGTTTTACTTATAATGTTAGCTCCTAACTCTATTGTGTATGCTTATATACTGTGGTACCTTACAATGATTTCCCCTATTTATCTCAATATAGCTACTGTGTTTAATGTCTTAGTGGGTGTTGACTCCGGTATAACAGAGTTAAAAATCACACAACATCAGATTATAGTCCAACAGGTTTATTTGGAGGGACTAGCTTTCGAAGTACTACTTCATCAGGTGGTTGTGCAGCAGAACAAGACACAGAACAGGATTGCAGTGTCATGGGATGGAGTATAAAACAAATTTAGCTTAAATCTTTCATCTTTCAGAATGATCTTGGTAGTTTCAGGTCCTTCATATGTAAATCCCAGAACTTTTTTAAAGTTACATTCTCAAGATAGCTTCAGTAAAGTCTTTGATAAGGTTCCACATGGTAGGCTGTTGAAGAAAATGCAGAGGCATGGGAATGAGGGTGATTTAGCAGTTTGGATTAGAAACTGGCTTTCTGAAAGAAGGCAGCGAGTGGTGGTTGATGGAAAATATTCAGCCTGGAGTCTGGTTACTAGTGGTGTTCCACAAGGATCTGTTTTGGGACCACTGCTGTTTGTCATTTTTATAAGTGACTTAGACACAGGCATAGGTGGATGGATTAGTACATTTGCTGATGACACTAAAGTCAGTGGAGTACTGGACAGTTTGGAAGAATGTTACAGGTTGCAGGGGGATTTGGATAAACTGCAGAATTCGGGCTGAGAGGTGGCAAATGGAGTTCAATGCAGCTAAATGTGAGGTGATGCACTTTGGAACGAATAACAGGAAGGCAGAGTACTGGATCAATGGAAAGATTCTGGGTAGTGTGGATGTGTAGAGGGTTCTTAGAGTCCATGTATAAAGATCCCTGAAAATTGCCACCCCAGTTCATGGTGCTGTTAAGAGGGCATACAGTGTGTTAGGTTTCATTGGTAGAGGGATTTAGTTCCGGAGCCTCAATATCATGCTGCAACTATACAAAACGCTAGTGCAGCCACACTTGGAATATTTGTACAGTTCTGGTTGCCTTATTTAGAGAAGGATGTGGAAGTATTAGAAAAGGTGCAGAGTAGATTTACCAGGATGTTGCCTGGCCTGTACGGAAGGTCTTATGAGGAAAGGCTGAGAGACAGGTTGGTGCAACAATACAGGGCCGAAGGGCCTGGTCTGCACTGTAGTGTTCTATGTTCTACCCAAAGTGGTTAGACAGCACTGGAGGATCGGGAAAGTTAACGTTTGGCCTGAAACATTGACTTCCCTGCTCCTCGGATGCTGTCTGACTTGCTGTGCTTTACCAGCTTCACATGTATTGACTCTGCCTTCCAGCATCTGCAGTCCTTACTGTCTCCTGCCTGACACAAGGAGCTAGGACAGAGGGGAAAAATCATGGGGAAGAGGTATGAAGATATTGATGAGCCAAATTCCCTGGATTGGAAAAACAGCATGCTTACCATAATCTTATAGGTATGGGTGAGGCTACTTTAATGGAATGATACATTAATCAACAACAACTTACAATAAAATAGCACTTTTAATGTCATAATGTGCCTCACCTGATCATGGCAATACAAAATCTAACAACTGCTCTGTAAGGAAACGCTGGAATAGGTGAAAGAGGGAGGTTTTCAGGAGATTCTAAAGGAAGTGTGGGAGAACATAGGGAGTTCTGGATACCCACAACCCTCTGGGTGAAAGGAATGTAGCTCAGATCCTCTCTAGACCTCCTGCACTTTACAGTAAAACTGTGCCCTTTGGGAACTGACCCCTATAATAACGAGGAAAAGGTACCCCCTATCAACCCTGTCGATGCCCTTGAGAACACTGTACACCTTATTCAGGCCCTTCTGATGAAGGGTCACTGGATTCCAAACATTGTCTCTGTTTCTCTCTCCACAGATGCTGCCAGACCTGCTGAGCTTCTCCTGCAACTTCTGTTTCACATCATCAACATCTGCAGTTCTTCATTCTGTTCCCTGCCTTAGTCTTCTCTGCTATAAAGAAAACAGTCCCAGCCTATCTAGCCCCTTTTCTTCGCTGAATTGATCCAGCCCAGAGCACATTTCTTCTGCATCTTGTCTAGTGCTATCACATCCTCCCTGTAATATGGCAACCAGAACTGCATACAATGGCCTTGACTAATAAGGGCAAGTTTCCATACGTCATTTTAACCACCTTATCTATGTGTCCAGCTGCCTCCAAGAATATATGGCCATACACACCAAAGTCCCACTGATGTCTAGTACTTCCCAGGTCCTCTTATTCAATATGTCTTCCATTGGCCTGTTAGCCTTCTTAATATGCCTCACCTATTAAGTGTTGGCATGCCAGAAATTTGAAATTATATGTGTGAAACAGCTTTTTGCAAGCCTATCTTGTGATCTCATGAAGCAATTGCAACATTTGCTTTCACTGACACAGTCGATGTTAGATTTGATTAGATTACCTACAGCACGGAAACAGGCCCTTCAGCTCAACAAGTCCACACCGACCCTCCGAAGAGTAACCTACCCAGACCCATCTCCCTCTGACTAATGCACCTAACACTATGAGCAATTTAGCATGGCCAATTCACCTGACCTGCACATCTTTGGACTGTGGGAGGAAACTGAAGCACCCGGAGGAAACCCATGCTGACATGGAGAGAATGTGCAAACCCCACACAGACAGTTGCCCAAGGTTGGAATCGAACTTGGGACCCTGGTGCTGTGAGGCAGCAGTGCTAACCACTGAACTACTGTTACTGTTTTGGATATTGCTTGTTCGTGAAAGCATTGGCAAAACTTTATGCATTTGGCAAGCACCTGTCAGCACCACACTGAGGGAATGCTGCATTATCTGATGATTGGTCTTGATTAGTTCAGGTGATGTGTGCATCATTGGAGAGGCCACCTTTTATTGTTAGAAAGTGAGGACTGCAGATATTGGAGATCAGACTCGAGAGTGTGATACTGGAAAAGCACAGCAGGTCAGGCAGTATCCGAGGAGCAGAGTCAACATTTCAGGCATAAGCTGTTCATCAGGAATGAGGCTTGTTGGCCGGGGGCTGAGAGATAAATGGGATGGGGGTGGGGCTGGGAGGGGAAGGTAGCTGAGAATGCATTAGGTAGAGGAAAGTGGGAGGGAAAGGTCATACGTCGGAGAGGAGGGTGGAGCAAATAGATGGGAATTACGATGGACAGGTCAAGAGGGCTTGGGACTGGGATAAGGTGTGGGGAGGGGAAATGAGGAAACTGGTGAAATCCCCATTAATCCAGTGTGGTTGCAGGGTCCCAAGGTGGAAGATGAGGCATTCTATGGTGGAATTAGTCATCCTGGGAACAGATACAGTGTAGGCAGATGAATTGGGAATAAAGGATGGCACTTTTACAGGAGGCAGGGTGGTGGGAGGTGCATTCCAGGTAGCTTGTGGGAGTCCGTGGGTTTGTAGTAGATGTCCGTGGTTAGTCGGTCACTGGAGATGGAGATAGAAAGGTCCAGGAAGGGAGGGAGATGTCCAAGATGGTCCAGGTGAAGTTGAGGTCAGGGTGAAGGGTGTTTGTGAAGTTGATGAATAGTTCAACCTCCTCATGGGAGCACAAGGTGGCGCCGATGTAGTCATCCATGTAGTGGAGGAAAAGGTGGGAAATGGTGCCAATGTAGCTGCAGAAGATGGTCTGTTCCATACACCTGACAAAGAGGCAGGCATTGTTGGGGCCCATGTTGGTGCTCAAAGCTATCCTTTTGGCTTGAAGGAAGTGGGAGGATTGGAAGGAGAAGTTGTCAAGGGTGAGGACCAGTTCAGCCAGGCAGATGATGGTGTCAGCGGAAGGGCACTGGTTGGGTTGGCTTTAGAGGATAAAATGGAGGGCTTGGAGACCTTCGTCGTGGCGGATAGATGCATACAGGGACTGGATGTCCATGGTGAAGATCAGGCATCGGGTGCTGGGGAAGCAAATGTCTTGCAGGAGGTGGAGGGTGTGGGTGGTGGCTGGAACCTAGCTCCTGGACTAAGGGGGACAGGATGGCGTCAGTGTACCCAGAGCATCCAAAGGAAACCCACACAGATATGTGGAGAATGTGCAAACTCTACACTGACAGGATAGCAACACCATTTATTGCTCATTCCTCATAAGAGGATGCCAGTGACCGGGCCCTGGGCAGCATTGTTAGGGAGGGAGCTCCAGGATTTCACTCAGCAACAGTGAAGGAACAGTGAGGTGGGTGCAAACTGGGATGGTGTTCCCATGTCTCTTTTTTAAAAAATTGTTCATGAGGTGTAGGTATTGCTGGTTATTGTCCACTCCCTCCTGGCCATTGATCTGAGTGGCCTGTTACTGCAGTGAAGGTCCAACCCCATTTCTGTCACTGGAAATGCAGTGAAGTTACAGTGTGTGACTAAGAGCAGCTCTGAGAGGTTTCCCAGACTCACGTTTCGAGATCAGGATGAAGCCATTCAGCACAGGCTCTTCGAGAAACTGGCTTCTTAGTTTCCTGCCTTAAAATGAGAGTAGGAACAATATCAAAGGAGGAACGGAATCATCTAATTTTATTTGTTCACAGGATCCACCAGGAGTTGCCCACTCCCAGTGTCCACAGAGCAGTTGAGAGTTAATCAGATTTGTACGTCTCGACCCACACGTAGGCCAGACGAGTAAAGATGGCAGATTTCCTTTGCTAAAAGCTGTTAGTGAAGTGGGGGTTTATGACAATGGTTGCATAGCTAGCTTTTAGTTACAGATTGAATTCACATTCCACCATATTCCAGGGAGGAGAGGGTTGGTGGCGGTCGGAGGTGGTAGTAGCGGTGGTTTGAACTCGTGTTCAGAGAACATTATCTCTGGCTTACTGGTCTGGTCACATTACCAATACAAGCCTCTACCCCTAATCTGCTGCTCGTGTCCTTCTAAAATGACTTATTAAATAACCATCCTGGCTGTTAATAGAATCCTTACCGTTTAGAAGCAGGCCATTTGGCCCATCAAGTCCACACCAACCCTCCAAAGAGCATCCCACCCAGACCTTATCCAGTCGCTACATTTTCCATGACTAACCCAGACAAGCCTGCGTTCCCCTAGACACTATTGGTAATTTCCCATGGCCAATTCATCTAACCTGCACATCTTTGGACTGTGGGAAGAAACCAAAGCACCTGGAGGAAACCCACACAGACAGTCATCAAAGGCTGGAATTGAACCAGGTCCCTCACACTGCAAGGTAGCAATCTAACCACTGAGCCACTGTGTTCACATGATATAAAGTATGTTGTGGCACTATTCATGAGGAGTGGTCTCGAGGTGTCTTGGAGAAAGTAAGGACTGCAGATGCTGGACAGAGACAAGAAGTCTGGTGCTAGAAAAGCACAGCAGGCCAGGCAGCATCTGAGGAGCAGGAGAGTTGACATTTCAGGCTTAAACTCTTCACCGGGCATTACTCAAAAGGATTAAAGTAGTATGTCACAAATCTCATTGCAAAATGGAGGGAAAAATGTCAACTTAGGGACAGAGAGGTAATCTCTGAACTACCTTTGGAACGCAATGAATAAAATTCAAATGTTTCTGGGTCAGTTTGTTCCTGAGAATGTGAGACAGTGCAGCATTAAAGTGTGCAAGAAGACTGATCTGAATTCCAATTTAAAACTTCAAATTACCAACATCCACACTGGAAAACCAATATATTTCCTCACTTCAAGACAATTGCCAAATAACATCAATCAAAAAAAAACTCGCTGAATACATTATGCACATTAATGTTTGAAATCTACACTGAAATGGCCATTATGAAAGATTAAATTAGTTAATACTTAAACTCATTTCGCAAACATGAATCAGAGGTTGGGAAGGGTAATTGTTGATCCTGGAGTCGAGAGGTGAAGGGATGGACATTGAATTCTGCTTCATATCTTATGGTCATGTTCTGAGCAATTTCTGTTCTCTCTGCAATTTCCCAGCAGAAAACTGTCAAAAAGTATTCACCTCACACTAAGTACTGCTAACTTGGCAACTCAAGTTGACAGGTTATTTTTCAGAAGGTTAAAAAATGAGCTGCCTGAAAGAATTGCCTTTGAATTACACCGGTGAGGTCCAGGCAATGGACAAGCATTTTGCCAGACAAACCTGGGGACTAATCTATTAATTAGAGAAGTTACTTTTTTGAGTGGCTACTTAGACAGTCATTTATACATCCCCAGAATAATAGTAAAGGGAGAAAACTCCACTTAATGATCTCAACAGATTTCACTAGTAAACTGTAATCAGTTACTGGAATGAGACATTACAAGCAACTGTAATTCTTGAATAATGATTGAACCTCAAAAAAAAAGGCAGGAAAGGTGCAGCTGAATTTATCATAGTTAAAGACAATTCACTTAATGCTGTACAGGTAAAAATCCAGTTAATTCTAATAATGTGGGCGGCACGGTGGCACAGTGGTTAGCACTGCTGCCTCACAGCGCCGGAGACCCGGGTTCAATTCCCGACTCAGGCGACTGACTGTGTGGAGTTTGCACGTTCTCCCCGTGTCAGCGTGGGTTTCCTCCGGGTGCTCCGGTTTCCTCCCACAGTCCAAAGATGTGCGGGTTAGGTGAATTGACCATGCTAAATTGCCCATAGTGTTAGGTAAGGGGTAAATGTAGGGGTATGGGTGGATTTCGCTTCGGCGGGTCGGTGTGGACTTGTTGGGCTGAAGGGCCTGTTTCCACACTGTAAATCTAATCTAATCTAAAAAAAAGACAGTTGATCTTGAGAGAGGAAATATTTCTAAAAGTTCCCCTTTCATCGTGGAGAGTTCTAAACAGCAGTCAGGGTTGCAATGTGAGTCATAAAATGGTCCCTGCCTATTTCATCATACACTCATGTCTAACGAGCATCCATGCCAGAATTAAACTGTTCCAAGTCACCCACAGGTTCTGATAAGGTAAATTAATGAAGCAGAGCAGAATCATGGAATTATATGGTACACAAGAAAAAATAATGTACTACCGACACTAGTCCCACATTCCTGCGCTTCACCAATAGCATTGAGATTAGATTATATTATACATAGAAAACAAATTATTACTCTTCATCCTAAACTTTAAAGATTCAGGTGCACACAGACGGCAAACTGCATAGTTATGACACATTGGGGTAACATACTATAATAAAAAGCGAAAAAAATGCAGATGATGTAAATGAGGAAGGGTCACTTGACCCATAATGTTAACTCTGATTTCTCTCCACAGGTGCTGCCAGACCATGCTGTGCTTTTCCAGCAATTTCTGCTTTTATTTGTAAAATGCTGTAAAGTGGGCCTCGCTATTCCCAGGGTCGTAGCAAATGTTAAAGATAGTTTCTAAGATACCCAAAAGTGCCTCAATTTACCTGACTTTAAGAACTAGGTTGATATAAAGCACTTGCTAGGTTGCTGATCTGAATAGAAATTAGATTACAACTATAAGACATTGATCTGCAATACAACTAGTTAAAACTCTAATCTCTGCCTTTACACACAGACAAACAGGGAAAATATATTACTGGCAGAATAGAAAACCTGGAAGATCTGTGCTTCCTAATTCCAATGTTGAGATAATCTTTTTTTCACAAGCCAGGTCCTTGGTATCAGTTGTCTTCCTCTAGAAGCTTCTACTACTTTGTAAGTCGCACAATGTGAATGATTCACTTGGAATGTCTCTAATTTATCAGTTCAAAAGTTGCAGCTCCCAGTAACTGCTGTAGGAATTTTAATTGGTTTTCTTCAAGTTTAAACTGTGTAATTCTACTGCAGAGAACAGATAACCTCTGCTGGAGAGAACTGCACACCTTGTTATGCCTTTCTCTCTCTCTGTGCCTCTGTAACTTGGTTCCAGTTCCAACCTGCTTAGTCTGCTAAGACCCAATCAGCTTCACTTGTTAACAACCCCTTGGCTCCTGATCATTTACATTTAGCAGGAACCCACACAAAAGAAGAGTTCACAATCAGTATTAAATTCATTTGATTCCTTCCTGACACCACTGCCTGCCTCAAACTGCAGGCAAAACTACCTTTGGCATGCAGATTGTCAAAACTCTCCCAGCACATCAAACACCAGTTTTTACAATAAAGTCATTCCCTAAATCTTTACCACTTCCCTGCTTCACCATCTCACCTCTTCTAAGATGTTCCTGAAAATCTGAATCCAGTTTTGCTTTCACATTATAGGAGCAAATTACTGTAGATACTGGAATCTGTACTGAAAAGTACAAATGCTGGAGATCACAGCGGGTCAGACAGCATCTATGGAGAGGGAACAAGCTAATGTTTCGAGTCTAGATGGCTCTCCATGTATCGTTGCCTGACCCACTGTGATCTCCAGCATTTACTGGTTTCAGTTATCTCTCATTACCTAATTTGGCTCCCTGCCAAACTCTGTTTGATCAAGCTCCTGTGAAACACTTGTTGATAATTTTAAAAGGTTAAAGCTGTTGTTGCTTTTGTTGTAATGTGGTAAAATTGAAATGTCCTTGGATTATTAGACTGGAAATCAAGCCCCACTATTACTCAAGCCTTCACAAAAATTAGAAATTTTATTTAAAACTATGCAAAATTTCCTCTTTTTAATTTGAGGGAGTGCAGCGTAGGTTCACAAGGTCAATTCCTGGAATGGAGGGATTACCTTACACTGAAAGACTGAAGGGACTGGGCTTGTATACCCTTGAGTTTAGAAGACTGAGAGGGGATCTGATTGAGACATATAAGATTATGAAAGGATTGGACACTCTGGCAGCAGGAAACATGTTTCCGCTGATGGGTGAGTGCCGAACCAGAGGACACAGCTTAAAAATACAGGGTAGACCATTTAGGACAGAGATGAGGAGAAGCTTCTTTACCCAGAGAGTGGTGGCTGTGTGGAATGCTCTGGCCCCAGAGGGCAGTGGAGGCCCAGTCTCTGGATTCATTTAAGAAAGAGTTGGATAGAGCTCTCAAAGATAGTGGAATCAAGGGTTATGGAGATAAGGCAGGAAGTGGATACTAATTAGGAATGATCAGCCATGATCATATTGAATGGCAGTGCAGGCTCGAAGGGCTGAATGGCCTACTCCTGCACCTATTGTCTATTGTCTATTGTTTGATAAACAGTAATTGATGTAGCTGCTGTTAAGTTTGAGCATCCTGTGATATTTCATAGAATCTGTACAGTGTGTAAGTAGGCCATTTGGCCCATCAAGTCCACACCGACTGTCCAAAGAGAATCCCACTCAGACCCACACACTCAGCTCCCCTCCAATCCTAACCCTGTAACCTTGCATTTCCTATGGCTAACCCACCTCGCCTGCACATCTTTGGATAGGAAGAAACCAGAGGAAAGCCATAGACACAGGGAAAACGTAGACACTCTACAGATAGTCACCCAAGGGTAGAATCAAAACAAGGTCCCTGTCGCTGTGAGACAGCAGTTCTAACTGCTGAGCCACTGTGCTGCCTTTGAGAAATGAAATTTCCTGCATCAGTAGGAAATAGATAATAGACAATGATATGCCATTGGCGAATAGGAGAGACTCAAACTCTTTTGGAGGACTATTAGAATGAGTGGATCTGCACAGATGTTAGTGCAAATATTGTCTTCTGAGATCAATTACCAGGGTCAATCGCCACAGCCCACTCACTAAAACCTCACCCTGACCTGAAAGCATAGAGCCAAGATTTATGGTTAAGGAAGAAGTCATTTTTTTAAACCGAATCAATAATCCTCACCCCAACAAAACAAAGTAACAGAACAGCAGACAGCAAGGAAATGGATAAGTGTCACAAGAGGATGAGGATCTTGATCCTGTCTCTGTCTGCAATAGGGAATATCTAAATCTTTGTGATTAAATCATGCCAAGCAATAAAAACTGAGGGAAGAATTGATAGATGATGTGCTTTCTTTAAAATAAAGATTGCAAATATTCAGGTGTACAATGCTTTGACATTGACATTAGTGTCAGAATCCTTCATCCGAGATGTTTAAATTCAATGTAAAAGCAGATTGTTAGCATCGGAGGGGAGGTGATGGCTTGGGTATCATCGTGAGACCCAGGTAATAACCTGGGAACTCAAGTTCCAAACCTGCTATTGCAGAAGGTCGAATTCCATTTCAATTTCAAAAATCTAGAATTAAGAGTCAAATTCTGGCCATGAAATAGTTGTTTGGAAAAAGCCATCTGGTTCACCCTTGGGGGATAGAAATATACCACACTTATCCAGTCTGGGTTCAATGTGACTCCAGATCACACAGCAATGTGGTTAGCTCTAACTGCCATATGAAATAGGTTAGAAAACGGGCATGGTTGTAAAAATTTTACAAAAGTCCAGAGATTAGTTTAGATTCCCTACAGTGTGGAAACAGGCCATTCGGCCCAACAAGTTCACACCAACCCTCCAAAGAGTAACCTACCCAGACCTATTTCCCTCTGATTAATGCACCTAACACCATGGGCGATTTAGCATGGGCAATTCACCTGACCTGCACATCTTTGGACTGTGCCGACACGGGGAGAACATGCAAACTCCACACAGACAGTCGCCCAAGGTAGGAGTCAAACCTAAGTCCCTGGTGCTGTGAGGCAGCATTGCTAACCACTAAGCCACCATGCCGCCCCAAATGAAACTTCTGAGTCAACCAGACTGTAAGAAGGTTTAAAGAAGGCAGATCATGACCACTTTCTCAAAAGCAACTAGGGATGGGCAAAGAATGCTGGGCCAGCCAGTGACACTCACATCCCAGGAATGAATAAAAGAAACACAACTGGGATTGGCAATTTTATTGTTGAAAGGTTTGTTTTGAATGAGCTAAATACAGTTCTTGGCCATTGTAACAAAGCTGGTTCAGCAGTCATCCTAAACTCACAGCAGGTCCTGTGTTTTAACAGCAGGTTTTACAATTGGATACCTCCAGGCTGGCCTGGTTAAATTTACAAGAACCTGGAAAACCATCTGTTTTGTATTATCTTCAAAACCTCCTGCCAATGCAGTGGATGTGAATTAGCTTTCAAATTTTCCCAATGTTTCAACCACTTTCTTCCCTTGAACTTGCTGTGCCTATAGATTGAGGGGAAAAACTTTTAAAAGTGAGAAAATACAAAATATCAAATAAACTTGATTAATGAACACTGTGGAATGAAACTACTTGATTCTTATTACATATAACATGAAAATCTACTTCTGCTCACCATCCAGAGGAAGTGCTTGCTTATTTTTACAAAGGTCATCACCTTCACATTGACCTATGACATGGAAGCTGATTTACATTTGGTAGCATTTGATTAGGGAATTGGCAATCATGAGCTAACAAGGTACTGACTGGCCCCTTCTGTGCAAGCTATTTTACATAACTCCGTTATTAAAATAAACTATTATTCTGTGACAAAGGGAAAATAAAACATGAGGTCCTAATACATATGATCTACATCCTCCAGAATCTTTCATGAAGGTTATCAGGACTTCATTAACTCAGACGTTTCATAATGTTTCCTCTGCCTCTATTTCAGTACTGTGTTGTAAAGTGGTAGGCCAAGTCTGAAGATAACTGGCTTCCACAGCATCTGAAAAGATTGATCAACAGTAGCTGAGCCATTCCACTGGGGACGGGTTCAATTTGCTACCAGTTTCTAATGGCTTCTCAGAGTGCACAAAAATAATGGGCTTTGAGGAAAAGAGAAAACTCATTGAAGATTTCAACTGTTGACTCTAAACTTAGAAGGGCATTTAATGCAGCTCATATGCTTACATTAAGAAGGAGCACAAGGAAATTTTATGATCTCAATCAGCTGAACTGTTTAACACGTTTGCTGTATACACGTTTGATGTGGAGTGTCAGTGTTGGACTGGGGTGGACAAGGTCAGCAGAAAGGGCAACGCTCCAAAAACTTGTGACCTCAAACCTGTTGGTCTATAACCAGGTGTCGTCTTGACTTCTGACTGTACACACTTCTGAGGAAGGTCATGGGAAACAGTTTAGGACAATTACATATTTCTCCACCAAGCTCTAACTGTGGGGGGACTATGCACATTCTCCCGTGTCTGTGTGGATTACCTCTGGGTGCTCCGGTTTCCTCGCACAGTCCAAAGATGTGCAGGTCAGGTGGAGTTTAGATTAGAGTGATGCTGGAAAAGCACAGCATGTCAGGCAGCATCCGAGGAGCAGGAAAATCAATGTTCCGGGCAAAAGCCTGCATATTGTTCCTTGGATGCTGCCTGACCTGCTGTGCTTTTCCAGCACCACTCTGATCTAAACTCTGGTTTCCAGCAGCTGCAGTCCTCACTTTTGCCTAGGTTAGGTGGATTGGCCATGGGAAATTGCCCATAGTATTCAGGGATATGCAAGCTAGGTGGATTGGCCATGGGAAATGCAGGGTCACAAGGACAGGGCAGTGGGGCGGGTATGGGTGGGGTGCTCTTCAGAGGGTCGATGGGCCAAATGGCCTGCTTACACACTGTAGGGATTTGATTAAAAAAGCCCCCAAAAAAGACAATGAATTATGAATAATGAAGATCTAACCAACTCTATTCTGGTCTCAAGATTCCAAGAGAAGTTTAATAGCCAAAGGATTGTCCCAACTCAGTTAACATGTGGCATATTGAGATAACATTAAGGACAGGAGTAGGCCACCCACAACTCAATTAGACCAGGAATCATCTGAACTTCATCCATTATTAATCAGCCTTTGCTGCATATCGCTTGATTCTGCCATCTAGCAAAGTACTAACTATCTGAGACAAAAGAAAAGGAAGTGCTGGAGAAACTCAGCAGGTCTGGCAGCATTTGTACAGGGAAAAACAGAGTTAACCTTCCAAGTTGCTGCTGAGTTTCTCTGTATTTCTTTCAGATTTCCAGCATCTGCAGGATTTTGTTTCTAGGCAAAAGTGGGTACTGCAGATGCTGGAGATTCGAGTCAGGTTTAGAGTGGTGCTGGAAAAGCGCAGCAGGTCAGGCAGCATCTGAGAAGCAGTAAAATCAATGTTTCGGGCCAAAGCCCTGATTCTTGATGAAAGACTTTGGCCCGAAACATCGATTAACCTGCTCCTCAGATGCTGCCTGACCTGTTGTGCTTTTCCAGCACTACTCTAATCAGGATTTTGTTTCTGTCTAACTATCAGAGCACTATTTTGTACCCCTGTGGTAAGCGTTCATAGTTGTGGAACAAGAACTGAAATTGCTGGAAAAGCTCAGCAGGTCTGATAGCACCTGTGGAGAGAAAGCAGAGTTAACATTTCAGGTCGAGAGACCTTCCTCACAACAGGATGTTAACTGATTTACAGCTTCTGTAGTTCTTTTGGTTTTGAGTCAGAGCTGTGGGTCAATCAATGACATTCAAACAGTGAAGGTGGCCATCGTTTGACTGTAAGGGTTATGGTGGTGTGACAGTGAATTTAATGATCAAGAAATTATAAGGAACATCAATTATCAGATTGTAAAGGCTTTTTTAAGCATTAATATTTGGCTTCAACGTGCAAACTGAAAAAATATGCTAATATATTCAGAGGCATGTGAAGTGGAACCACAATTTTGTTCATTTATTAAGACAGTTTCACTGATACCTTTGACCTGAAAGTGCTGCTTCAAATATTCTAAGATTTAAATTTGACTTATGTGCTGGTTGGAATAAACTGCAGTACTTCTTTCTTTTTTTAATTCCACTGACTTTAATGGAAATGAATGACAATCACTGTGTATCATGGGTGGGTGATCCAATACCCACTAGTTCTGTGCCATAGTCCACCCCTTTGACTCCTACAAGCCAGATCCTCTCAAACTGTTTTCAAAGCATTTTCAAAACCATTCTGTTGTACACATTCTGGTAGCTCATATTCCAGCTCCATCTCAGGCACTGCTAAGCCAATATCACCATGGGAACAGGTTGAGATTGTTAATTGTCAAGGTAGCAGTAACTTCTGCAGCATTTAAGTGAGGTATATTTTGGATCATCGCTTTGCAAGTCCTTCCTGAATTAGAACTAATTCAGCTGTTTGCTACTCATCTTATACTCACACAAATACAAAGTTTTATTCTTAATGACAAAATTGGGATTTATAATATAAGGTTGGGTGGAAGCAATATTCTTTTAAATCTAAACTGTATCTAGGTCAGGTTTGGGAATGTGTTTGCTCTTACTGATTCACAATTAATGTACGACAATAATAATATGTGTCTCTCTGTCTCATAAGTGTCCAGGGTAAAATGAGTTTTGGCGCTCTCAATATGCTATTTTGTGCTAATTGAGCATTAAATGGCAATTTCATTCATGCACATAGACAGCTGATGTGTCAAACTAAATATACAGAGAAAAGAAAATGAGAATGGTTCAGCACACACTGCTTAGTCTTCCTTATGGTCTGTACTCATGTGTCTGGAGGATTTAAGAATTTCTGCTCAAGTTGCACCACCTCCAACTTAACACAAGGAGGTTTGGGTGCTGTGGAGTAAGGAAAGGGGTGGGGATTATTGCAACAAAACCCTACTTTCCAAATTTCCAATCTTTCTCACTACTTCTAGCATTTTGATGGGGATTCACAACAGAATCATGAATTCGTGGATGGGAATATTAGATCACATTTCTCATGCCATCCAAGTCTTTTCCATCAATACATCCACTGATTGATTGGGTTGTCCCTTGGCAGCCAGCTGTAATGTGGACAGGGT
The DNA here is from genome assembly GCF_020745735.1 of Hemiscyllium ocellatum. Classification (NCBI taxonomy): domain Eukaryota; kingdom Metazoa; phylum Chordata; class Chondrichthyes; order Orectolobiformes; family Hemiscylliidae; genus Hemiscyllium; species Hemiscyllium ocellatum. The sequence goes on from NC_083418.1 coordinate 76,389,984, forward strand.
TGCTGAGTAGTAAACGTGGCAGTGATCTAAACAGCCGTGCAGTACGGATTTCTGCTGGGTCAGCAGCACACACACACACACACACACACACACACACACACACACACACACACACACACACACACACACACACACACACACCATTGCTCTGTACGGCAATCACCATGCCAATGCTGGTCATAGTTCCAGAACTCACAGCTGCAGACGGACCTCAGATGTCCTCACAGAAGGAAAACAAATTAGAGGGAAAGCTGTTCAAGGGATCAGGGAAAAAAGAAAATACAAGGATGACATTTCAGTGCTGCACCCGAGAGAGTGATTCAGGAGGGAGTGAGTCACTGAGGGAGTGTGACCCCACTGCTGTTCCCATGGTACACCGAACCAAGTGCTCTATCTGCCATTGCTGTTGGTATGAATATGTTCCCATGGCAGGATTAGAGAGTGGTTCAAGCAGGGTTGACTTTGAGTGTGTTAGCGCAGGCACAATGGGTGAACAAGCTTCCCTTTATGCTATAATAAATTGCAGATTCGGTACCAAACCCAACACATATCTATATGTTTGAACACATACTGGTAGCAGAAAACTTGTCCTCATTTCCACCTGATGACAGATTTCCCACTGACTGGTTCCGCCACTTATAAACCCCCACTGTGCTCTCTCCACCTCGATGATAAAACAGCCTTAACCCATCTCAAATACATTTCAGGATGCAAAGGCATTTCTGCTTCCCATTTCAGGTCATAGTTTTTCTGAAATTTACCGAAGGGACATGCAGATTATCGGGTGAAACCTGGCAGCGAGAAAGATTGCTTGATTATGTACTGATGCATGAAACCTGGAGAAATCATGGCTCAAGGAAATAATGGCACATTAGCCGATTAAACTGAATTCATGTTTAGCTGTAGCAAAGATTAAAGACACAGTAAGATTTCTGCTCCAGGACTGGCTGAGACTCTTCCCGCGTGACAAGCTGTTTCCAGTCTGTCCTGTTTTGTGGACAATGGAAAGGGATTCGAACTAAGAGCAGATTTTAAACAGACAGGACCAAGGCAAGTGTCAAGCAGCACTCCATTTGTCAATGTGAATTGTCAGTTACTTTAATTGCCCAGGCCTCATTCCCATCCCATTGACCCAGCTGCCAAATCAAAATGAGCAAGGCGGCATCTGCAGCAGGTTCAGACTGCCCTGTGTCGGGTGGTTACCTCAGTCAACCCCACCAGCTAAGATGTCAGTGGGATCCTGGATGATACCACAAGATTGAAACATCAGTCACATTGTTGCTTCTTCTGATCTGCTCAGTTGAGATGGGGATAGATGGGGACAGTGTAGAAGTGAGACACTAATCTCTCAAAGGTGGTTGACATTTGAGTGGCTGACTTATTCCTGTTGAGTGGTCAGGATTAAACTCACACTCAATATTTATTCTTTGACAGTTGCACAGGAAGTTGGCAAAGTGATGGCACAGCGGTAATCTCAAACTCCATGCCAAAACACAGGGTGGGGTCAATAGACAATAGACAATAGGTGCAGGAGCAGGCCATTCTGCCCTTCAAGCCTGCACCACCATTTATTATGATCATGGCTGATCATCCTTAATCAGTATCCTGTTCCTGCCTTATCTCCATAACCCTTGATTCCACTATCCTTGAGCGCTCTATCCAACTCTTTGTTAAATGAATCCAGAGACTGAGCTTCCACTGCCCTCTGGGGCAGAGCATTCCACACAGCCACCACACTCTGGGTGAAGATGTTTCTCCTCATCTCTGTCCTAAATGGTCTACCCCATATTTTTAAGCTGTGTCCTCTGGTTCGGCACTCACCCATCAGCGGAAACATGTTTCCTGCCTCCAAAGTGCCAATCCTTTTATAATCTTATATGTCTCAATCAGATCCCCTCTCAGTCTTCTAAACTCAAGGGTATACAAGCCCAGTCACTCCAGTCATTCAGCGTAAGGTAGTCCCGCCATTCCAGGAATTGACCTCGTGAACCTACACTGCACTCCCTCAATAGCCAGAATGTCTTTCCTAGAATTTGGAGACCAGATCTGCACACAATACTCCAGGTGTGGTCTCACCAGGACCTTATGGAGCTGCAGAAGAACCTCTTTGCTTCTATACTCAATCCCTCTTATTATGAAAGCCAGCATGCTATTAGTCTTCTTCACTACCTGCTGTACCTGCATGCTTTCCTTCATTGACTGGTGTACAAGAACACCCAGATCTCTCTGTACTGCCCCTTTACCTAAATTGATTTAATTGAGGTAGTAATCTGCCTTCCTGTTCTTGCCACCAGAGTGAATAACCATACATTTATCCACATTAAACTGCATCTGCCATGCATCTGACCACTCACCTAACTGTCCAGGTCACCCGGTAATCTCCTAACATCCTCCTCACATTTCACCCTGCCACCCAGCTTAGTATCATCAGCAAATTTGCTAATGTTATTACCATTACCATCTTCCATATCATTAACATATATTGTAAAAAGCTGCGGTCCCAGCGCTGATCCCTGCGGTACCCCACTGGTCACTGCCTGCCATTCTGAAATGGAGCCGTTTATCACTACCGTTTGATTCCTGTCAGCCAACCAACTTTCAATCCAAGTTAGTCCTTTGCCCCCAATACCATGTGCCCTAATTTTGCTCACTAACCTCCTATGTGGGACTTTATCAAAAGCTTTCTGAAAGTCTAGGTACACCACACCTACTGGATCTCCCTCGTCCATCTTCAGAGTTACATCCTCAAAAAATTCGAGAAGATTAGTCAAGCATGATTTCCCCTTCATAAATCCATGCTGACTCTGACCTATCCTGTTACTACTATCCAGATGTGTCGTAATTTCATCCTTTATAATTGACTCCAGCATCTTTCCCACCACTGAGGTCAGACTAACTGGTCTCTAATTTCCTGCTTTCTCTCTCCCAGCTTTCTTAAAAAGTGGTACAACATTAGCCACCCTCCAATCCACAGGAACTGATTCCGAATCTATTGAACTCTGGAAAATAATCACCAACGCATCCACGATTTCTCGAGCCACCTCCTTCAGTACCCTGGGATGTAGACCATCAGGCCCCGGGGACTTATCAACCTTCAGACCTAACAGTCTCTCAACACCAATTCCTGGCAGATATAAATTCCCTTCAGTTCAGGTCCTTCAGCCACTGTTACCACAGGGAGATTGCTTGTATCTTTCCCTGTGAACACAAATCTGAAGTACCAATTCAATTCTTCTGCCATTTCTTTGTTCCCTGTAATATATTCCCCTGTTTCTGTCTTCAAGGGCCCAATTTTAGTCTGAACCATTTTTTGCCTTTCACATACCTAAAAAAGGTATGTGACCCTTCTAGGATCTTTCTTCCTTTTTGGAAAGAACTGATCCTGCATCTTCTGCATTATACACAGAAGTATCTGCCATTGTTCCTCCACTGTCATCCCTGCTAAGGTATTGCACCATTGAACTTTGGCCAGCTCCTCCCTCATAGCTCCATAGTTCCCTTTATTCAACTGAAATATTGTCACTTCCGATTGTACCCTCTCCCCCTCAAATTGCAGATTGAAGCTTATTGTATTATGGTCACTACTTCCCAAGGGCTCCTTCACTTTGAGGTCCCTGATCAATTCTGGATCGTTGCACAATACCAGATCCAGAATTGCCTTCTCCCTGGTCGGCTCCAGCACCAGCTGTTCTAAGAATCCATCTCGGAGGCACTCCACAAAGTCTTTTTCTTGAGGTCCAATACCATCCTGATTCTCCCAGTCTACCTGCATGTTGGAATCCCCCATAACGACTTCGTAACATCTTTGCGACAGGCCAATTTCAGCTTCTGATTCAACTTACATCCGACATCCAGACTACTGTTTGGGGGTTTGTTGATAACACCCAAGAGGGTCTTTTTACCCTTAGAATTTCTCAGCTCTATCTATACTGACTTACATCCCCTTATTCTAGGTCCCCCCGCCCAAGGGACTGAACATCATCCATTACCAACATGACCACCCACCCCTCTGCCCGTCAGTCTGTCCTTACGATAGCATGTGTAGCCTTGAATATTCATTTCCCAGGCCCTTCCACTTGAAGCCACGAGGTAAAAACAATGACTGCAGATGCTGGAAACCAGATTCTGCATTAGTGGTGCTGGAAGAGCACAGCAGTTCAGGCAGCATCCAAGGAGCAGCAAAATCGATGTTTCGGGCAAAAGCCCTTCATCAGGAATAAAGGCAGTGAGCCTGAAGCGTGGAGAGATAAGCTAGAGGAGGGTGGGGGTGGCGAGAAAGTAGCATAGAGTACAATGGGTGAGTGGGGGAGGGGATGAAGGTGATAGGTCAAGGAGGAGAGGTTGGAGTGGATAGGTGGAAAAGGAGATAGGCAGGTAGGACAAGTCCGGACAGGCCATGGAGATAGTGCTGAGTTGGAAGTTTGGAACTAGGGTGAGGTGGGGGAAGGGGAAATGAGGAAACTATTGAAGTCCACATTGATGCCCTGCGGTTGAAGTGTTCCGAGGAGGAAGATGAGGCGTTCTTCCTCCAGGCGTCTGGTGGTTAGACAGCTGTGGTGAAGGAGGCCCAGGACCTCCATGTCCTCAGCAGAGTGGGAGGGAGAGTTGAAATGTTGGGCCACCGGGCGGTATGGTTGATTGGTGTGGGTGTCCCAGAGATGTTCCCTAAAGCGCTCTGCTAGGAGGCGCGCAGTCTCCCCAATGTAGAGGAGACTGCATCGGGAGCAACGGATACAATAAATGATATTAGTCGATGTGTAGGTAAAACTTTGAAGGATGTGGAAGGCTCCTTTAGGGTCTTGGATAGAGGTGAGGGAGGAGGTGTGGGCGCAGGTTTTACAGTTCCTGCGGTGGCAGGGGAAAGTGCCAGGATGTGGGGTGGGTTGTAGGGGAGCATGGACCTGACCAGGTAGTCACGGAGGGAACGGTCTTTGGGGAAGGCGGAAAGGGGTGGGGAGGGAAATATATCCCTGGTGGTGGGGTCTTTTTGGAGGTGGCGGACATGTCAGTGGATGATTTGGTTTATGCGAAGGTTGGGAGGGTGGAAGGTGAGCACCAGGGGCGTTCTGTCTTTGTTACGGTTGGAGGGGTGGGGTCTGAGGGCGGAGGTGCGGGATAAGGACGAGACTCATTGGATGGCATCTTGAACCACGTGGGAAGGGAAATTGCAGTCTCTAAAGAAGGAGGCCATCTGGTGTGTTCTGTGGTGGAACTGGTCCTCCTGGGAGCAGATACGGCGGAGGCGGAGGAATTGGGAATACGGGATGGCATTTTTGCAAGAGCTAGGCTGGGAAGAGGTGTAATCCAGGTAGCTGTGGGAGTCGGTGGGTTTGTAAAAAATGTCAGTGACAAGTCGGTCATCATTAATGGAGATGGAGAGGTCCAGGAAGGGGAGGGAGGTGTCAGAGATGGTCCAGGTAAATTTAAGGTCAGGGTGAAGTTGGTGAAGTTGATGATTTGCTCAACCTCCTCGCGGGAGCACGAGTTGGTGTAAATGCAGTCATCAATGTAGCGGAGGAAGATGTGGGGAGTGGTGCCGGTGTAATTATATAAGATCAACTGTTCTACGTGGCTAACAAAGAGACAGGCATAGCTGGGGCCCATACGTGTGCCCACGGCTACCCCTTTGGTCTGGAGGAAATGGGAGGATTCGAAGGAGAAATTGTTAAAGGCGAGGACCAGTTCGGCCAAACGAATGAGAGTGTCGGTGGAAGGGTACTGTTGGAGACGTCTGGAGAGGAAAAAAAACGGAGGGCTTGGAGGCCCTGGTCATGGTGGATGGAGGTGTCGAGGGATTGGATATCCATGGTGAAGATAATGCGTTGGGGACCGGGGAAACGGAAGTCTTCGAGGAGGTGGAGGGCATGGGTGATGTCTCGAACGTATGTCGGGAATTCCTGGAATGGGGGGAATAGGACAGTGTCGAGGTAGGTAGAGATGAGTTCAGTGGGGCAGGAGCATGCTGAGACAATGTGTCGGCCAGGGTGGTCAGGCTTGTGGATCTTGGGAAGGAGGTAGAACCAGGTAGTGCAGAGCTCCTAGATTATGAGGCTGGAAGCTGTGGGTGGGAGATCTCTTGAGGCGATGAGGTTCTGTATGGTTTGGGAGACGATGGTTTGGTGATGGGGGGTGGGGTCATGGTCGAGGAGGCAATAGGAAGAGGTGTCCTCGAGTTGGCGTTTGGCTTCAGCGGTGTAGAGGTCAGTGCACCAGACTATCACTGCACCCCCTTTATCCGCTGGCTTGATGGTGAGGTTGGGATTGGAGCAGAGGGATTGGAGGGCTGCGCATTGTGGGGGTGAGAGGTTGGAGTGGGGGAGGGAGGTAGACAGGTTGAGGTGGTTAATGTCCCGGCGGCAGTTGGAAATGAAGAGGACGAGGGCAGGTAATAGGCCAGCGCGGGGTGTCCAGGTGGATGCAGTATGTTGGAGGTAAGCGAAGGGGTCCTCAGAAGGTGGGCAGGAGTCCTGATTGTGAAAGTAAGCTCAGAGGTGGAGGCGACGGAAGAATTGTTCGACATCACGGCGTGTATTAAATTCATTGATGCGTGGACGGAGGGGGATGAAGGTGATTCCTTTGCTGAGGACTGATCGTTCATCCTCAGTGAGGGGAGGTCTGGAGGGATGGTGAAAACTCGGCAGGGCTGGGAGCTGGGATTTGATGTGGGTGCGAATCTGGGAGAGGGGGCAGAATCTGTAACTGGAGTGGGTGTGGTGGTGGGGGGAATGGGGGTGGAGTCATGAGCAGGGGTAGTGTTCGCCTTGGGGTTATGGGCGGTGGGGATAGTGACAGTGGGGTCTGTGGGGGGCGTGTCAGCAGAATGCAGGTGAGTGGCGCTGGTGGGGGCGGACGTGATGGTGACCATGGCAGTAGGGGTGGTGGAAGTCACTGAGGGTGTGGCATCAGCGATGATGTGAGGGGCGGAAGTGATGTCATGTGTGATGCATGAGGAATTGTGAGGGGCGGAAGTGGTTGTGGGAGTGGCCATATGGGGGTAGAAGTAATATCATCAATCAGCGTGGAGGTGGCAGCTGCACCAGCCGCATGGCTGATAGCGTCCAAGCAGTTGCAGAGGCTGGGGTAATCTTCTGGAATGTTTGAGGAGCGCTGGTTATGGAGGTGGGTAGATATAAGTTTGTTGTACTTACAGTTTTTGATATTTGAGATGGAGCTAAAATACTGTTTGTTGAGTGTATGAATTCTCCTGAGGATATAGTACAGAGTGGGTCCTTTGCAATTCTGAGAGAGTGTGTCCCTCAGCTGAGGCAGGGATGACTGTAGAGAGGTTAGGTGCCGGCACATTGCAGCGAGCGTGGAGCAGAGGATCTTGAAGGAGAACCGTTGCTGGTGTTTTTGAATCTGTAGTCTGTTCGACTGTTTGTCCTGTTCAAGTCCAAACTCTGCTGGTTTAAAGGTGGTCCGGAGTCCGTGTGGGATGAGTTGGTTACGGAGGCAGGCACTGAGGAAGCAAATGGGGCTGTGGTAGCGAGTTTGTTTCACGACATGGTTGAAGAGCTTCAAGGCAGAGGGAATGACCTGGGAGTTGCAGTGGGAGAGGGACTCCTTGAGATTCTTATAGAGAGAGTAGGAAAACTTCTTCAAGGTAGGCACCCTTGCAAGAGGATTCGCAGTAGGGTTAAAATCAACGAGGTAAAAACAATGACTGCAGATGCTGGAAACTAGATTCTGGATCAGTGGTGCTGGAAGAGCACAGCAGTTCAGGCAGCATCCAAATCAACGTTTCGGGCAAAAGCCCTTCATCAGGAATAAAGGCAGAGAGCCTAAGCCACATCTCAGTTATCCCCACAATATCATATCTGCCAATTTCCAAAAGAGCCTCAAGCTCATCCTTCTTATTTCTAATGCTTCATGCATTCATATATAGTATTTTTAATTTGTTACTGTCCTCACCCTTCCCATCAACTCCGATTTCACTCAACCTTACAGCATGATCCCTTTTTGAGTTTTCTGCCTCATTGATACAGTTGTCTTTCTTGACTTCCCTTGTTCTAACCTTCCCTTCAATTTCCTTCTTAAACATCCAGTTTGTCCCCTTCCCCCCGCTACTTAGTTTAAATGTAGCTGTGTTGCAGTAGCAAACCTGCCTGCCAGAATGCTGGTCCCTAACGTATTAAGGTGCAAACCGTCTCTCTTGTAGAATTTATGCTTACCACAAAACATACCCCAGTGATCCAAGAATTTAAATCCTTGCTTCCTTCACGAGTTCCCCAGCCACACGTTCAAGTCCATTATCTCCCTGTTTCTGGCCTCACCAGGAACTGGAAGCAAACCGGAGATAACCACCCTGGACGTCCTGCTTTTCAGCCTTCTTCCTAGTTCTCCTATGTCCCGCTGTAGTATGTTCCTCCTTTTCTTCCGACATTAGTTGTGCCAACATGTACCACCACCTCTGGCTTTTCACCATTCACCATTGTGGCAGACAATGACATTTTAATTCAACAAAATCTGGAATAGCATACTCGTCTGATGCCAATCACACAACCATTGTCATTTTCATATTAAAAAAATTGGATTCACTCATACCTTGAATGAAAGAAATCTGACATTCTTACCTGGTCTAGCCCACGCGTGACTCCAGAACCGAGCAATGTGTTTGACCCATAACTGCAGTTAAGGATGGACAATGCATGCTAGCCTAAACAGTGAGGCCTACAGTCTGTGAATGAATTGATTTGAAAAAACTGCTGACAAACAAGCACACCACTGTCACGATCTGACAACTTGTTTTTGTACTCCCACATTGAAGATCCACATTTCGTATTGGAATTAGGAAACACCTTTTACTCCGGATTCTGATCTGTCTGTTTAAATACAATCATAGAACAGGAAGCTACTTGAAGCAGTTTTGTCATTGTCGAACGAACTGCAAGAGAGACAGAGTCGAGAATGTGTTGCTGAAAAAGCACAGCAGGTCAGGCAGCATCCAAAGAGCAGGAGAATCAACATTTCAGGCCGGAGCCTTTGAAGGGGCTCTCCTGCTCCTCACATTTCAGCTGATAAAACAAATTAATTCAACAAAACACCATCAGCTACCTGTGTGTTCAATCTATTTAAAGTTCTTTCACTCCAGGTACATTTGAATGTACTAAAATAGTAAAAACAAGGTTGCCTTTGGAAAAGCTAAGCCCCCTCAGATGTTGTCTTCAACACTAATGTTTCTCTGATTTGCATTTTTTTTACAGCTGTGGCTGCCGATTTGATAATCCTCACTTAGGTTCCAAACAGATTTGGCTCTTTTCCCATGAATTCTGATTGGTAAAGCACTGGCTTGTTTTTGCATTTCCTGGAATACCGTGTGTGAGGTTCATTTGCTCAGATTTTGCACATCCACCTGCACCCCATCACATGGTGAAGACTGAATAATATTAACTGTGAGTTTAAACTAGGAAAGGCTGCAGCAGACTTGAGGGACCGAATGGTCTATTTGTATTCCTCACATCTTAATCAATAGACTGAATGGTCTTAAATGTTAGTTGATCTTAGTATAACAATTGTTATTCTAAATGATGATTCAGCTTTCTCAATGGAGCTTCTTACAGTTCACTGTTGTAAGTTGGTCAGTATTAAGGCTGCTCCTTCCTCTATTATTGTTTCTTCTCTGTTAATTTCATTGTTACAGTTGAGCTCTCTGCTATTCTTGGAAGTTTCATCACTTGAGCTTTTAAAAAAAAATTCATGGGATGTGGCATCACTGGCTAAACTAGCATTTATTACCCATCCCTAATTGCCCAGAGGACAGTTAAGAGTCAACCACATTGCTGTGGTATGGAATCACATGTAGGCCAGGCCAGATGGCAATTTTGTTCCCTAAAGAACATTAGTGAGCCAGATGGGTTTTCCAACAATCAGCAATGGTTTCATGATCTTCATTAGACTCTTAATTCCAGAAATTTTTAAGAAATGAATTATCATTTGCTGTGACAGAATTTGAACTTACATTCCCAAGACATTATCTGGGCCTCAGGATTAACACTCCAGCAATAACACCAGTAGGCCACCACCTTCCCTAAATAGTCATAGGCAATCAGTAAAACTCATAACGATTGTTATATGATCACCATTAGACTGGCTTTTTATTTAAAATTCCAGATTTTCTTTTTCTCAAATTCAAAGTTCATCATCTGCCACCATGGGAGTATGACCTGTTCTGACACTATTAGCCTGAAGTTCTGGATTACTCATCCTGAAATATTACCGCCTCCATTTTCGCACTCACAAGCTGCCCAGTCCAACAGACTTTCTTTCTTATTCCTAATATCTTTACAGGAGGTTAACAAAAAGACAAAGTAAATCCACAAATGCTCATGATTATTCTTTTACCTCGATAAAGTTGCTTCCACCCTCATTGCTTGCAGCAGAATCCAGGAACTAGTGGTAACAAAAACAGGAATTGCTGGAAAAGTTCAGCAGGTCTAGCAACAAATGTGAAGAGAAATCAGAGTTAACATTTTGGGTCCAGTGACCCTTCCTCAGAACTGGTGGGCCTTCTCAAGGGCAGTCCTGATGAAAGGTTCCAACCTGAAATATTAACGCTCCTGCTCCTCTGTTGTGCTTTTTCCAACTCCACACTTTATCGACACTAGAGCATTTAGAGCTGAAAATGTGTTGCTGGTTAAAGCACAGCAGGTTAGGCAGCATCCAAGGAACAGGAAATTCGACGTTTCGGGCCAGAGCCCTTCATCAGGATGCTGCCTAACCTGCTGTGCTTTAACCAGCAACACATTTTCAGCTCTGATCTCCAGCATCTGCAGACCTCACTTTTTACTAGAGCATTTAGAGACAGGCAATAAATCCTGGCCCATCTAGTGACAAGCACATTGCCCTGAAGTCATTTGCAAATAATTTTTAATTCATGGAGGAGACTGAGCAATCCTGGAGGGTCAGCAGCCAGTGATAGTGTGCAACTATTGGAGGAGAAAGTGAGGACAGCAGATGCTGGAGATCAGAGTCAAGAGTGTGGTGCTAGAAAAGCACAGCAGGTCAGGCACCATCTGAGGAGCAGGAGAATCAACATTTCGGGCAAAAGCCCTTCATCAGGAATGAAGCTTATGGGCCAGGAGGGTTGAGAGATAAATGGGAGGGGGTGGGTTTGGAGGGGGAGGGGAAGGTAGCTGGGAATGCGATAGGTAGATGAAGGTGGGGTGGAAGTAATAGGCTGTAGAGGAGGGTGGTGCAGATAGATGGGAAGGAAGATGGACAAGTTAAAGTGGCAATGCTGAGTTGGATACCTGGAACTGAGATAAGGTGGGGGGAGGGGAAAAAAGGAAACTGGTGAAATCCACATTGATTCTGTGTGGTTGCAGGGTCCCAAAGCCGACGATGAAGTGTTCCTCCTCCAGGAACAGGCCTCATCGACAGGCTTGAAGCGCCCCTTGAAAGTAAAGCTGGCTCCTGCCATGCCTCAATGTACCAGCTGCTGACACAGCAGAGGGAGGGTGTTGGGCCTCCCTCCCCCCAGGCCTTTCCTGCATCAGTTTATCATCAGTCCCATGTCTCAGCTCAACATTGATCAGCCTTAAAGCATTCACCCACATCTTCAGTTCAAATGAAATCTCTTGTAAGGATCTCATGATCTTTGAGTGGCTGGGATGCAATCTAGCACAAGTCCAATGAGAAACCAAATGTAATCCGTGTAAGATCATAAGACTTATGACGAGAAGTAGGCCATTCAGCCCATTAAGACTGCTGCAACATTCAATGAGGTTTTGGCTGATGTGATAATCCTCAACTCCACTTTCCTACCTTTTCCTCATGACCTTTGATTCTTTTCCTGATTAAATGCTTGTTTATCTCAAACTTGAATATCATTAACAATCACAGTTCTGAGGAAGGGTAACTGGACCCCAAACATTGACTCTTGAATTTTCTTCACAAATACTGCCAGACCTGCTGAGCTTTTCCAGCAACTTGTGTTTTTGTTTCTGATTTACTGAACAGCCCTCTGTGGGTGAAGAATTCCACAGATTCACCGCCCTCCGACAGAAATATCACTCACCATATATTGGCCTCAAAAGGAAGGCAGTGCACTGAAGTTGCCCCAAAAATGGGTGGATTTGACTGCAAGGAGAGGTTTGTAGTACTTGCAATATAAAAGGTTTAGGGGTAATTTGGTTGACTTTCTTCCCCAGTGCTTGAAAGGGATTGATAGGGCAAACAAAACATTGCTGCTGAAGGAGTCTGGGGGAGAGATAAGATTAGAACCAGACTTTTATGAGGAATCAGCAAACATTTGTTCACACCAAACCTGATAGAAATGGAGAACTGTCTCTCACATAAATACCAACAATTAATTGTGTTAATTATGAGATGGATGCTTTTTTTTAATTAGCAAAGAAACCAAAAGAGGAGGGTAATGTTGCTGTAGCTGGAAAATCACAAGTCTAGTTAATTTAGAGGTCCAGTTGAAAGTTATGGGGACCCAGGTTCAATTCCCACCATAGTCACAGAGTCATAGAAGTCTACAACATGGAAACAGGCTCTTCAGTCCAACTGGCCTATGACACCCAGCTTTCACAATTTAAACTAGTCCCATTTGCCAATGTTTGGTTTATATCCTTCCATACCTATCCCATCCATTTTCCTAAATGTTTCTTCAATGATTAAATTGTAATCGCTTCCGCCACTACTTCTGGCAGACTGTTCCAAACACTCACTACCCTCTCGGTGAAAAGAATTGCCCCACTGCTTGGGTGCCTGGTGAAATTTTAATTCAATCGGTATAGGATGTGAAATTAGTCTTAGTGACCATAATCATAGAATCACAGAATCCTTACAATGCGAAAGCAAGCCCATCAAGTTCAAGACCCTCTGAAGAGCACACTCACCCAGACCCACACACCCTGCGTTTCCCATGGCTAACCCACATAACCCAACATCCCTGAACAATACGGACAATTTAGCATGGCCAATTCACCTAACTTGCACATCTTTTGACTGTGGGAGGAAGCTGGAGCACCTGGAGGAAACCCACGCAGACACGAGGAGAATGTGCAAACTCCGCACAGACAGTCGTCCAGGGTGGAATTGAACCTGGGTCCTCTGAGCCAGCAGTGTTAATCACTTAGCCACTGTGTTACCCTTGGTTCATTGGTTCAAAAGAACCATTGATTTTTTTTTGTTTTGAGAAGAGCTATCTGATTCATACAAGTGGCCTAATGACAAGCAGGTAACCATTTTGTAAAAGAAAACACACCCATCTGGTTCAATCATGCCCTTTAGGGAAGGAAATCTGATGTCCCTTATCCAGTGTGGCCTACATGTGACTCCAGACACATGGCAATGTGCTTGACTCTTATCTGCTTCCTGAAATATCTGAGTAAACCACTCCATTAAAAGTCATGTGTGTTGGACAACAAATGCCATTCTTACCAGTGGTGCCCACATTCCATTGAAAAAAAACTGGAACCAATGTCATTAACGAAGTTCGGACTCATCTCAGCCATAATCTCATTGAATAGTGGAACTGATTGGATGACCCATTTACTGTTGCCATGTTCCAAACAAATCCATGTATCTTAACATTAAAACTTTCTTAAAGGGTAGAAAATTTGAACCTGCTCAATTAGACCTTAAGATGCTGTGGATAGGGTCTATGTTTGTTTGCCAGAGGCCCTGGATAAAAGTCACGGACCAACTATGGTTAGAAAATGTTTTTCCTTTCAGCCAAAGAAGATACGTTCATAAACATAGCCAACTGGTTGAATATCAACCTGTAAATCTTTCCAATCCACCTGCTAACTACAGGAGTAGTTGCTGGCCAGAAATGTAATTGAAAGAATCTTGTCATAGTTCCAGTCTACAACTTGCATGCAAATTGCTTCTGCCCATAGCAATGACAAGAGAATTTTAACACACTGTTAGTTAGGTATCTCAAGGGGTTAGTTGGCTGGATGGCTGGTTTGTGATGCCAACAGCATGGGTTCAATTCCTGCACCAGCTGAGGTTATCATCGAGATTCTTCCTTCTCAACCTTTCCCCCTTCCCGGTCTGAGACATGGTGATCCTCAAGGTTAAACCACCACCAGTCTCTCTCTCTCTCTCTCTCCAACAGCAGAGTAACCCTGTGATCTGCTAAGACTGGCTTCCACTGCAAAAGCCACAATAATCTTGACCGTTAGGGGTAAAAGAACAGAAATAAGAAAGTGTTTCACTACATCTCAAAACATGGACAAAGATTACACTCGGGGCCCGGTTGATACAGGCTAAAGCTATAGCTTTAATTTATTCACACAAAACAAATTACAGAAGCAAAAGATCTCACAAAGTACAAGAGATTTATATAAAAGATCTAGAAAGAGTCCGCAAGGGATTCACTTCCTTCTTCAAACGTCTGACTTTCTTCACATCAAAGAGTCCAGCAAAGAACAACATCTTCCACCATCTCCAGCACAATACTGATAATGATGCTTCTTCCACCAGAAAGCTGTACTTCAGTGAAGAATCTCAAAGGGTCTCTCCTTACGGCAGTATCTTAGTTATTTTGTATATATATTTTCCTTTGATGTCCTTTGAAGAAGTAAAGCAAAGTATAATTTTAATCGTCTTAATAATTTACAAGGAGACCAGCAAGATGCCTTCAGACAAGCTTAACCCTCCAGCGTGTGATGTTTTTTGTACCCAGAAGCCAGCAATAATTGGAAGTTGCACTTTTGTCTGCCATTAAGCCAGGAGGAGCACAGAAATTATTTCTGAAGAATATTCTGAGGGATGGTAATGAGGAGCTTTTCATATATTAAGTGGAATCAGACACCACAATGGCTGCTGACACCACTGTAATTAAAAGGTGCACAATCCAATTCAGGCACAGGTCAAAAGCACAAGTCAGCAAAAGTTCCCTGCCATTTAACCTTTTGTTAAAACAATATAGAATCCATCTTACAGCAGCCTTACCACCTTTTTTTAAATTTATTCACAGGATCTAAATGTCATTGACCAGCATTTATTGCCCATTCCTAACTGCCCAGAGGGCATTAAAAGTCAACACATTGCTTTGGGTCTGGAGTCAGCTAGGCCAGATCAAAATGGTAGCTTGCTTCCCTAAAGGACACTAGTGAACCAGATGGGGTTTTCCTGACAATGGTTTCATTGTCATAGTTAGCCTCTTAATTCCAGACTTGTTTAAAAAATTGAATTTAAAATCCACTATCAGTCATGGTACAAATTGAATCCAGGTCCCCAGAATGTCACCTGTGTCTCTGGATGAACAGTCCAGTGATAATATCACCAGGCCATCATCTCCCCTCCTTTGAAGCCATTTGCGAGATAAACATGCATCAGACAAAATTCAATTTTTAATACATCATTACTTCAGTGATAGAACAGGAGTAGGCCATTCAGCCCCTCGAGCATGTTCCACCATTTAAATGAGATCTTGATTGATCAGTGGCACAACTTAGTACACCTGCCTTAAGTCATAATCCTTAATTTTAAATGTGAGATGAATAATTTTTTGTTAAGCAAAGTTATTAACAACTGATCCACCATCAACTGAAATTTGTGGAAGAGAGTTCCAAACATCTACCATCCTCTGTGTGTGGAAGTGCTTCTTAACATCTCTCCTAAACCATCTGATTTTAATTTTTAAAACTATGCTCCTAGTTCTAGAATTTCCAAACAGTGGAAATATTTTTTCTTCACTTACTCTTTTCCTGTTAGTATCTTGACTACTTTTTAAATCAGATCACCACTTTCCCTTCTAAATCCTAGAGGAACAGTCCTAATTTGTATAATATCTCCCTGTAACTTAACTCCTGAACTCCAGGTATCATCATTGTAAATTTACATTGTACTCCCTCCAAGGCCAATATCTCCTTCCTAAGGTGTGGTGCCCAGATCTGCTCACAGTATTCCAAGTGGACTCTAACCAGGTTTTTGTATAACCATGGCATAACTTTTGCACCCTTGTACTCCAGGCCCACTAGGTATTCCATTCGCTTTCTTGATTATTTTCTGCACTAGCTACTAGCATTTTAAAGATCTCTGCATTCAAACCCTCAAGTATCTTGGACATCCACTGTATTTAACTTCTTACCATCTCAAAAGTATCCTTTTTGTTGGTAAAAGTGCACAATAAATGGACAGCAGTTACCAATCACTTTATCAAATCACTTAGAATAAAGGAGTCAAAGGGAGGTGGATTAAGGAAGCAAATAGGATTTAGAAAACCAGATTAATTTGAAAAATAGATTAACAATCACAATGACAGAATCAACCCAGAAGGGTTAATGTGATTTTAGGAAGAGAAGGATATTACTAATCATTTTGTTTAAAAACCCTTACAGTGCAGAAAGAGACCACTTGGCCCATCGAGTCTGCACCAACTCTCCCAACCAGAAACATCCCCCAACTCTATCCCCATAATCCCACTTTCCCCATGGTTAGCTCACACATCCCTGGACACTTTAGCACGGTGAATCCACATAACCTGCATATCTTTAAACTGGGGGAAGAAACCAATGAATCCGGAGGAAATTCACACAGACATGGAGAGAACATGCAAACACCACACAGACAATTGCCCGAAGCTGGAATTGAAGCAGCAGAGGTAACCATTGATTCCACTCTCAAAAAACTTCCTAAAGGTAATTTAATTTCAAATTGTCATAAACCCAACTTTATTGAACCATCGATGCCAAGGCTACAGAAACCAGGAGATTATATTCCCTACAGTGTAGAAACAGGCCCTTCGGCCCAACAAGCTCTCACTGACCCTCCAAAGAGTAACCCACCCAGACCCATTTCCCTCTGAAAATGCATCTAACACTATGGGCAATTTAGCATGGCCAATTCACCTGACCTGCACATCTTTGGATTGTGAGAGGAAACCGGAGCACCCGGATGAAACCCATGCAGGCACAGGGAGAATGGCAAACTCCACACAGTCACCCCAAATTGGAATCGACCTGGGACCCTGGTGCTATGAGGCAGCAGTGCTAAACACTGAGCCACCGTGCCACCGCTTGTACTTTGATAGCCACATTACTTTCGTTTGTAGTGTACTACACCATTCATTGCAGGAACAAGGATATCCTGCTGCATTTATATGAGGTTTTGGTGAGACCACACCAGGAGTATTGTGTGCAGTGTCGGTCTCCTTATCTGAGGAATGAAGTTCTAGCCATAGAGAGTGTGCAGCAAAGGTTAACCAGACTGATTCCTGGGATGGTAGGTCTGATGGATGAAGACAGACTGGATCAGTTGGAACTATGTGCACTGGAGTTACAAGGAATGAATAGGGAATAGGATTCACACAGCATAATCATTCAAACTCTCACTATTGTCCTTAATACTTTTAACCTCTCGAAATCTATTTATTTCTTAAATATGTTCAGTGATCAGGCCTTCACAAACTTCTCTGGTCAAGGATTCCACAGGTTCAATATCATTCAAGTGCAGAAATGTCTCCTTATCTCCGTCCAAAATGTCCTACCTCCATCTCTGGAGGCCACATACCCTGTTCTAGCACTTTCATTCCTACATCCGGTCTATCCAGTCATTTCCCAATTTCTAACATTTGAATGAGATCCCCTTCACACACTCCTTAATAACAAATAGGACATTGAACAAATGCACTGGGGAAATGTCATGATACTGGGATTCCAACTGGCCACATATGCTGAATATAGGTGGCATCTTGTGTATCCTTGACTTTACTCGATTATTGTAAGGGGTGAAGAGAAATTTGCAGGACAGAATTTAACTTTGTAGTACTGGGGAGTTGCAGAATGAATAATTTAGTTACAGCAATGGGCTAAATCATTGCTTAGCTCATGAGGAAACAGAACTGGCACTGTTTATCATGCAGGAGTATTAATGTATCTGCAATATGACTCAGTAGTGGCAAATGAACTTCAACGTGGAAAAGTGTGAAGTCATTCACTTTGGAAAGTCAAATTTGAATGTAGAATGCAGGGTTAAACACAGAACTTTTGGCAGTGTGGAGGAACAAAGGGATCTTTAGGTTCACGTATGCAGATCCCTCAAAGTTGCCACCTAAGTTGATACGGTTGTTAAGAAAGTGTGTTGGCTTTTATTAGCGGGCGGGGGGATTGAGTTTAAGAGCCATTAGGTTATGGTGAAGCTCCAAAGAGCCCTAGTTAGACCACACTTGGAATATTGTGTTCAGTTCTGGTCGCCTCATTATAGGAAAGAGAGAGGTTGCTTGAGAGAGGTTGCACAGGAGATTTACCAGGATGCTGCCTGGACTGGAGGCATGTCTGATTACTTAGATTACTTTAGATTACTTACACAGTGTGGAAACAGGCCCTTCGGCCCAACAAGTCCACACCGCCCCGCCGAAGCGCAACCCACCCATACCCCTACATTTACCCCTTACCTAACACTACGGGCAATTTAGCATGGCCAATTCACCTGACCCGCACATCTTTGGACTGTGGGAGGAAACCGGAGCACCCGGAGGAAACCCACGCAGACACGGGGAAAACGTGCAAACTCCACACAGTCAGTCGCCTGAGTCGGGAATTGAACCCGGGTCTCTGGTGCTGTGAGGCAGCAGTGCTAACCACTGTGCCACCGTGCCGCCCCAAATGAAGAAAGACTGAGGGAGCTCGGGCTTTTCTCATTGCAGCGAAGAAGGATGAGAGGTGACTTGATAGAGATGTGCAAAGATGTCGAGAGGCATAGATAGAGTGGATAGTCAGAGACTTTATCCCAGGGTGGAAATGTCTACCAGGAGGTGACATAATTTTAAGATGATTAGAGGAAGGTTAAGGAGAGATGTCAGAGATATGTTCTTTACACAGAGAGCGATGGGTGTATGGAATGCTCTACCAGCAGTGATAATAGAGTCAGATACATTAAGGACATTTAAGCGACTCTTGGATAGGCACATGGAAGATAGTACAATGCAGGGTGTGTAGGTTAGTCTGATCTTAGAGTAGGATAAAAGGTCGGCACAACATCAAGGGCCAAAGGGCTGTACTGTGCTGTACTGTTCTATGTTCTATGATTTAGGAAGGAGATAACTGATTAACTAGATAACCTGATGACCGCATGCAGGGCTAAGTGGCAACTCCTCCACTGTTGAGACTGATGCAAAAATAAAGGCTACTTTGACAATTATCAGAGGCAAGCATCATAATATCCTTAGAGTCAAAGGAGAGGAAAGAAATAAAAGGCTATGTCAAAGAAAATATTTGTTGATTATTTAGGTTAATGCTGAGGAAAATACAAACATGTCCCCATTTTTACAAAACATTAATTTTCAGAGAAACACGTGCTGAATCAAAACAGAGTTATTGTTCTAAAGCTGAGGAGAGAACAAAATACATGATTGAACAACTGTATCTACAAGGAATGGAAATCAAGAAGAGGGCATTCTTCTGTTCCTCATTCAGTTGTGCTTTCTTTCAACACCACACAGCTCCCATTATTTGATTTAAATTCTGAGCTATTTCAAGTCACCTTCTTTTCCATCCATTATTCCCAGGATTTAATTTGTGCAGAAAAAAAAAGCTCCTGTTTGAATTACTTTAAAGATCCTAAAAAGATACAGCATTGCACAGGTTCCATTTCATGCAAGGAGACAGTGAGGGCTGCAGATGCAGGAGAGTCAGAGTCAAAAAGGATGTTGCTGGAAAAGCACAGCAGGTCAGGCAGCATCCGAGGAGCAGGAGAGTCGATGTTTTGGGTAGAAGCCCTGATGAAGGGTTAATGCCCAAAACATCAACTCTCCTGCTCCTCGGATGACCTGCTGTGCTTTTCCAGCTCCACACTTCTTGACTCTATTTTGTACAATTTAAGTAGACCCCAATTCCTACTTTTTCCTTGTGCTGACAGAGTAACATCTTCTACTGCCATTGAACATTAACAAATGTTGGCATTCTGTAGAATAAGCTATCAAGCCAGAATTATTCTCACTAGCAACACAAACTGTCAACTTAAAACATTTCTGAAGAGATAGAATATTGACTGAGCTGATCTATGAAAAAAAATTTACCAACTTGTTTGATCCATCAGTGCTTTCCAAAAAATAATAGTAATTCAAACCCGAACGTATTTATTATTTTCCTTCTTTGCTGTCAATGCTGTCCTAAAACAAATAGCCAGACTATGAACAATTGTGCTCCAATTGCTATCTGTCTGAGGTCAACTAACACAGTACTGATAAGGAGCTAAACACTGCATCTTCTAGTCTATAGGATAAGGATTGGTGCTCAAACTCTCTCTCCTTTCTGGAAGGGAAGTGCCTGACACTTTACATGTTATTCCACTGTAGGATTGGTATTGAAATGGATAGCTCAGGGCAATGAGAGACAGTAAGCATAGTGGACATTCATTCACACATACACACACAGACGAATAGGCCACTGAATGCACTAATGATCTTTCAAGTCACTTTTCCAATCTTCAATCCAGATCTTCTTCACAGTATTGCACAACTACAATTATATAAAATAAAACCAGTGAGAACACATTGTAGATTGCCATGGCAAATGTCGCTATTGCTCAAGTATTGGCATCATAAAAGATGGCAGATGGCACGAATTGACCAGCAGAGTCTTTGGCCCAAACACTAATGACGTTAACTTTAAGAGAATTTTGAAGAGTCTAGCAAAAGATTGGTCTAAATGTATTCCACAACAACAAAAGGTTCTAACTATAAATGGAGTCAAAGTTTTGCTTTTTTACAAGTGCAACACACACACACACACACACACACACGTGTAAATCTAACAGATCGGGGTGTTCATTAGCAGTCAACAGGACATCAACGACACTTTTATTGTAAAGGATGCATTGACATGACAGGAAACATCAGTATTTTGGCTTTTCCTTTACAAAACTGTCCAAACAATAACTCAGCAGGTATGCTAATGAGAGACATTCATGTGAAACCGTCCCTTATTCAGGGCCTGTTTCACAGTCCACTCAGTGAAATGCAAAGTTATAGGAATGAGGAGCTACCAGACCTGTTCCATTTCTCCAGCACTTCCTGTTTTTGTATTTTTTTAATTTCAGGTCTCCAATGCCTGCGCTGTATCTTTTTTTGTCCATTTTAGTTAAGTAGAAGAGCAGGAATTGTTGGTATTTTTGCAGAATCCTAAACGGCAAACATTATTAGCTTTTGCACAAGGGTATAACCACCTTTTTGCAGCTTGACTGCAAGATACCTACACACGACCCAAGCAACAGATTCCACTCAAAGTGGACCACCACGTGGCAAATACATCTAGCCTCCACACCCCTGAACAGCATGGACAATTCACCTAACCTGCACATTTGTGGACTGTGGGTGGAAACCAGAGGAAACCCATGCAAACACAGAGAGAACCTGTAAATGCCACACAGACAGTCTGACCAAGGTTGGAATTGAACCCAGATCCCTGATGCTGTGAGACAACAGTGCTAACCACTGATCCACTGTGACACCCTTTTTTTTGCTATCATTGAATCTCTATGATGTTTGAGATATATAGGAAGACAAAGACTAGAAGATGCATTGTGTAGATTTATTCCTCAGATTTCTCTCTGTTAGAGAGTATTCCTGTCATTAGACATTTAACACCTGCTGCAATCACATCCAACTTCTGAACCTTGTTTTATAATTCTGCTATGAAGTTACAAATGAAGGAATGAGTTTTCAAAGTAAATTACAAAATTGATTGGTGCAACTCTTGTATAAAAGTCTCCAATGGATTTTCTGTTTGCTGAAACAGCCAGTTTGGTGACAAAGGCTCTGAGAATGTTCCTTCAAGTTCTACCCACCCCCACGTCAATAGTCAGCTTTATCTAAACTTAGCACCCTATCAAATACAGAGACCACACTGAAAATTACAGCTTCATTAAACTGGTTGAAGTATATATCCAGAAAATACTAGCTTCATTACAGAAGAATACAATGGTTTCACACCAGTGGGTAAATTACAATGGATTTAATCTGCATTCAGTACATTCTACTGCATTTATTTTTCTAAGAGTGATTGCACTTAGAATGTAATAATTATGCAATTTTTAAATCTAATAAAATGACACAGCAGACACAACCAAGAAAGGGAATAAAAACCAAGTGATCTTTTTTCATAGAATCCCTACAGTGTGGAAACAAGCCCATACCAACCATTGAAGAGTAACCCACCTAGAACCAACTGTCCCACATACACCCCTGAATAATGCATCTAGCTTCCACACCCCTGAACAATTCACCTAACCTGCACATTTGTGGACTGTGGGTGGAAACCAGAGCATCCAGAGGAAACCCATGCAAACACAGGGAGAACATGTAAATGCCACACAGACAATCTGACCAAGGTTGGAATCGAACCCAGATCCCTGATGCTGTGAGACAACAGTGCTAACCACTGATCCACTGTGACACCCTTCTTTTCCTATCATTGAATCTCTGTGATGTTTGAGATATATAGGAAGACAAAGCCTAGAAATTGCATTGTGTAGATTTATTCCTCAGATTTCTCTCTGTTAGAGAGTATTCCTGTCATTAGACATTTAACGCCTGCTGCAATCACATCCAACTTCTGAATATGACCCTGAACCGTCAAGGTCTATTCCCCAGGGTAGAGTACCGAAACTAGAGGGCATAGATTGAAGGTGAAAGGAGAAAGATTTAAAAGAGACCAAAGGGGTAACTGTTTCACTAGAGAGCAGTGCATGTCTGGAATGAGTTGCCAGAGGAAGTGGTGACGGTTAGTACAATTACAAGTTTTAAAAGGCATCTGGATGAGTAGATGAATATGAAGGGTTTAGAGGGATTTGGGCCAAATACTGGCAAATGATTAGATTACCTACAGTGTGGAAACAGGCCCTTCGGCCCAACAAGTCCACACCGACCCGCCGAAGCGCAACCCACCCATACCCCTACATATACCCCTTACCTAACACTACAGGCAATTTAGCATGGCCAATTCACCTGACCCGCACATCTTTGGACTGCGGGAGGAAACCGGAGCACCCGGAGGAAACCCACGCAGACGCAGGGAGAACGTGCAAACTCCACACAGTCAGTCACCTGAGGCGGGAATTGAACCCAGGTCCCTGGCGCTGTGAGGCAGCAGTGCTAACCACTGTGCCACCGTGCCGCCCATCGATTAGATCGATTTAGGATATCTAGTTGGCATGGTGAAGATGAACTGATGGGTCTGTTTCCATTCTGTACATCTTTCTGACTCTATATCAAATGCAAATCATCATCCTGCTACCACTCATAATAGAGAAAATATACTGAATGATTACAGGTCGCTAGTTCACAATTTTTAAAAAAATCACATCAAGGTCCCTCAACCTCCTTGACTGACTGAAAAATACCTTGGAACCATTTTTGCAGCCTAAAAATTTCAGCTCACCCAACAGAGACTGAGTTCAGCAGAGGCTTGGTGCTTTCCTGGTCTGCATCATTCTGAACCAGATTACTATTCCCAGACCCCTTGGTAGAGGCAGTAAATCACACAACTGAACAAAAAAAAATCTAAGCATGAGGCCTTCAAAAATCACTTGTGTTAAAATCTGGTTTCCCCCTTCAAACTAGATGATTATAAATAACCAGGCAGAAAGCCAAAATATTACATACTGTTAAAAAAAGCCACATTTATGAGTCTCATTCAATAAGTCATTAACAACAAATGGAAAGCAATAGAATGGGTTTGAAGGAAGATTTGAAAAAATTAAGGAAAGAGAAAACAAGGAGAAGGAAGGTATTTTAATAACATTTCATCAAGTTCTCGCTCCTGATCTGCATCTGTGAGGGTTTCAGGCAGGAGGACTGTTGGACTTGGCTGTAGTGTCACCATCACCTATAGCCATATACGCTGCCACCAGCAGCAAGGTTGATGAGGGCATATGTCCACTCACCAAGATGCAAACTGGTCAATATCTGCATTCACAGCCAAAACAGAGACCATTTAGACCATGATATATGTGTTGCCTCTTTGCTTGAGCAATGTAAAACTAATGCCATAATAATATAAAATAAGTAACTGAGGATATTTGAAATCTGAAACATTGACAGAAATTGCTGGAGAAACTCATCAGGTCTGTCAGCACCTATGGAGAGAGAAAAAAAGAGTTGACATTTTGAGTCCAAATGACTCTTCTTCAGAACTCAGATGTTCTGATATAAAGACACTAGACTTGAAACATTAACTCTGTTTCTCTCTCAACACTTGTGAGCAGATTTGTTGAGTTTCTCCAACAATTTCTGTTTAGGTTGTAAAACTAATGCCACCAGAGAAAGGTTACACCTCAGGAGGCCATTCAGCCTTCAGGTCTGTGCTTGTTGAATCGCACCATGGCAGATGGTAAGAAGTCAAATTCAATAAAAATCTGGAATTAAAAGGCTAGTTTAATGGTAACCATGTTGACTGTGTTTAAAAACCCACCTGGTTCATTAATGCATAATTGGGAAGGAAATCTGTTCTTCTTATCTGGTCTGGTCTACATGTGAACAATGTGGTCCATTCCCAACTGCCCTCTGGGCAATCAGGGATGGGTAATAAATGCTGACCTTGCCAGTTGTGCCCAAATCCCCAAATTATTATTTTTTTTTTAAATGACAAGACTGCAATTAGAGATGAATACCTTGAGATAGTTGAAGTAATAATCTCGCACTGGCACAGACTTCTTAAATGAATGTGGGGAAAAGATGAATCAGGCAGAATATTGAAATAGATTTGATATCAACCTTGAACTGGAGTCAGCTGAAAGTGTTTCTCAAATCAGAGCAAGCAGTGTTACCAATTTATATGATGAAAGAGGCTAACACTTTAACTCTCCCTCACACTCCACAAAGGACATGCAGGTCCTTGGACTCCTCCATCGGCAGAACATAACAACACGACGGTTGGAGGAAGAGTGCCTCATCTTCCGCCTGGGAACCTTCCAACCACAAGGGATGAACTCAGATTTCTCCAGTTTCCTCATTTCCCCTCCCCCCCACCTTGCCTCAGTCGGTTCCCTCAACTCAGCACCGCCCTCCTAACCTGCAATCTTCTTCCTGACCTCTCCGCCCCCACCCCACTCCGGCCAACACCCTCACCTTGACCTCCTTCCACCTATCACATCTCCATCGCGCCTCCCCCAAGTCCCTCCTCCCTACCTTTTATCTTAGCCTGCCTGGCACCCTCTCCTCATTCCTGATGAAGGGCTGTGGCCCGAAACGTCGAATTTCCTGTTCCATGGATGCTGCCTAACCTGCTGTGCTTTAACCAGCAACACATTTTCAGCTATTGGATAGTTAGCATGATGGCCATATATAAAAACCACAGGACTGAAGGGAGAGAGAAAAAGAGAAAGATTGTAGTGGAAAAATATGACAAAAAGGAGAACTTATATTTAAGTATTGATTATGATTTCTTTGTGACAGAGTCAAATGATTCACAATTAATGAATTATTCTTGTTACACAGGCAAGTGTGGTGACTAATTTGAACGTAGCAAGGTGCCTTTCTGATAATATTCATTGAAGCATAAAATGTGAACAAAACACAAGGATAATATATCTTCAAATAATGGTTTGCAATCTATCACAATCTCATTAGACATAAACCATCCTGAGTGACTGGCTGTCACAAAGTTAGCAACTATCAGAAGACAAAATGTCCTCAGTAGAGCGTTCATTGTTCTGTGTTTGAGTATGTGAGACCATTTACCACTGATGCTCACTCTGCTTGATGAGTTTAAACACAGTGACTACAGGAGTCTGTCAGAGACACGATTACTGCAATGAATAACATACCTCCTGACTTCTCAAAGACTGTCCATCTTCTACAAGGCACAAGTCAGAAGTGTGATGGAATACTTCCCACATGCCTGGATGAGTGGAGCACCAACAACACTCAAGAAGCTTGACACCATCCAGGACAAAGCAGCCCACTTGATTAGCACCACATCTACAGGCATTCAAACTCTCCACCACTGATGCTCAGTAGCAGCAGAGTGCATTAGCTACAAGATGCACTGCAGAAATTCACCAAAGATCTAAGGGCAGTACCTTCCAAACCCATGACCAGTTCTATCTAGAAGAGCAAGAGCAGCAGATATATGGGAACACCATCCCATGCAAGTTCCCCTCCAAGCAACTCATCATCTTAACTTGGAAATATACCACCGTTCCTTCACTGTTGCTGTGTCAAAATCCTGGAATTCCCTCCCTAATGGGAGTTGGGTCAACCTACAGCACCTTTTCCCCACATTCATTGAAGGGGTCTGTGTCATTATGGGTCAACCTACAGCAAATGAACTGCAATGGTTCAAGAAGGCAGCTCAACACCACCTTCTCAAGAGGCAATTAGGGATGGGCAATACACATCCAGCCAGCAATGCCCACATCCCACAAATGAATAAATACACCTGGGAGGTGGACTAAAAAAAAATACAATTCTCTGAACTTGCTAGAAGCTAGGTATGAGCAAAATAGAACATCTATTATAACTACAATTCCTACACACACAGAAACTGGTGCAAGATTCCTCTGAGATATAAAATATATAACACTCAGTGCTTCATTAAAGTGTCAGTTTAGATTATATTCTCAAGTACTGCAGCTGGACTTGGGCTGAATTGGTGCAAGGTTGTTATCATTGAGTCAAGCTTACACTTTATAGACATTTTAAATGAGAAGGTTATTTGAAATCAAGCACAAGTACAATCAGACTTGTTCACATCAGCCTTGATACTCTCACACCTACACATCAACTGAGATATTGCTGCTATTTATGTGACATCACAGCAGCCACCAAGACTTATTCTACCACCATCACTGTATCACATTAAAAATTTGCAACAGGATGATAAAGATTAAGCTGATAAAGCCAAAAAAAACAATATTTTTCCTTTCCTCTCAGAGGTAAATTTGCAAATTAATTACTCTCTGTGTATAAACTTGAAACTCAAGCTGTAGATAATATTTGAAACACAACAGAAACATGTATTATACATGCATGCAGTCAGCTCAGTAATAAGGTTTAGACAATAGTCACTACCAATTTGTGCATTTCTCCCAGCACAGTGATTTCTTACATTTACATTTAAAATATTTTTTTTGGCATGGAATAAAATGTTTTAAGTTTATTCATTGCTCAACTATCCTGGATTGTGTATCAATTCATAACTACTCAGTGGGGAAACAGGTCAGTGTTACACCCCTTGGTAGCACTTAATGTAAAACTGCCTTCAAGGTAAATGGATTACTTTGAGCAATATTTTTTCTATAGGGACTTACACAGATTGGCATCAGCAATATCATTTTTCTGACGGTAAACAAGAGGTAGCCAATTCCTCATAAATTTGAAGATTTTTCTCCTGTTCACGCCGGAAGAGCCAGATGAAAATACATCATGAAAATTCAGTGGTGTTGTCTCCATTTTTATGGAAACTTGTGCTAAGATTTTGATAAATCTGCTCCCTCACAATCTGAATACCAATCCTCTCCCCTTCTATTCCAGCTACTTAATTGAAAATGTTTGGCTTAAACAATCCAGTCTAAAAGCCTACTCCAGTTCAATGGAATCCCTACAGTGTGGAAACAGGTCATTCAGCCCAGCAAGTCCACACCAACACTCCAAATAGCATCTCACCTAGACATGGTCTCCTACTCGATCCCTGCAATTGCATTGCTTGTGGCTAATGCACACATCCCTGAACACCATGGATAATTTAGTATGGCCAATTCACTTAACCTGCATATCTATTGACAGTGGGAGGAAACCTGAGTACCAAGAGAGAACATACAAACTCCATGCAAACAGTAGCCCAAGGCTGGAATTGAACCCAGGCCCCTGGCACTGCGAGGCACTGAGCCACCATGCTGCCCTACAGTTGTTCAATGCCATCTAAATAAAGTACCTCCTGAGGTCAAAACATTGAATGGTCTCAAGGAGGTAGTAGGAATAGGGTTAAAGGGACCAAAGGGTATGGAGAGAAAGCAGGAAAGGGTTCAGGGTTGAATGATCAGTCATGATTAAATTGTAGAACAGTATCTAAGGGACAAAGAGCCTACTCTTGCTCTTAATTTCTATTTTTCTTGACACTGTCCTAATCTTGCAATTCACTACTTGAATCAATACATTTTTCTCCTTCTGTCTGGACGTAGTCGATTGAATTACTTCAGTTGTTTCTTCTCTGTCCCAGAATCTTACTTTAAGTCTATAATGTTGCCTCCAAGATATGACCTTCGAAGAGAGATGAACTCATTCAGTCTATCACTGATCACCCTGGCATACTTTCCTTCATACCAGTGAGGAGAAGTATTGATTTTTAAAAATTTATTCATGGTGTGAGGATGGTCTCTGGCTAGGTCTGAATTTATTGCCCACCCCTAATTGCCCAGAGGGTAATTAAAGAGTTAACCACATTACTATGGATCATAGAGTCATACAGCAGTCCAACTAATCCTTGCCAACCATGTTCTCAAACCACACCAATCTCAGCGAAGTGCATTTGGCCCCATATCCCTCCAAAACTTTCCTACTCATGTAATTATCAGACCAGGTGAGGATGGCAGTTTCCATCCTGAAAGGAAGTTAGTGAACCAAAAGGAAATTGATGATCAGTGGTTCTTTCATGTCAGGTCACCTGGGACAACAATGGCAGGGAACAAAAATGAAAGGTGATTCTGTTTCAGCAGCGGACAGCAACCTGGGCCAGCATTACTGCTGCCAGCAGACAATAAAGAGGATGGTACCTCACTGAGGATGGCAAACTGCCTCTGGCCCAATCAGACGGCTCTTAGACTCAATAACATGGGCAACACTGATGCCAAGCAAGAGCTGTTGATGAGGCAAGTGAGGGTTGGGATGAGGCTGTGGCCTGAAGTGGTCATTTTGTGCTCTTTTTTTAAAGCCACAGAGACTTGGGGACAGGTACCGAGCAGTCTATGAGAAAATAAACAACTTGTGAGGCTTTGGGGTTTTCTTTAAAGTTGGAACAATGGAAGCAGCCTGACTGGGTGTGGCCACATCTCTCAGACCAGGATTTCCAGTGAGTTTTTTAAAAATTTTTTCAATGTGAGGTTTAAGCAGTTGCTGTTGGAGTTCAAAAGAGTTGGAAGCTGCACTAAATGTTTCCTGGCTATGAATCTGAGTTTTCACTTGATTTTTGTTTTCTCTGTCTCTGCTATTGGGTTGCATGTGAGAAAATCTGATTTCTGAATTTGCCTTTCTGTCAGGGGGTGTTCATGGGATGTTACTATATTGGAAGAGTTAACTAGTAATGGTTACTGTACTTATTATTCTATTAAATTTTCCAATATAGTCAAGTTATTCTAAATTCTTCTTTCTTTCACTGTATTTTAGCCATAGGGTTTGACTAAATTGTGTTTTTCTTAATGTCAAGTAATTAGACCAGTCGAATTGCATCTGGAAAACAACACCTCACATTTGTCTTTAAAATAAGAAAAAGTCAGGGTCTAGGCTGCCTTCTTAATATATTTTGAGGGGATCTGTTCTTGCCCATAACAGCGAGGCATTGTCAAAATGTTGGCATATTCTGGGGCAAAGCCAGGGCCAGGGCTCAGTTGGCACTTTCCCCAAGTAGCAAGACATCTTCCCATTGGTACACTACCTGCTGGGAAGTAAACAACCCTTAATTGCAGCCAGTCAGTGGTTTCAGATGTGTAACCAGATTAAGACAATGCCAATAAAGATTCCCACTTCCCACTTCCTTTCCTGAAGAAGGGCTTATGCCCGAAACGTCGAATCTCCTGTTCCTTGGATGCTGCCTGACCTGCTGCGCTTTTCCAGCAACACATTTTCAGCTCCCACTTCCTAGTAGACTGGAACAATTCAGCCCCAGATGCTCCCCTTGAAGACCAATTAAGCAGCGAACAAGTGCACAAAGATTGACTAGGTGGTTCACGGTGAGAACGAAGGTGTTAGGTCACTGAAGGATACAGATGGATTGGTCAGAAGGGCAGATCAATGGCAGATGGAAATTAACCCTGATAAATGTGAGGTAAAACACATTAGAAGAAGTAATAAGACAAGAGAGTACTCAATGAATGGCACAACAACAGGAAGCTCAGAGAGACAGGGATCTTGGGGTGCTCATCCATAGATCCCTGAAGGTAGCAGGACAGGTTAATAGAATAATTAAGGAGGCATATAAGATGTTGGCCTTTATCAGTCAGGGCATGCATTATAATAGCAGGGAGGGCATGGTGGAGCTGTACAGAATTTTGGTTAGGCCACAGCTAGTCACTGCACCATGTGACTACATTAGACGGGGTACAGGATGTAGCTTGGGGTATCGATAAGGAGAGGCTGGATCAGCTTAGGATGTTTCCTTTCAAGTGTGGTGCTGAAAAAAAGCACAGCAGGTCAGGCAGCATCTGAGGAGCAAAAGAGTTGCAGTTTCAAGGACAACCTTTCTTCAGATTATGCCCAAAACACTGACTCTCTTGCTCCTCAGATGCTGCCTGACCTGCTAGCACCACACTTTCTCAACTCTGACTTTTCCAGCATCTGCAGTTCTCAGTATCTCTTTGTACACTTTGAAGCAGAGGAGCTTGAGGGGGACCTGACTGGAGTGTATAAGATTACGAGGAACAGAAAGCAGCTGTTCCCCTTAGTTGATGGCCAATCACAAGGGGGAATAATTTTTCAGTGAAACGGAGGAGATTTACAGGACAGTTTGGAAGAATGTTTTCACCCAAAGGGGCTGGGGCAGGTCCAGGTGCACTGCCTGGGAGAAGAGATGAAGCAGGAAACTTCACAAACTTCGAAAAGTACTTGGATGAGCACTTGAAGATTCATAACTTTCAAGAGTCTTGGAGTCATACAGCATGAAAAATAGACCCTTCAGCCCAACTCATCCATATTGACCAAGTTTCCTGAACTGAACTAATCCCATCTGCCTGCGTTTGGCCCAGATCCTTCCAAACCTTTCCTATCCATGCTCCTGTCCAGGCTCCTATCCAAATGTCTTTGACTACAGGCCAACTGTGGGAAAATGGGATTAGTGTAGTGAATGAATTGATGAGCTGAAGGGTCATCTGTACTGTATGATGCTATACATGGATCCTGAAGATATGAACTCAGCTGATTTGGTAAGAGAGCCCAGTGGTCTAGTTGCTGTCCTTGTT
This sequence comes from Hemiscyllium ocellatum, assembly GCF_020745735.1. Lineage (NCBI taxonomy): Eukaryota > Metazoa > Chordata > Chondrichthyes > Orectolobiformes > Hemiscylliidae > Hemiscyllium > Hemiscyllium ocellatum. The sequence continues at coordinate 76,421,052 of NC_083418.1, forward strand.
ACTGCTTATTGTGTGCAGCAAATCTTACAAAGCACCAGGAAGACTCTTTCAATTTCCCACTTGATTCCGGAAATGTCCGTGCTTTATGTGACACTCAGTTCTGCTATAACATATGCAAAATGACTTCAATGCGATGGGACAATTTAGACTGTTACTTGTAGAATACAAGCTTTCCTGAACTGTATTCGCTGTAACACGATTCCAACCCCATTGGTTTAAATAGCACAGCTATTGCATGATTTTCTTTAAAGTTGACATCACACAAGAATGGAGCTATCACGTTAAATCAGAACCAGCTCTACTTGTCTGATGTTCATTTGCAAACCGTGAGCTCCAATGAGCTACTTTTTGTCAGGTTCAGCTTCTCAGTCAATAACTTGTTTAAATGCAGGACATTAACATGCCAAACTAGCTACAAATCTCAGGGTTAATTGGGAGTAGATACTGAAGGGATCCCATTATGGGAACTAATTTGTTCATGGAATGTGACCATCATTGGTTGGGCCAGCAGAGGGCAATGAAGAGTCAACTACAGTGTTGTGGGTCTTGAGTCACATGGAGCGCAGGCAATGTAAGGATCCTGAAAGGACACCAGTGATGTTCTCTCCCTAATTCAGCATGTAATTTTCCTCTGCTTCCTTCCCTCTTGAGAGGTAATAAACCCTCACCATTCTTCCCCTAACCACACACAGGTACATGTTACAGATATGTTCTGTAGAAATGTATACTGTCAAAGGATATGGAGTACAGGTTAATAAATGGGATGGAGGAACTCATCAGCTATTATCTAATCAATTGGCACAACAGGCTCAATGAGAATGAATGGCCTCCTTCTGTTCTGATATTCTTCTTTTACCGATGTCCTTTCCCATGTGTGATTTTATCAAGTGCCTTTCAAACTCCAGGTCCAATATAGTGTACGACCTTTGTCTCTACTTCTCTAACTCCATCTCTCCCACTCTCTGCTGCCTTTCTGACTGCTGAGATTAGCCTGTCAGCAGTTCATAGCTTTGAAGTCTTTGGCACCCTTTCACAACTTGAGGACACATTTGGTCAGTGCCAGTCTATTAAATCCTTTTCTAGGTTTCGTATACTTGGTGAAAATAACACATTAATCCATTCTCTTGCTTCTTAAAATACAGTTTACTTACACACAATTTATAGCATGGTAATAACAGCTCTCGGGTCATGTAGTTGGTGTATCATAGAATCCCTACAGTGTGGAAATAGGCCCTTCAGCCCAGCAAGTCCACACCTGCCATCCCAACAGTATCCCACCCAGACCCATTCCCCTATTATTCTACATTTTACTCCTAACTAATGTACCTACCTGAACACGATAGGCAATTTTAGCATGGCCAATTCACCTCGCCAGCACATCTTTGGATTGTGGGTGGAAACCACAGCACCCAGAGGAAACCCACGCAGACACGAGGAGAGTATGCAAACTCCATACAGACAGTCACCCGAGGCTGGAATTGAAATTCGGCCCCTAGCACTATGAGGGAGCAGTGCTAACCACTGAGTCACCGTGCCACCCTCTCCACAAGCCTATTCCCACTCAACATCACCTCAGCCCAGCAGTGTACCTTTGTATGTCGTCCTTTCACCTTCAGCTATAAACATGCATGATGGGTCCACTGGCTTCCTTCTGCACTATAATAATTCTGAGGGTCTGTGATGTATTCATCTAGCTTCCTCTGAACTGCATTGACTGTCCAGAAGAACACATTATTATTCACTCCCTTCAGTCCATCTCTGCCTCACTAATATCAAAATCCTAGGAAAATTAATAACATACGTTGGAAGCTGGATAACACATCGTCAGCATTCTCCCAGACTAGAAATCAATTTTTCAAACACTTGTAATCTAACATCTTATTTAACTACATGGTATTCCCCAAAGGCTTTAACTTCCTTCCTGGCAAGCTTTTGATGTGCAAAATTGGAAAGATATTTCATTTTTGGCCCATTTTGCATCTGCTGCAGTGGCCTTTTCTAATTCTGTTTCGATGCTTTGTTTTTGATCTGCTTCCATAATGCCTGATGCACAGACCAATTGCTATCCTCACCCTTTTACTGACAAGCTTCATTTACTTTGGTTCCCCTCACCCTAATTTCCCCTGACATTTCCTGTTGATCCAGTTAGGATCATTTTTATTTACCAAATTAGACCAAAGCTCATAGCAAGATGACCACTATCATCTGTCAGTTCAGCTACTTCAACCCTCGAAATAAGGTCACTGATGAGAACAGAAAAACTCTCTGATGCACTGATCCGGGAACTGTGCCCACACACATAATCAGAGTGTGTCACAACTGTTCACTTATTTTGTTGGGATAGTTGTTCACCTCAATATTGTCAGTTTTCATTTCGTGATATGTTTTTTTTTAATAACAGCATAAAGAGAAGAGTTATTTTGCTCATTTTAAACTGTAAATCTACAGTTCTCTTCAAAACCAAAAGAATTGCAGATGCTGTAAATCAGAAACAAAAGCAGAAGTTGCTGGAAAAAAAGCTCAGCAGGTCTGGCAGTATCTGTGAGAGAGAAAACAGAATTAATGTTTTGGACCTGGTGATCAGATCTGGCATGTTAACTCTAATTTCTCTTCACAGATGCTGCCAGACCTGCTGAGCTCTTCCAGTGATGTCTGTTTTTGTTGTGGTGCTTTAACCCTTTCTGAACACATTGACACAATCAAATGAAAAGTTCCCCAGGGAGCAAGCTCAACTACCTTAAATCAACAAACATCATCCAAATAAACCCTCCCCTGTTTGCTTTTAATATTGTTCCCCATGTTATCCTGCGTTAATTATCGCTTCAATTCCACAGATTCACGATTTCCACTTGCCAATTGTTCCACTGCTTAATTTCTTGTCTGTCAATTTAATTTTAGGCTATACCCCTCAGCATCTCCATGAAGATTTCTAGTCATAGTGTCAGGGTCATGCAGCATGGAAACAGACCTTTTAATCCAACTAGTCCACGCCAACCATGTTCCCAAACCAAACTCGCCCTCCCTACCTGCATTTGGCCCATATGCCACCGAACATTTCTTATTCACGTACTTATCCAAATGTCTTTTTAATGTTGTAAGTCCACCTGCATCCATCACTTCCTCTGGACGTACGTTTCACACATGAACCAGTTTCTGTGCAAAAACATTGCTGCTCATGTCCTTTTTAAATCTTTCCCTGCTCACCTTAAAAATGCTGACCGTAAGATTTTGATCTTCCCCACCTTTGGGAAAAGACACTTGCTATTCCCCTTATCAATGCCCTTCATGATTTTATAAACTTCTATAAGGTCACCCCTCAACCTCCTACACTCCAGTGAAGAACGTCCCAGCCGATCCAGCCTCTCCTTATAACCGAAACCCTCCATTCCTGGCAACATCCTGGTCAACCTTTTCTGAACCCTCTCTAATGTAAGAGTATCCTTTCTACGGCAAGGTAACAAGAACTGCACACAGTAACCTGGAAGAAGCCTCACTAACATCCTGTACAACTTCAATATGACTTCCAAACTCGTACACTCAAAGATCTAAGAAATGAAGGGAAGCCTGTTAACTGCCTTCTTAACCACCCTGTCTACCTGTGACACAAATTTGAAAGAATTATGTACCTGAACTCTTATGTGTCTGTTCAACAACACTACCCAGGGCCCTACTATTAATTGCATAAGCCTTGTTTCTTTTTCAATATACAATACCTCACATTTATCCAAATTAAACTCCATCTGCCACTCCTCAGCCCATTGACCCAAATGATCAAGATCTCTTTGTAATTTTCGATAATCTTCTTCACTGTCTACTATACCACTAATTTTGATTTCATCTGCAAAGTTACTAATCATGTCTCCTGAATTCTCACCCAAATCTTTTATATAAATGATAAGTAAAAATGGACCCAGTATTGGTCCCTATGAAACACCACTGGTCACAGGCCTCCAGTCAGAAAAACAAGCCTCCAGCACTGCCCTCTATCTCCGACGGTGAAGCCAATTTTATATCCAATCGGCATTTCTCCCTGAATCCTGTGTGATCTAACTTTACTCATTAGTATACTATACAGAACTTTGTCAAAGACTTGACTAAAGTCCAAGTAAACAACATCCACCACTCTGTCTCATCAATCCTTTCACTTTCTTCCTCAAAAGACTCAGTCAACTTTGTGAGATATGATCTCCCTCTCACAAATATACATGTCCCCCATCATCTGTAAATGTAATACCAAAAAAAAGGGATGCAACCAAACTAGTTGCATATTCATGAGGCAGCAGATATACTGGAAGTGGCCAAACATCATTTCAGAAACTATCTGGCCTTAAAAGCAATCTTGTTGAAGTCCATGATGTGAAAACTCTGCAGCTGAGGAATGTACAAGAAAACAAAACAGGACACAGAAACAAGAAAATAACTTGCTTGGGCATCTCAGTGTCTTGCCCCAAAATGATCGTGTTTACAAAATGGAGGCTTTAAACAGTGAATAATCATCGAACTTATGACTGCTCCCACACAATAGCTTTATTACTTGGTCCTCTTCTACAAACACTAACAGAGCAGTATGATAATGAAAAACTTGTGTGTAATTGAAAGTGTGAATCACTGCAAAATGTCAAGTTCCTTACTTACGTCGACATTCTTTGCAGCATTTGCCCACTCTGTACACTGGCCGAAAATCTGGTGGGCAGTTTAAATGGGGACATGTAACTTGTCTGCACTCAATGGCTCCATTCTGAATAAGAGAGAAAAAAAAACAAGGATCAGTAATCAGCTTTTGCTTCTGAAGGGCTCATGCAAGTTTACCTGATGATCAGTGGTATTTAACAGACCAAATGGACTTGGTGTTTTTACCAATGTGTCCCTGGATTGACTGACCTATGGAGGGGAAGCGTTGCAAATTCTGCAACCAACCTCCTGATAATTTAGCCTGATCTATCCGACCACAGAAGGGCATTGCAGATGAATAGATTCAGAGTGATATTAGTATCCCTTTCCTTTAGCTATTCCCATTCCACTAAAATGGTCAGGTTGCTTGCTGAACTCTCCATATTTCAATACGGATATTACTGATGGTCTCTAAATCAAGGCACGCACTGCAATACTTCCAATGAGACATCCACACCTTTGGGAAAAGTTTAAAAAAGGAGGGGGGAATACAGCAGAGAAAATTTCCAAAGGGAAAAATAAATGGATAGAGGCAGCTATCCTAATTCTGGAAACCGTATCAGTTCGGAGTCTGTTCAAGTACTAACTCCATAATCATGCTCAAGACATTTTAGGCAAACCATGTGTCTCAGTTAAGTATGTTTGCAAAACCTTTTAAAATGTTTACATTCCTCAAAAATTTACAGCTAACACAGATTTTGAAGATATGTGCTCAGGGTTAACAGGTTGGCATCCTGATTTTCAATGCTTGCACTGAGCAGTTAGTGACACTGAGTATTAAAACACACTGAAATATTACTTATATGTAGAACTTTTGATTTGTGAGCTTATGTGCATCAGATGGATATTAGCATTTTGTCTCCAATAATTTTTTCCTCATTTAGTTTCTGTAGTTTTGGCAGGTTGCACGCTTTGTACATTTTCACAAACTGCTGATTGGATTGGGCACGGAACACGACAGATTTCAAACTAAACAAACTGGTCGCTTCAGGTGCCAGGAGGAAAGTGAAAAGATCAGAAGCCATGAGATCAGATGCCAGTTTCCCTGACATCATGTTAACAGGAAACTAGAGGAACAACACCAGCTTAGGGGAAAGAGTGGGCTTCGGTGCTGCATACACTGCAAGCGTCGCCTTAGTGACAGTTACATCCCACATCTGGATCGCGGGACACCCACAATCAAACTACAGGACATTGGCTAAACGCCAAATTGATGTGTGGAAGTGCAGGGTTATGGGGGACATGGGGCTGGATTACAGTATCTTTTCATTACCAGAGGAGAAAGCACAGCCACAGAAACGCAGGGAATCCAGGGAAAAGAAAGGAAACGGTATTGGCTGGAACCTAGATAAAGCACAGTGCTCAATCTACACACACCAAGCAGAGGGCAGCAACTTAACCACAATTAAACATTTATGCAGCCCCAATGTTTCAGGATCAGAGAACCACAGTCCTGCTATTCTGGTGGATCTGTATACTGGAAATGGATTAGTATTGTGTTCCATATCCCAGTGGCAGAGAACAAACCAAGATTTTATTAGTGCTACGTAAGAAATATCAACAACATTTATTTATTTTAGCAAAAATGACAACTGCAGGGACCTTTAACATTCAAACCCTAAGTGAAGTTCTCGCTGAGACTAGCTCATTACCACTTTCTCAAGGGCAATTACAGATGGGCAATAAATGTTGGCTCAGCCAGCAATGCCCACATTGTCTGAATGAATAAATAAACTTCTGTTTATCCATATATCTGATCCAAATATATTCAGATATTACCATCTGCTCGTTCTCTGCACATCAATAACCACCATTGCCAATGCCAGTGGACTGGTGCAGCATGTGCCTGACTATTCAATGCCAGTTTAATAAATTGCGAATTTCTCAGATTGACACTTGTAACCCAACGCAGAACTGAACTGGGATGGAGCAGCTTCAACATTGTTAATATGATGGCCAATAGACCAATACGTCCTATCTTAGTTAATGCCTTAACACCATCCAAGAGAATACAGCATTTTCACTTCTGTTGCAAAGCCTGCTATTGCATGTTTCATCATGGGATATTGTTCAAACGCGAGGTTAGACCCACCTCTGATTCACCTCTGGCTCACTTTCTCTCCTTACTCCTTCATGGATGTGGGCAACATTGGTGAGCGTGACATTGTTACCCATCCTTAGCTACCCTTGAACGGAGTGACTTGCTAGAACATTTCAGAGGATGGTTAGGAGTCAGCCACAATGCTGTGGGTCTTGGGGGGGATGGAGGAGGGGGTGGTGTTGTGTAGTGTAATTATAATGTCACTGGACTAGTCATCCAGAACCCTGGTCAAATTTGAGGACATGAGCTCAAATCCAACCCTGATAATTTTTTAATCAAATAAAAAGCAATTGCAACAGTGACTGTGCAGTTTGACAGCCAGCAGCTGTTTCACACCTTCCCTACATTTCGGGAAGTGTACTGAAGTGACCAAACATTTCTATTGCTTCCCAGGGAATCATGGTTATTAGGAAATAAAGTAAGAATGTGGAGTTGAGGGTTATCAGATTAGCCATGTTCTGACTGAAATGGCAGACCAGGCTGGATGGGCTGAATGGCCGACTCCTGGTCCAATGTCTTATGGAGATTGGAAGTTAGCTTCCCGGGGCACGTGTCTCTGGAAAACGGCATTGTGTTAAATTCCAACCCCCTTCCCCACAGCTGCATTCTGTCCAAATATTTTCCTTCAACCCCCTGTGAAGAGAACGAAAAGGAAAAGCATTGAAGACCGCACGCACTTTCAGCCATGCTGAACTCCGGACACACCTTGCAGGTGCAGTTTTTGCACTTCTCAACCCAGGATTCCATGCTGCGGTAGACCTCCCCGTTCACCTGACACGTCTTCTCACAGTAACAGCTCTCTAGCTCACTCAGCCTGGCCTCTGCGTAGTTTAACTGTAATGAGAGAGGTTAGCAGTGAGGTCAAACATACACTCCATCGAGTCCGCAGTTCAGAATCAGGCATTGAGCTTTGAGATGTGCTGAAGAAGAGTCATATCAGACTCAAAACATTCACTCTGTTTCCCTGTCCTCTGTTCAATCTGGCAAGTTTTAGAAGCATGAGACATGGTCTAATTGAAATACAGGTAGAAGACCCTTTATCCGAATATCCAAAAACCGTAAAGCTCCAAAATCCAAAGGTTTTTTGTGAAGTTTTGTTTCTCGTGAACAAGGTTGTTTGGTGAGCAAATAGTTAACCCAAGTCGACACCCACTCGATGCATGTCACTCATATGCAATTTGGGGTGGGGCGTGGCCAAGCACCGATAGGCCTGGAGTTTCTCCATGAATGCTCCCAGATTGACACCCGCTCAACGTGTGTCACTCAGATGGGACTTGGGGATTGAGTGGCCAAGCACCGATAGGCCTGGAGTTTCTCTGTGAACGTCCCCAAGTCAACACCAACTCGATGTGTGCCACTCAGATGCCATGAGGAGAGGCATGGCCAAGCATGTTCTTACTTAGAAGTCTGCTTCTCCCAGTAAGAGTTTTAAAAATTTCACCATTAAACTGTCACTTATTCTGAAAACCAAATAATTCCGAATTCCAAAAAACAGCTGGTCCCGAGAATGAAGGATCTTCTACCTGTACATAAGATTCTAAGAGGGATTGACAAATTAGAATAGAGTGGATGTTACTCCTTGTGGACGTTACTCATTCCTGAAGAGGGGCTTATGCCCGAAACGTCAAATCTCCTGCTCCTTGGATGCTGCCTGACCTGCTGCGCTTTTCCAGCAACACATTTTCAGCTCTGATCTCCAGCATCTGCAGACCTCACTTTCTCCTCGTTACTCCTTGTGGGGCAACTTAAAATAAGATAAATGGATGGCAGATTCAAAGCAGAGGTTAGGAAGATTGACTTTTCTCAAAGGGTCATGAATCTGTGAAATTCACTCCCCCAAGAGTGTGGTGGATGCTGGGACATTGAAGGGGCAGATGGATATATTTCAGATTAGCTGTAGGTTAAAGGGTTATGAAGAGTGGGCAGGAAAATGGTGATGAGGTTGAGATGCAATCAGCCATGATTATATCAACCAATGGGCAGGCTTAAGAGGCTGGCTGGCCTGCTCCAGCTCATGTTTCTTGGGTTGTCTCTCCACAACTGCTGCCAGACCAGCTGAGATTCCCCCAGCACTTCCTGTTTTTATTTGAAATTTCCAGCATCTGCAATATTTCAAGTTTAATTGAGCCCGGCTTGTTTCTGAACTCTCTCCTTTCTTTTTCACGTTAGAGACTAATGTCCTCAATGTCGGATGAGGCTCACACTGATAACATAGAAAAGGAAGGAGGCTTTTAAATTTTTTTTTAGATTACTTACAGTGTGGAAACAGGCCCTTCGGCCCAACAAGTCCACACCGACCTGCCGAAGCACAACCCCTACATTTACCCCTTACCTAACACTAGGGGCAATTTAGCATGGCCAATTCACCTGACCTGCACATCTTTGGACTGTGGGAGGAAACCAGAGCACCTGGAGGAAACCCACGCAGACACGGGGAGAACGTGCAAACTCCACACAGTCAGTCGCCTGAGGTGGGAATTGAACCCGGGTCTCAGGCGCTGTGAGGCAGCAGTGCTAACCACTGTGCCACCGTGCCGCCCACTGTGCCACCGTGCCGCCCACAAATTTCAAATTTTCAAATCAGTAAAGTTACAGCTGGTCAACAATAGAACTCCCCAGCCTTTTCCCCATGTAAACACAACTGGGTTACAAAAATCCATTATCTTCAGATCTAAAAGTTTACCAGTCATCTGTCATCAGTTGTCATTTGCAGGAGAGACTTCAAACATCAACCTCTCTGTGAGCAGATGTGTTTGACGGGCTGGGATCTTCATGTGCCGGGGGGGAGGGGTCTCAATAACTGATCAGAGATGTGACAGGAATTTGTATTCAGTTCTTGAGAAGGGAGGCCCAATGAAACAGAGTGTTTGAGACCCCACCCCACCAGTAAGATCACTGAGATCCTGATGGGGGCCCCATGAGTGGGCACCAAACACAAAAGCAGAAAAATTGCTTATAATGGTCACCTAATTCCCAATGCCAGGACCTCAACCAGGCACAGAGTACCTGACAACAAACAACACCCTGGTGATCGCGGGCTAGCCTGGTAAATCTTGCTGAGACTTGGGAATGAGTTATAGGAAGGATATTATTCAGCTGGAGAGGGTTCAGAAGAGATTTACCAGGATGTTGCCGGGTATGCAACGTTTGAGTTATTAACAAAGGCCAAAAAGGCTTGGACTTTCTTTTCACTGGAGCGTAGGAGGTTGAGAGGCAATGTTATAGAAGTTTAGGGAATAATGAGGGGTATAGATAGAGTTAATGGTAGTTGTCTTTTCCTTAGGATGGAGGATTTCAAAACTAGGGGTCACATTTTTGAGGTGAGAGGAGAGTTATTTAAAAAAGACATGAGGGGCAATTTATTTTACACAGAGGCTAATTAGTGCTTGGAATGAGCTTCCTGAGGAAGTTGTGGACATAGGTACAATTCAATATTTTAAAAAATCATTTGGACGGATACATGAATAGGAAGGGTTTGGAGGGATATGGGCGAGGGTCAGGCAGGTGGGACATGTTTAGTTTGGGATTATGTTCGGCATGGATCGGTTAGATGATCCGTGTTGTATGACTCTATGACGGCATGGCCCTTAATATTCCCACAAGATACTAATAAATGATAATGAACACAGCAATGATGGATGACAATGGGCTCATTAAGGAGCTTATTTATCAAACTGACAGCAGTAACACAACCATTTCCTCTCTGTGGGGGCAAGGGTGGTCTACACCACCTTAAGATTGACATGGAGCCTCTCCCATTGTAAAATGGGATCAGCCATCATAAATAAAACCCAGCCCCTAATTTCCTCGCTGAAGGGTTGGAATGTAATTTTTAGACAATGCCCCTTTGTACTAGACTCCCCAGCAAGTGGAAATAAAATATAATTAGCCTCTGTATTCCCTTTCAGAACGTGAAAACCTCAATCAGATAGCACCTTAAACTTCTAAATTCCACTGCACTCCCTGTCGGTGGGTGAAAATTCACTCATAATGTAATCCGCAGAAATTCACATATCATTCCAGTTCCTCCACACTGCTCTTTCTCCAAGTACAAGCAGACTGTACACTTGGATTCGACATCAGTAGTTAAACAGGCTGTTCAATTCATCAACTTCACCAACACATTCCACTCTGAGCTTAAATTTACCTGGACCATCTCTGACACATCCCTCCCCTTCCTGGACCTCTCATCTCCATTAATGATGACCGACTTGACACTGACATTTCTTACAAACCCACCGACTCCCATAGCTACCTGGATTACACCTCTTCCCAACCTACCTCTTGCAAAAATGCCATCCCATATTCCCAATTCCTCCACCTCCGCTGTACCTGCTCCCAGGAGGACCAGTTCCACCACAGAACACACCAGATGGCCTCCTTCTTTAGAGACTGCAATTTCCCTTCCCACATGGTTAAAGATGCCCTGCAAAGCATCTCGTCCACATCCCGCACCTCTGCCCTCAGACCCCACCCCTCTAACCATAACAAGGACAGAATGCCCCTGGTGCTCACCTTCTACCCTACCAACCTTCGCATAAACCAAATCATCTGCCGACATTTCCACCACCTCCAAAAAGACCCCACCATCAGGGATATATTTCCCTCCCCACCCCTTTCCGCCTTCCGCAAAGACTGTTCCCTCCGTGACTACCTGGTCAGATCCACGCCCCCCTATAACCCACCGTCCCATCCTGGCACCTTCCTCTGCCACCGCAGGAACTGCAAAAACTGTACCCACATCTCCTCCCTCACCTCCATCCAAGGCCCTAAAGGAGACTTCCACATCCATCAAAGTTTCATCTGCACATCGACTAATATCATTTATTGTATCCGTTGCTCCAGATGCGGTCTCCTCTACATTGGGGAGACTGGGCGCCTCCTAGCAGAGCGTTTTAGGGATCATCTCCGGGACACTCACACCAATCAACCACACCGCCCTGTGGCCCAACATTTCAACTCTCCCTCCCACTCTGCCGAGGACATGGAGATCCTGGGCCTCTTTCACCACTGCTCCCTCAACACCAGACACCTGGAGGAAGAACGCCTCATCTTCCGCCTCGGAACACTTCAACCCCAGGGCATCAATGTGGACTTCAACAGTTTTCTCATTTCCCCTTCCCCCATCTCACGCTAGTTCCAAACTTCCAGCTCAGCACTGTCCCCATGACTTGTCCTACCTGCCTATCTCCTTTCCCACCTATCCATTTCACCCTACCCCCACCCCAGACCTATCACCTTCATCCCCTCCCTCACTCACCTATTGTACTCTATGCTACTCTCTCCCCACCCCCACCCTCCTCTAGCTTATCTCTCCACGCTTCAGGCTCTCTGCCTTTATTCCTGATGAAGGGCTTTTGCCCGAAACGTCGATTTTACTGCTCCTCGGATGCTGCCTGAATTGCTGTGCTCTTCCAGCACCACTAATCCAGAATCCCCCCCGTCTCATTTAGCCTGCAAAGACCAACAGATGGACACTTCTCACACCTGTCCTCCTTCCATTATTGGCACATGGAACGGTATTGAAATCATTTGTGAGGAATCAAACAGAAGCAACTGCCAGTAGGCAGCCAAACCGGAGAGGCGGATGGGCGTGAGATAGCATTTAGTGGAGGAAGGAAGTGCGGTAATGAAAATAAGAAGTCAATCTAGGAAATCATCAATACTTGTGTTTTTTCACTGCAGCATTATGACTAAGATGGGAGGAATGTTGTAACATTAAATAAAAGGTTTACCCAAGTCCCAATATGGGCACTTACATGTCTTCTCTATATTAGAATTAAAAGCTCAAATGAGTTTCTTTAATAAACAAAAAAGTCATTTGTAATGAACAATATCTACTCAATTAAAATGCAGATATATTTCATGCACACAATTTTTACCCCTGAATGTTAATTTAAAACAACAGATTTCTCTCTGTGGAGATTCACTGAATATACACTACATGGCCAAGAGGAGGTATTTTTGAAGTCAAAATAAAAAATGAAGGTGTAAAATGTTCTGGAGTCTATTAGTGTACCTGCATGTAGTCAAATCACTGACCAGGTGCCATCCTTGGCATCTTTGTAGACACAGCTTGCTTACCAAACACAACATCGACAAGCTCTTTCAATCACTTTTTCAGAGGTTCAATCAGGTTTTATATTTGTAATGTCTGTACGTTTTTTATTTTACTTTATTTTTCCTTGTGGAATGAATTGCTATTCTTCTAAAAAGCCAGTTAATGAAACTCATTAAAAGTTGTGTTTACAGTGCTGTTTTCTTCAAAACATGAGGGAGGAATTTTGCAGACAGACTGACACCAGAGATACATCCATCGTGAGATTTGCCCTCCATCATAAGATTAAAAGTGGGGATATTCGCTGATGATTGCACCATGTTTAGCACTATTCGCAATGAAATAACCCCACAGAGACCACTATTCTATTATCAAGTCACCCTTTATTTACACTTGGAGAGTCCTTGACACTGACCCAGCTTCCTCACTACCAGCTCACAGAATGAACAGAACCTCTGACACTTCTGTTTATATCTGTCAGCCAGGGCTCCCTGATTAGGGCTGTCAACCTGGCCCAATCAGGGAACTCATAGTCTAAGAGGTCCACCTGGCTGACCTTGTTACAATCACTACAAGCTGCTGATTGATTTTTGGAGTTATGACCAGTTGAGGATGACAAAGGTCATCAGCCTGATTGGGAAAAAAACGTGTGTTCCAGGCATCCAAGGTGACCTACTTGAACTACAGAGTCGACAAGACTAAGTTACATATGTTGGAAGTTAAAGTGTGGGCTCCTTTGATTGCCCTCATTTTTCCAGTCATATTTGGAGTCGGGAAGTTCCACCAATACATTTACGGATGTATATTTATGATAATAACAGACCACAAGCCCTTACGAGGTCTACTTGAAGGAACTGCTGCCTAATGCTCCAGGCCAAATTCAGCAGTAGGTTCTAATACTAATAAAGTATAAATATATAATTTTTAGGAGTTGATGCAAAGGTGCCAGGATAGAGGCCACATTGTGTATGAACTTTCCGTAATAATTCACCAGGCTAAGGAAAGGCCTAAGCTCCAGTACAGATATGGGAGCCAGGGGACCTTTCATCACCCTAATTTTATCTTCCAACAGGTGTAGCCCAGTCCTGACAACTCTATAGCCCAAGTAGGTCACTTGGGGAGCCTACAACATACATTTTCCTTTCTGAGGAATATGCCTGCCTGTGAGAAATCCCTAAGGACTATGTTCTCCAAGCTCTTATTCAACTTCTCTGTTATAGAACTTAGAACAGTACAGCACAAGACAAGCCCTTCAGCCCTTAATACTTTGCCAAACTTTTATCCTACTCTAAGATCAATTTAACTGACATACCTCACATTTTACTATCATTCATGTGCCTATCCAAGAGTCACTTAAATATCGCTAATGTACCTGACTCTACTACTATTGTTGGCAGTGCATTCCACATGCCCACCACTCTCTGTGTGAAGAACCTACCTCTGACATCTCCCCTATACCTCCATGCAATCACCTTAACATTATGCCCCTCAAAGTAGCCATTTTGGCCATAGGAAAATGTCTCTGGCTATCTACTCTGTCTATGCCTCTCATCATCATGTACATCTCTATCAAGTCACCTGTCATTCTTCTTTGCTCCAATGAGAAAAGCCCTAGCTCCCTCAACCTTTCTTCATAGGACATGCCCTCCAGTCCAGGCAGCATCCTGGTAAATCTCCTCTGCCCCCTCTGTACAGCTTCCACCTCCTCACTATAATGAGGTGACCAGAACTGAACACAACATTCTAAGTGTGGTCTAACCAGAGCTTTATAGAGCTGCTGTATAACCTCACACCTCTTAAAATCAATCCCCCTGCTAATGAAATCCAGTACACCATACACTTTCTTAACAACCCTATCAACTTGGGTGGCAACTTTGAGGAATCTATGGAGGTTGACCCGAGATCCCTCTGTTTGTCCACACTGCCAAGAATCTGCAGTTAACCCTGTATTCTGCATTCAGATTTGACCTTCCAAAGTGAATGACTTCACACCTTTCCAGGTTGAACTCCATCTGTTACTTCTCAGTCCAGCTCTGCCTCCTGTCAATGTCCTGTTGCAACTTACAACAGCAATCCTCATTATCCACAACTCCACCAACCTTATGTCATCAACAAACTTACTAACCCACCCTTCCACTTCCTCAACCAAGTCATTTATAAAAATAACAAAGAGCAGAGGTCCCAGAACAGATCCCTGTGGAACACAACTGGTCACCAAGCTCCAGGCTGAAAACTTTCTATTTATGAACACCCTCTGTCTTCTATGGGCCAGCCAAATCTAGATAGCCAACTTTCCCTGTATCCTATGCCTCCTTACTTTCTGAATGAGCCTACAATGGAGAACCTTTCAAACACGTTGCTAAAATCTATGTACATCACATCCACTGCTGCACCTTTATCAATGTGTTTTGTCACATCCTCAAAGGATTCAATAAGGCTTGTGAGCCATGACCTACCCCTCACAAAGCCATGCTGACTATCTCTAAATCAAACTATGTTTTTTACAAACAATCAATCCTGTCTCTCAGAATCCTGTCCAATAATTTGCCCACCATTGACTGGTCTGTAATTCCCAGGATTATCCCTATTCCCTTTCTTGAACAAAAGGAAAGCATTTGCCATCCTCCAATCATCTGGTACTACTCCAGTGGACAGTGAGGACGCAAAGATCATCGCCAAAGGTGCAGCAATCTCCACCCTCACTTCCTCTCGAAACTTTGGGCATATCCTATCTGGCCCAGGGGACTTATCTAACCTCATGTTTTCCAAAATTTTCAGCACATCCTCCTTATTATTGACCTGTTCAAGTGTATCAGCCTATTTCATACTGTCCTCATAAACACCAAGGTCCTTCTGAGTAGTGAATACTGAAGCAAAGTATTCATAAAGGACCTCCCCAACCTCATCCAACTCCATGCACCAGCTCCCTCCATTATCCTTGATCGGCCCGACCCTCACTCTGACCATCCTCTTGTTTCTTACATAAGTGTAAAATGTCTTGGGGTTTTCCTTTATCCTACCCACCAAAGCTTTTTCATGTCACCTTCTAGCTCTCCTAAATCCATTCTTCAGTTCCTTCCTGGCTACCCTGTAACCCTCTAGAGCCCTGTCTGATCCTTGCCTCCTTAGCCTTAAGTAAGCTTCTTTCTTCCTCTTCACGAGATCTTTCACATCTCTTGTCATCCAAGGTTTCTTCACCCTACCATCCTTTCCTTGCCTCTGTAGGACAAATCTATCCAGCACTCGCAGGAAGTGCTCCCTAAACCACCTCCACACTTCTGTCATGCAGTTCTCTGAGAATATCTATTCCCAGTTTATGCTTCACAGTTCCTGCCTAATAGTATTGTAATTCCCCCTCCCCCAATTAAATACTTTCCCATGCTGTCTCCTCCTATGCCTCTCCATGACTATAGTAAAGGTCTGGGAGTTGTGATCACTATCATCAAAATGCTGTCCCACCAATAGAACTGACACCTGACCTGATTCGTTGCCAATCACCAAATCCAATATGGCCTCTCCTCTAGTCAGCCTATCTACATACTGAGTCAGGAAACCTTCCTGGACACACTTGACAAATTCCCCTCACCCAAACTATTTGCACTGAGGTTCCAATCAATGTTAGTGCATCATCTAGATAAATGGTGATTTAGGGTAGACCTTGTAAAAATGTTTTACATCGTCCGTTGAAATATTGTACAGGCTGGGGATACTCCCAAATGGCATTTCGTACATTGATTCAAACCCTTGTGGGTATTAATTGTGGCGTGGTTCTGGGAATCATCATCTGACTGCAAATGCAAGTACACATGATTCATGTCCAGCTTCATGGAAAATAGTCCTCCTGCCAGCTTTGTGTATAAATCCTCTGTATGAGGGATTGAGTATTTATCCAGCTGGGAAACATGGTTTACTGTTTGTTTAAAATCCCCACAAAGGGGTGAATAGATCATTGGGCTCCACAGTGTGACCGGTGCTGCCCATTCCCCACACTGCACTGGTTTGGTGAGTCCTTCACTTTCCAGCCTTCTGATTTCTGCCTCCACTTTTGCAAATGGCACCTGGTAGGTCTTGCAGAATTGTGGATTTGCTTCCTGGTCAACATGGAAGATGACCTTGGCTCCTTTGATAGTCCCTAGGACTTTTTGAAAGACTTCCGGGTATTTAAATAGGATTTCATTCAAGCAGCCATTTTCTAAGTGAAAAATGTTGAGCCAGTCTAGGTTAGTCTCTTCAACTGACTTTGCCCCAAGAGGCTTGAGCACGAGGTTTTTAGCACGAGGTGGTAAGTGAACCAGCTGCTTCCCATATGAGACCAGAACTGAAGTTGAACCTTTAATCCGTAAAAGGTACCCCACTATAGGTTCTCAGTCCAGCCAAGGTCTTGTGCAAACTTAAGGATTTAGAGTTCTTAGAGTTTAGGGTTTAGAGTGAGTTCTGTTAAAAACTGGTTCTGTGATGACTGAAACGGCCATGTTGGTATCGACCTTCCTTAGATCCTGGTGACAATTTAAAATAAATGTCAATTTTGATTGGTTCTGAGTTGGATATTGGTAAGCGATTGAACTGTTCCAAACCAGATGTGGGTGGGCTTCCCAGAGTGTGCACTGTCCTAGACACTGGCCTAGGAGTTCATTTACTCAATTTAGGTCTGGTAGAATTCCTTTGCTGTCTCAGGTCTGCATACCAGTAGCAACTACAATGGCTTGCTGACCTGGTTCCTGAAGAAAACTGTTTGGCCGAGGTTGTGCTTTGTTTTGGGTTTTTGTTGTGGGCTGACCGAGAGTCCCTCTTTTCAGGATGTGCAATTGCCTTCACTCAACAGGTGTTCCCCAAGCACAGTCAGCCTGGCGAGAGTGTCCACTTCCATTGGAATACCCTGCAATTCATTGGCTCGACTTGCACATATTTTCCAATGTTAAAGCCAGGTGTAGTGCCTGTTTAAAGTCCAGCTGGGCTTTAGCTATTAGACGCTTCTATATGGCTACATCATTAATCCCACATACCATTCGGTCTTTCAGCATCTCTTCAAGGGTTAAACCAAAGTCACATGCCTCTGCCAGTCCTCTCAACCCCGTCAAAACTCCTGAAACAGATTCCTCAGTTCTTGAATTGCCGAGTAAAACCAATAGCATCACAGAATTAGAGGAGTCTTGGGGTCGTAATATCCCTTAACTAAATCCATCAACTCTTGAAAGGTTTTAGTATCCGGTGCCTCTAGAAGAGTTAGGCTCCTGATGATCAGAAAAGCTGCGGGCCCACAGACTATCAGAAGAATTACTCATTGCTTTTCATCTGCCCCAATGCCACTTGCCTGTAAAAAAAAATCATCGTTTGCACATACTGGGCCCAGCTTCAATGGTAGGATTGAACTGTAGGGGTGGCACAGTGGTTCAGTGGTTAGCACTGCTACCTCACAGTGCCAGGGACCCGGGTTCGATGCCAGTTTGCACATTCTCCCTGTGTCTGCGTGGGTTTCCCCTGGATGCTCCAGTTTCCTCCCATAGTCCAAAGTTGTGCAGGTTAGGTGAATTGGCCATGCTAAATTGCCCATAACGTTCAATGCATTAGTCAGAGGGAAATGGATCCTGGTGAGTCCCTTTGGAGGGTCAGTGTGGACTTGTTGGCATGTTTCCACACTGTAGGGAATCTAATCTGAACAAGTCAAGTTTCCCAAATAACAGCATGATGTCAGAAATGCTCACCCCAACTCAAAGACAACTGTTGAACAAGTTTATTCACAAATGTGCTTTACTTTCAACACCACAGAAATAACTCCCCAGAGGTTGGTATCCCATCACCAAGTTATTTTCCCTCTATACATGGGAAGTCCTAGACACTGATTAAACCACCTCAGAGCCAGCTCTCCGAATGTCGGAATATCTGACACTCCTCTTTTCATCTGTCAGCCAGGGCTCCCTGATTGGACCAAGTTAACAGCCCCAATCAGGGAACTCATATACGATGATGTCCAGCTCGCTGACCTCACTATGATCACCACAGGCTGCTGATTGGTTGTGGAGTTGTGACCAGCTGGGGATGACAAAAGCCATCAGTCTGACAATAACTGTCTGATTGACTCCTGGGCAGCTGAGCAGCTTGTGGGTGTGCACAATATTGGCAAAAGCCTTTGGACTACTGCGAGAGCCAGTTGGTGTGTCTGCCTCTCCAGTGAAACACCTTAAAACCTGAATAAAGCCAATTGGTTTCTGTTATTGAAAGCTGCAGGAAATAGAGGTTTTGTATTTAATGAAACAATCATCAGCGACTCCTGTGAAGAAGTGAAGGGAATCTGAAGAATAGAGATTGATGAAAAGAAAATCCTGACAAACAAAAGAATCATCCCTGCATAACCTGTGGGCTGGGATCATTTAATTGTTTCCCCAGATTTTTCCCCTGCCACCTATTATTTTTATTTGCCTGCATCTATATGGGGAGTGGAGATAGAGGGTGGGTAGTTTTATAAGGATGATGAGAAGTTTAGCTAATGGAGTTATATATTAACAGTTTATAGTTGTTTACCCGTGGTTATCCACAATTTATTTGATAAATAGTAGTTTCTCGAGAAGTGCAGAAACCTGGTCGTTGTTTGCTGTTAATCTGGATCTATCTGACATGGGGGAATTTGCATGCTTTGACAAACAGATTTTTAACTTTTGTGACAAAGTCATGAAGAGCGGGGTTCGATTCCCAGTGTACCATACTGAAAAAAGCCCAGAGATGTTTCAGAGGTGTAAATTGAACAGCTTGTTCTGTAGTAGGTTTCCCCTCAACTGAAAATGCAAACTCAAATGCCAAGCCTGCAAAGTTCAAACAAAGCAGCTATATCTCCCCGTCCTAAAGCAGTCAGGTGCTTTCCTTGAAGGGAATTCAAGCAATTAATCGTCTGGAACTACGTGGTTCCCAAGAAATGCGTTATTTGAAAATAGGTTCCAATGTGTCTTGTCATTGATATTCTGTTAAAGTCAAATCCAGCCATCTCCACAATCCTTGAAATTAAGTCCACACAAATTATTCACTGAGATGCATCTGCATAACATCAAGATATTATGTTATGAACAAAATCATACTTTACCCAAAGTCTCTGACAAAACCTGTGAGGTAAAATTGATTAATTTGCAAATTGCAAATTGCAACTGAATGGCAGAGCAGCAGGAACAAGAGCAGTGCTTCTAGAATCTTATCATCAATTTTGGTTTCATGATATTCCTGCCTTTTTTGCTTAAAATAGGGAAGGCACATTGCAATTTGTTTTCTTTAATATCCAGCATGGTCTAAGAGTGGTGAAGGTTAAGGAGAAAGTGAACTGAGGCGTGAAGAATTCTCAGAATGTTTGCTGGACACATCAGGATGAATCGTTTCCTCTGAGCAGTGGGTCACTGCGCCAACCGATTCCGTCTTCACTCCAATTAGCTGGAATTACCTCCAATTTCTCTTGGGCAATAGCAGAACGGGGAAACAGAAGGGATGGTTAGCTCTGTCTACAGCTCATCAATTCAGAGCAGACACAGCAAGATCCACTAAGTCAATTTTCAGGGTGCTTTAGTCAGATAAGGGTGATACAAATGTGTATTTTTTGACCCCTACAGGACTAGTCATAATTTTGTTTAGCAAGCAATGATATCACACATCAATTCAAAATATACATGACCAGATCAAAATCAAGAAACCAATTATAACGGTTCTCTTGGGTTTAGGAACGAATAATGTTGTTGTCCACTAATCTCCAGAAAAAAAAAGAAAAACACAACATCAACCACATAGACAAGCACAGCTATTCAGTTTAACAGGGAGAATAACAGTTAAAATCAGTTTAAAAGTCTTCCAAGATGATGAAACAAATAGGGAGTGAGACAGAATTCAAGAATTTGTGACAACAATTTTTTCTTTCTGTTCTGCTGCTTAGAAAGAGCTACTGAAATATAACTCATTTGTGTGTCTGCAAATCTGGTTCCATTGTCTTTCTACACTGCTGGGGGAACAAACTTCCATTTCCCAAAATGTGAAATCATTGCACAAGTGTAGATTAAAACAGTGGTGCATTTTTTTTCACACTGAATCCATTTCATCATTCTGATGTCTTTAGATAAGACAGCATTTTCAGTGTAGGTGGTTGGATTTACTCCATGCTGGTCTCCTGGAGTTGGCTCAACCTATGGTTGACTGATCATGGCAGCCATTTTAAGGTGAATATTTTTCCTTTTGTAACACCATTTTAGTCTATGATAGGTTTCAAACAATCAGACAGTTCGACTTTAAAATTTGAGAATCCATTTTACCACTATTGTAATTTAATTTATATGCAAATGAGAATATAGATTTCATTCAGTATATCAGCAGAAAAATGCTTTCAAATGAGAGTGTGGAACTACTGCAGCACAGAGGAACTACGTAGAGCAGAGGAAAATCACCTATACAGTGTACTCAAAAAGAATGGGTACCCAATGAAGAAGTCCACAGATTTCTCAGCAACAAACACAAATAAGCAGACAAAACGCATCTAGAAACCCTTGCCACTCTCCCCTACATCAAAGACATCTTGGAAATGACTGCCAGACTACTCAGACCCCTTGGCATCATGGTAGCCCACAAACCCACCAAGACACTAAAACAGCAGCTCATGAACTTGAAGGACCCTGTACAGACAATAAGCAAAACTAATGTAATTTGCAAAATACCGTGCAAAGACTATAACAAACACTACATTGGACAAACAGGCAGAAAATAGCCACCAGGTTACATGAACATCAACTAGCCACAAAAAGACATGACCCTCACTCATTAGTCTCCTCACATAAGGATGAGGAAGGACACCACTTCAGCTGGGACAACACATCCATCCGAGGACAAGTCAAACAGACATGCACAAGAATTCCTAGAAGCATGGCATTCCAACTGGAACTCTATCAAGAAACACATTGACTTGGACCCAATTTACCACCCCCTGAGAAAAAGAACAGGAAATGACATCACCATAGGAAATGACTTCACCAACCCAAGGGAATCCAAACATACAAATAGAAACCAGGAATCATCAGCAGCGCTTTGTCTGGAGGCTCACTGAAGATGTTACCTAGTATGGTGAGAAACATTTGAAAACTAAACTTCCAGCTCAGCGAACAAACCTACATCCAAAGGTAGGTACCTCAGGGCATTTAGACTTGTCTGCTGATAACTTTCTCACTCTCCCTGTTCGTCCTGGCAGGGAATTCTTGGCTGAGTAGAGCTTCTGCCCTCCAACTCTCACTTGGGTTGACCCTCCCTCAGTCTACAGTCATGACTAGATGCCCTGAGATGGTTTCTTCATTGGCAAACATCCAGTTATTTGTTCTTCCCAGATTGAACAGCAGCAGCAGATCAATGTTTCAGGTAATTAGAAGGTTTTTAAGTCTTCCAGCCAAAGGAAAAGACTGCTGTAAATTAACACAAGAAATAGGAGTAGGCCATTTGAGCCCTCAAGCTTGCTCCACTATTATGGTCATGGCTGATCATTGAACACAAAATCCTGATCCCTTCCCTACATATCCCTTGATTCCTTTAGCCACATGAGCTATATCTATCTCCTTCTTTCCCAACCAGTGCATTTAATGAAGGAGCATCGACAATCTTCTGGGGCAAGAGAATTCCAAAGATTCACAACCCTTTCTGTAAAGTAACTTCAGTCAAATTATTTGCTCCTCATCCCACCACACCCCCTCCCAAATGTTTTAGACTCCCTACCCAGATACAATAATTGTGTTTTCCTTATTGTTTCGATGCAACCACCTTTCATTCTTCTCAACTTCAAATAATACAGGCCCAGCCTTTCATCTCTTGACAACCAACTGACAGCAGTGTCACGAAATTTATGAGGCCCTTTTATCTTCAGCTGTTTCATCAATGACCTTCCCTCTATCATAAGGTCAGAAGTGGGAATGTTCACCAATAATTGCACAATTTTCAGCACCATTCACAACTCCTCAGATACTGAAGCTGTCCACATCCAAATGTGCTGACACATGGCAAGTTATTGTCATGATTCTCAATTGCTTAGCAATACCATCTCCAGCAAGATAGATTCTAACCATTTCCCTTGACGTTCAAGGACATTACCATTGCTGAATCCCCCGTTATCAACCTCCTACCCCTTGATCAGAAAATGAATTGGACTTGCAGCTACAAGAGCAGGTCAGAGGCTAGGAATGCAGCAGGAGGCACTAGTCAAGACTGTGATGGAATACTCCCCATTAGCTTGGATGAGTGCCATTCCAACAACATTCAAGAAGCTTGACATCATCCAGGACAAAACAACCCATTTGATTATTATCACATCGAGAAACATTCACTTCCTCCATCACCTATGGCTAGTAGCAACTGTGTGTATTATCCACAAATAATAGCACTCTTCATCCCTGACGCTCAGTAGCAGCTGTGTGTACTATCTACAAGGTGCATTGCAGGAATTCCTCAGACAGCACTTTCCAAATCCACAATCACTTCCAGCTAGAAGAACAAGGCAGTAGACACATGGGAACACCACCGCCTTTAAGTTCCCCATCCCGACTTGGAAATTTATCATCGTTCCTTCACTGTTGCTGGGTAAAAATCCTGGAACTCCCTCCCTCAGGGCATTATGGGTCTATAGTGGCACATGGACTGCAGCGGTTCAAGAAGGCAGCTCACCACCACCTGCTCAAGGGCAATTAAGGAAGGGTAATAAATGATGGCCAGACAGTGATGCTCATATCTCATGAATGAAGAAAAACAAATATATTGAGGAGCTGCTTAGCACATGCGGGAGATGTGAATATGGAAAATAGCTCTGCACTTCCAAATTTGAATTTTGGTGATGGTTATGTATTAAAAACTCTAGTTTAACAGCCCCCATCTGATTTGTTTATTTGTTCATCACAATTACAACAAGGAAGATTTGAACAAAATAGTTTGTAGGTAGACCCTTGTTCAGATGAATGACAGATATTCAAAACCCTGACATGAAACTTGAATAGGGAGAATGTGAAGACGGCAGTTGCTGGAGATCAGAGTCGAGAGTGTGGTGCTGGAAAAGCACAGCAGGTCAGACAGCACCTGAGGAGCAGGAGAGTCAACATTTCGAGCATAAGCTCTTCGTCAGGAATGAGATCTCATTCCTGATGAAGAGCTTATGCTCGAAACGTCAACTCTCCTGCTCCTCAGATACTGTCTGACCGACTGTGCTTTTCCAGCACCACACAAGAAACTTTAACATATTTATTCAAATAGAATATTCCTGAAACATCCCACAGAGTTGCGCAGGTGAAAAAAAAGGAATTGCAAGGTGGGCCATGAAATATTTGTATCTTTGTTGGTATTGAGATAAAATCCCATGCAACAGAACCGTCAGAAGGAGAGTCTAGATTAGGGTGGTGCTGGAAAAGCACAGCAGGTCAGGCAGCATCGGAGGAGCAGGAAAATCAACCTTTCAGGCAAAAGCCCTTCATCAGGAAGGAATGCAGAATGCATTCTAGAATGCAGAAGAAGGCCATTCAGCCCCTTGTGCCTGCACTGGCTCTGTCTACTCCAGTTTTATTACCAAGTCTCCTGCCTTTCCCCCCACGTCTTGGCACACCATGACTATCCAAATAACCGTCTAATGCCACCTTAAATGACTCAATGGAACCTGCATTTCAAGGCACTGCATTCCTACCCTGCCTATTCACTGTGTGAAAATGTTTTCCACACCTCACCCGTGCCTCAGTTGTTTTAAATCTGTGCCTTCTCATTTTTATTCCTTTTACAAGAAGAAACAGCTTCACCCTATCTGTGTTACCCAGCCCACTCATGATTTTGAAACCTTCAATCAATTATACCCTAAACAGACGGAACAATTAAAGGTGAAATCTGGATTCCCATTCGCTATCTGGGGTTACGTATTGATTTGTTGACTTATTTGCCTAATATAAACAGTTTGGCAGAAGAGCAGGGACAGAAGGCAAATTCAGCAGCTCTTTCAATGTGAGTAACTGCATTTTGGGGAAACAAAATACGTATACAATTAATGGCAGAACGTATACAATTAATGGCAGCACGTATACAATTAATGGCAGAACGTATACAATTAATGGCATCACGTATACAATTAATGGCAGCACGTATACAATTAATGGCAGGGCGTATACACAATTAATGGCAGGGCGTATACAATTAATGGCAGGACCCTGGTTAGTGTTGTAGAACAAAGAGACCGAGGGGTTCAGGGACATAATTCTTTGAAGTTTGCATCCCATGTAGTCAGGGTGGCTAAGAAGGCGTTTAGTGCACTTGCCTTCATTGCTCAGATCTTTCAGCAGAGGAACTGGGATATCATGTTGATATTGTATAGGATATTGGTGAGGCCTCTTCTGGAGTACTGTATGAGTTCCAGTCACCTTGCTATAGGGAGAATATTATTAAACTCAAGGGGGTTCAGAAGATATTTACCAAGATGTTGGCACGACTGGATGGTTTGACTCACAAGGAGAGGCTGGGACTTTTTTAAATGGAATATGGGAGGTTCAGTGGTGACTTTATAGAGGTTTATAAAATCATGAGGGGTATAGATAAGGTGAATGGCAGGTGTATTTTCCCTACGATGGGATTTGGGTGCATATTTTTAATGTGAGAGGAGAAAAATTTTAAGTAGTAATGGGGGGCATTTTTTTTAACAAAGAGAGAGGTTCACACATGGAATGAACTTCCAGAGGAAGTGATAGATGCGGGTACAGTTATGTTTAAAAGTCATTTAGATAAGTACATGAATATGAAAGGTTTGGAGGAATACGGACCAGGTACAGACAGGTGGGACTTGTTCCGTTTGGGATAATGTTCAGTGTGGATTAGTTGGAACAAAGGGTCTGTTTCTATGCTGTACCTGGTCCATATGACTGGCAGAGATGCAATGGGGTGAATGGCTTCCTTGTGTACTGTGGGATTCAATGTTTGACTGTAAGAGTAACTGTGGCATTTATAACATGGTAGGAATAAGCAGTGGCCGTAAAGGGGTCAGGAGAAGGTATCAAGGCGTGCACAAGGGGATAAAACTGCCAGCAGGAACCTACTGCTTTTTACCCCCAAACTGCAGAAAGAAATGAGAAAGAGAATTATGTGGAATGCAAATTACAAAGACCCGGGTCTAAACTAGGAAGCAGCAACCGTACTCCTCAAGCCTGTTCCTCTCGTCAATAAGATCGTGGAGGGTCTGAGCTACAAACAGGAAAATGCAGAATAGAGCTGTGGCGATGTCAATCAGAATAAACCAGAGAATGGAATTATATCCATTACAGTCCCTGCAATGTTAATGAAGAAAGAGAAAAAGTTAGGATGGACTTTATAATTTTCTGATTCTGCTTTAGGTAATTGGAATAAGCAAGAAGCACCAGGAAAACTATTCCTCTCAGGCTTTTGCATATTTGGAAACTGGGGTGACTAATTAGAGCTCAAAGCATTAATCCAATCACCAGATGGCATTAGCCGAGCAGAATGTGAAATAAGTGTGCTGCATGTGCGTTTGAAACTCTTGTTAAGATTAATCATAAAATAAATTGAACCACCCTGTGTGCAATTTATTCATTAAAAAAATGAAAACTAACGTAAAATCTTGCTTAGAAAGGCTGTGTGTCTGATACATTGAGAGTCCAGCAAAGCTCACTGCAAGAATAGAATAGAATCCCTACAGTGTGGAAACAGGCCCTTCGGCCCAACAAGTCCATACTGGCCCTTCGAAGAATAACCCACCCAGACCCATTAACCTATCCTATTACTCTACATTTAGCCCTGACTAATGCACCTAACCTACAAATCCCTAAAGACTATGGAGTATTTAGCATGTAGTAGAAAGTGAGGACTGCAGATCAGAGTCCAGAATGGGGTGCTGGAAAAGTATAGTAGGTCAGGCAGCATCCAAGGAGCAGAAGAGTTGACCTTTCAGGCAAAAGACCTTCATCAGACTATTTAGCACGGCCAATTCACCTAACCTGTACATCTTTACACCCGGAGGAAACAGGGAATATGTGCAAATTCCACACAGACAGTCACTTGAGGTTAGAATCGAACTTGGGACCCAGGTTCAATTCCATCCTCAGAAAACAGTCTGTGTGGAATTTGCATCTTCTTCCTGTGTCTGTGTAGGTTTCCACTGCATACCCTGGCTTCCACCCCAGTCCAAAGATGTGCAGGCTAGATGGATTGGCCATGTAAATTGTCCCACTGTGTCCTGTGTTGTGCAGGTGAGGTGGATTACCCATGGGGAATGCAGGATTATAGGGAATGGGAAATACTCTTTGGACTCAATGGGCTGAATGGTCTGCTTCCAGACTGTAGGGATTCTCTGACTCTGCCCCCACAGCCCTCTACAGCAACAAGCTCATAAGATTCACAAACCTCAGAGAAGAAAGATTTTCTTCTCTTTGCCAAGCAAGATGAAAGATTCTTGCTTCTCCCAAGTCTATTAATCTTTCTTTCACTCTTTAAAGTTACCCACGTTAATCATTTATCTTGTCTTGCTTTAGCAGAAAAAGGCTGCCCAGGCCATGATCCACCAAATCTTGCTACCCAAACACTTCATCATCCTGGGAGCTATCAATTGACCCAAAACTGAACTGAATTTGAAATACAAATATGGTGACTACAAGAACAGGTCAGAGGCTAGGAATACTAAGGTGAGCAACTCACCCCCTGAATCCCCAAAGCCTGTCCACCATCTCCAAGGCATGAGTCAGGAGTGTGACAGAATACTCCCCACGTGTCTGAATGGGTGAAGCTCCAACAATATTCAAGAAGCTTGACACCATCCAGGTCAAAGCAATCAGCTTGATTAGCATCACTCCCTACACCACCAACGCTCAGCGGAAGCACAGTGTAACATTTACACGTCACAATGCAGGAATTGACAAAGATCTTTAGACAGCTCCTTCCAAACCCATAAGATTGCCTAGAAGGATAAACACAGCAGACACATGGAAAACCACCCCCTATATGTTCCCACTCACCATTCTGATTTGAAAATATATTGCTATTCTTTCAATGATGTTTGGTCAAAATCCTGTAAATCCCTCCCTATGATGTGGAGGTGCTGGTGTTAGTCTGTAGTGGATAAGGTCAGAAGTCAGATGACATCAGGTTATAGTCTAAGGTGACTTCACCTGATGAAGGAGCTGCACTCTGAAAGCTTGTGATTTCACATAAATCTGTCGGACTATAACCTGGTATCATGTGACTTCTGACTATCCCCTTCGCCCAGGGAATTGAGCAAGTGGACAGTTCAAAACCATCTTCTCAAGGACAACTGAGCATGGGCAATAAATTCAGGGCTAGACAGTGGCACCTATGTCCCAGAAGGGAAGAAATAAACAGATTCCAACATCAATTACGCAGTGCCCTTAAATCAAAAAATGACCCAGGTTTCTTGACAGAGGTGTAAGAGAAAACATGTTTGTGAGTTGCTGCAAGATGGAGTAACAGTTGAAAACATGGTCAAAGCATTTTCAGAGGATGATAAAGGAGGAGAGAGGTGCTTATGATGAATGTTCAGCGTGTGGTTGAAAGAATGGTGAGCGGAAAAAGGCAACGGGTGAGATACAGCATAACTGGTGAAAGCACAAAAACAGCACAAAGAGAAATCTACCCTCAACTGAACATGAGTGAGAAAATCCAACAATGTAGAAATTTATTTTTAAGTTTTAAAATCCATCCGAGAATCAACTACAATTTCACTGCAAATATTTCCATTAACCCCCTTACACAATCTGTCTGTTCCTCAGTCTGTGATCCGATGCGCTCTACCTCTTCCATTGTCTTCTTTCCCACATCATTCTTTCAACTCACACCCTGAACATTCACCATTAACACCTCTCTCCTCCTTTATCATCCTCTGAAAACGTGACTCAGTGGTAAGCAACACTGCTGCACAGCACCACTGCTGCACAGCACCAGGGACCCGGGTTTGATTCCAGCCTCGGGTGACTACCTGTGTGGAATTTGCATATTCTCCCTGAGTCTGCGTGGGTTTCCTCCGGGTACTCTGGTTTCCTCCCACAGTCTAAAGATCTGCAGGTTAGGTGAACTGGGCATGCTAAACTGCCCATAGTGTTCAGGGATATCTAGGTTAGTTGCATTAGTCGGGGGTGAAGAAAGGGGAATGGGTGGATTACTCTTTGGAGGGTCGTTGTGGACTTGTTGGGCTGTAGGGGTTCCATAAAATGCTTTGACTGTTACTCCTTCTTGCAGAATCTCACAAGCATGTTTTCTCTTACAACTCTGTCAAGAAACCTCGTTCATTTCTCGACTTAAGGGCACTGTGTAAATTACTGTTGAAAACAAAAGTTGGAATCTGTTTCCCACATAATTAATGCACAGAGCTTTCAACTATTCAAAAATGCATCAAAAGAAACACTGTGTCATGATAAAAATATCAGCTCAATTTCTGTGGATTTGTTCCAATATATAAATGTGCATTTTTAAATTTCAAGAGTATATTTGTAACTAGAATTGCAGCACCTCATGCACTGAAATTTTATTCCCCTAATTATTATGCAGCGTTGAAGAAATCATTAATGTAAAAGGTTCTGCATGAACAATTTCTAATCATTTCAATCCCACAATTAGATTCCAGTCATTGCTAAAAGTTGGATTATATTCCCATATTACACGCAATGCTCTTCTGACCCCAGCTACCACCTTGGCTTACGTGCATCTACAGCTGGTACATCTCTCTAGAGGCTATGCTCCAAATGAGTTTTGAATCAAATTAAAAACATAATAACACATTGGATCAAAGAGCTGCTGATTGGAGGGAGTGCCTCAATTTTTCCATGTGCATTCTAGGCATGCAACATACTTTTATATTTAATACATTCATGGGCTGTGAGTGTCACTGGCTCAAATAGTGTTTATTTTCCCATCCCCAATTGCCCAGAGCCAGCTAAGACTCAAGCCACATTGCTGGAGCAACAGTGATTAGCAGTGCTGCCTCACAGCACAAGGGACCAAGGTTCAATTCCAGCCTCGGGGAACTGTCTGTGTGGAGTTTGCACATTCTCCCCGTGTCTGCGTGGGTTTTCTCTGGGTACTGTGGTTTCCTCCCAAACACCAAAGATGTGCAGGTTCAAGTGGATTGGTCATAATAAATTGCCTACAGTGTCCAGGTTGGGTGGATTAGCCATGGAAAAGGCAGACTTATTGGGGATAGTGAGTCTGGGTGGGGTGCTCTTCAGAGAGTCGGTATGGGCTTGTTGGGCTTAATGGTCTGTTTCCACACTGCAGGGATTCTATGCTGTGGGCCTGAAGCCAAATGTAGGCCAGACCAGGTAAGGATGGCAGATTTCTTTTAGGACCAGACTTTTTTTTCCCCACTGTCAATAAATTCATGGTCATCATTAGACTCTGAAAGCCAGATTTTCTATTGAATTCAAATTCCACCATAAGCAGGATTCAAACCCAGGTCACCCGAATATTACCTGTGGTTTTTAGATTGACATGAGACCATTGACTCCCCTGAAAACATAAAATCTATTCCTTTGGATGTGGGTGGGGATAACGTAATGCGAAAGTGCAATGGTCAACAAACACTTACTGAGCAACAATGATCAGGTAGAAAGTAAGAATGGATGTAAGTTATACCTGCACTGCTCAACTCTTATGAAACTGCCCAATATAATATACAACAGTTGTAAACTGCTAATGTGCATTTAGATTCAGCTGCACGGATAACTGCTCATAAAATATTACAAATCTCTCGAGCTATTGGTACAGAAATTTTTCTTTTGGAATTGTATCCTATCATAGCTACTTAAATGTTTACAATGTATTGTCAGAGTGAATTAAGTGAGAGATGTCAAGTTAATTAATAATAAACTGTGATTATTTGGGAAGCATCCCAATTTTCCTGATGCCATTATAAATATGACGGGTGAAAAGGTTTCAGAAATAAGGTGTAATCCTTCCTTGATCAACACCAGCGTGAGAAGTGCAGTACCAGAAAGAATCAACAATCCAAAAGGAACAGGCCCAGCACCAATTTCCCAGGGGATCTACCTCTGAGCAGCAAATGTGACCTTTCAACCTTCCCCATCAGCTCAAAATCAGAATGATTCCAATTTCAAAATGAGGGTCAGGGAAGAGAATGCCTTTAGGGAGCAGGTGGACTTATTGAGATGGAGAACTTAGTTCCTCGTGTTAACTTGAATTATTGCACCTTACAGGGATGATAAATTATTGATAACCGTGTTTCACACCAGGACCTTGAAATGTTAACATGGGGGGGATGAACGAGGTGTCATAGTTTCAGAACGAGGGGTCATTCAGTTGAGAGAGATGAGAGAGAGTTTCTCTCAGAGGGAACATGGGCAATGAAGTTGATGAGGATTGTTACTGAGAATGTGTACGCTTGGGGCTCCACCAAGAGGCTAAGCAAACACTCACTTGCTGAGGAGCAATCACTGTTGACTTCCATTGGGTTGGAAGTAAGATAAGCTCAATGGAGATACAAATGACTGCAACCAGCCCTGGAGTGAGCAGGGTCAGTGTTCCTAGGAGAAAGTGAGGACTGCAGATGCTGGAGACCAGAGTTGAAAAGTGTGTTGCTGGAAAAGCGCAGCAGGCCAGGCAGCATCAGTGTTCCCTTCTGTGAGGTAGGGAGTTTCCATTTAAAGCTGAAAACATGTTGCTGGAAAAGCGCAGCAGGTCAGGCAGCATCCAAGGAACAGGAGATTCGATGTTTCGGGCATAAGCCCTTCTTCCTGAAGAACTTATGCCCAAAACGTCGAATCTCCTGTTCCTTGGATGCTGCCTGACCTGCTGCGCTTTTCCAGCAACACATTTTCAGCTCTGATCTCCAGCATCTGCAGACCTCACTTTCTCCTCAAAGTTTCCATTTAAAGTCTGGTAAGGCCTCCCATAGGACAACAGCATCACATGGACGGCCCATACACTGAAGTGGATACACCCTAATGAGTGCCTCATGCTGGATGGGAACCCTAGGCATTACTGTAATCTGCTGTATGGACCCCAAACACTCTTGACCACACCATACATCATCAAGGATCATCGCCACTCCTCGCTGTGACACACAGTAAGTAGTGTCTTGCCGTCTGGAAAGATTCACTCTAGTTGTACCTTTTGAGATACAATTGTCTGCACATAGTGCAGATTTTGCTCACTCTACACTTTAGACAATAGAACCTCATTAAGGATGGTTAGGCTCTGCAGCTTCAATGTTGTGGTTGCGGCTAAACAAATACAAAGCTGATGATGAATGGTGAATTATATTTAAAATCCATGATGATGTTTTTACAGCAATGCTTCACCTCTGTCCTCTCAGAAGACATTATCTCTTTCCTTCCCACTATGTCTCAGTGCAGTCCCAGGTTCTGCATTTGTGCTGGAGGGACCCCGCTGTACAATGGAGTCCATTGGCCTCAGAGCTTTGGTCACGTGACCCTGGGAGAAGCTTGTGCCCGGACAGCCCAGACACACGGAGGGTCTTCTGCCCAGAGGTGGGTGCACCCTCCTTCAGGGCTGAGGTTGAGGGAGGACGGAGGTGGAAGGCACATCTGGAGAGTCCTGAAAGTAGTGTCTTGCTGGGTGGGGGCAGGAGGGGGCATCTGGTTCCTCCTACAGCCGGGTGCCCACTAGCACACCCTGTCTTCTGGTGAGGAAGGGACATCTTAAATGAAGTCAAGGTCCCTCATTTCCTGCTGTCACCCCACTCGCTCTTGGAGCTCAGCACCAAAGACTAGATCAATGGAGTGCCAATCCGTGTATCTCTCAAGTAGACCCCTGAAGCTGCTGGATCTGGGTCTCCACGGCAGCTGCCAACCTGCCCACGGAGGCGGACAGATGGTCACATGCCCAAGGCATCAGGATGCCAACCTCATTGCTGCTGGCCCACAGCCTGTGTGTCAGCCTTTCCGACAGCC
Source organism: Hemiscyllium ocellatum (assembly GCF_020745735.1). Classification (NCBI taxonomy): domain Eukaryota; kingdom Metazoa; phylum Chordata; class Chondrichthyes; order Orectolobiformes; family Hemiscylliidae; genus Hemiscyllium; species Hemiscyllium ocellatum. The sequence goes on from NC_083418.1 coordinate 76,453,789, forward strand.
CTGCCTACTGCTCCCGTGTCTGCTTCTGCAAAGTAACATCGGGGAATCCTCGCTTGCCTGGGCCTGACCGGGTATTTGGTCTCCGGCCATCTTCTGAGTGCCAGTGACCTGGGGCACTTCTCCCCTGACCATCTGTAGAGATGTGGCAGTGAAGTATTCACCAACTGGAGCTCCCAATTCTAATCCAGTCAATGTAACCAATGAGGTGCCAGTGTCTGAGCTGGGTGGAGACTGAAGGGATAGCCTAGTTGGTGGGGGCTTCCTCTGAGGGTTCCATGCTGTATATTGGCAGCACCATTCCCTTGATCACAGAGCCCAAAGTAATGCTGCGGGAGACAGCAGAGAGAATGTCAACATTTGGACAGGTGAATAGTACAGAGTGTGGACGATGGGAGAGTAGCACAGCCATGGACATATATTCTTATTTGGTTGCTGGGGCATGGATGATGTCCTGATGACTGGTCCCAGTTCTCAGTCAGCTACAGTCACGATCACTGCCTCCGAGAGATGAGAAACAAAATGTCAGGCACCCCAGCCACCCTGGCACTTTCAGCCCCTACAATGAGCTGTTTTTCTCCAGGAATGAGAGAAACATGAGTGACGTAAAAGTTGGTGACACAGCTGTTAGGATAGGAAACAGGTGGGGACGTGTCTCGAGCATGTGAGTCGACATCATAGAGGGCATGCAGGGTCAATGGTGTTGAGAGTTTGCGGTGGATGAGCAAGGGTGAGGGAAGACGTTGCATGCTATACTGAGAATGGTGGAGCATGAGCCTTGATGGGAGGTGGGTGTGGTAAGAGGGCGGGAGTAGGGGGAGAGGTAGCACAGGGAGAAGATGATGTCACACACCCTTCTGGGGCAGAGAAAGTCATTGACCCTCTTGTGAGATTGCTTCACATTTCTCTGGAAGGATAAAGCTGCCCTCACCCCGGGTGGCAACCGTGGCCCAGGCTGGGCAGGGTCTGGTGCCTTGCCATCTTCTGCTAACCCTCGGTGAAGAGGTTGTATCGCCTAATCACCAGGACCTTCAGCTCCCAGTCTGCAAAATAGAGCGCCAATGTCCCTGCGTCTGTTATGTCCAACTCTGCAGGACTGCTCCAAAGTGCTGGGAGCTGGAATCACGCAATCTCCTGTCAGTGGTGAGCATTCTACTGACATGGAGTGGGAGATCCGGGCTCTCACTGGCATACCACTGAATTAATGAGGCAAGTTTGGGATAATAGTGCAAGAAAACTCATTGAAAGAAACTCAAACACAACAACGCTCAGCTAATTTCTGGCAACATTCAGCCCAATGTTTCTCTCTCCACAGCTGCTGTGGTTCTCTAGCACTTGCTGTCTTCATTCCAAAACTTGCAGTACATTGTTTTTATTCCGATAATAGAAGTTGTAGGCTGAATACTTTCCTTTTGTAATCAAAATTTGTTCACTAGGAAACCTCTCAGAATCATAAATGGGTTATAGACGGAATTTCTCTTTTGCACAGTAGAAAACTACAAAAAGGGACACTGTTCTGATAATTTGCCTTAATATTGATTTTCCATAGTCAGAAAATTCCACTTGCTTGAAGAGATCAGATTAAGACTGACCTGCACCCCAATTTCAATTTAAGAAAAGATCAAAGAGTCAACATTAAAAGAAATTTTATTCGGCTGAAGGGATTCTCAGCTCGAAAGAAATGCATCATAATTCTCTGCAGTGTGTCACTCTGCAACATTAAATGTGATCCCTAAGTTAGTTTTGTTGACATTTTAAAATTTTTAAAGCACATCTCCAAGGTAAAGTGAAGGACAATTAAACCTGCCAAGCTCTCCCTCCATCATTCTTGTCAAGTTCCATGTAATATAACCATCACTATGTGGAATGATAGAGTCAATACACTGGAGTGTCAATTAACTATTCAACATCTTTTGAGTCTGATGATTGATGTCTGCATAAGGGATGGTCAAAGTGAGATGTTCGAGATTGTTAAAGGAATTAATGGGATAGATAGACCCACTGATACAGGTGCCAGCTTAATAAGGCAGACATTAATACAAGAGAAGCATAGGAACAGGAGTAGGCCATTCAGCCCCTCAATGAGTTTGGATCTTGGCTGATCTGTGGCTAAACCTGCCTTTGGCCCATATTTGTAATACCTTTGCTGAACAAAAATCCCAGATTTAAAATCAAAAACTGATCTAGAATTCACTGTCATTGTCGAAGAGGTAAATCATTGAGCAAAGCCATTCATCACAAAGAATGCTGTAAATCTGGAACACTCTTCTGCTGAAAATGCTTTCAGAAACAGATCAATTGACCATTATGAAATGGAGTATTATAGGGTTTTATTTTAGCTAAAGGTATTCATGGTTATGGAACTGAAGGGTTAAAATATAAATCACTGAATGATTGAAGTGAATGTGGGACACGCTCAAGGGACTGAATGACCAATGCTGCAATTCTATTGATGCCCATTTATGAGAATACAAGTTCACATTGATGTGCATACTTGAATGCTGAGTTGCTCTGTAGCACTTTGATCAGATGGGCCAATAGGCTAAGGAGTGGGAGATGGAGTTTAATTTAGAAAAATGTCAGGTGTTACATTTTGGAACGACAAATCAGAGAAGGACTTATATACTTAATGGTAGGGTCCTGGGAAGTGTTGTCAAACCAGGAGACCTTGGGGTGCAGGCTTATCGTTCCATGAGGGTAGAGTTGCAAGTAGACAGTCGTGTGAAGAAGGTAAAAAGTGAGGTCTGCAGATGCTGGAGATCAGAGCTGAAAATGTGATGCTGGTTAAAGCACAGCAGGTCAGGCAATATCCAAGGAACAGGAAATTTGACGTTTCGGGCCAGAGCCCTTCATCAGGAATGAGGAGAGGGTGCCAGGCAGGCTAAGATAAAAGGTAGGGAGGAGGGACATGGGGGAGGGGCGATGGAGATGTGATAGGTGGAAGGAGGTCAAGGTGAGGGTGATAGGCCGGAGTGGGGTGGGGGCGGAGAGGTCAGGAAGAGGATTGCAGGTTAGGAGGGCGGTGCTGAGTTCAAGGGAATCGACTGAGACAAGGTGGGGGGAGAGGAAATGAGGAAACTGGAGAAATCCGAGTTCATCCCTTGTGGCTGGAGGGTTCCCAGGCGGAAGATGAGGTGCTCTTCCTCCAACCGTCGTGTTGTTATGTTCTGGCGATGGAGGTGTCCAAGGACCTGCATGTCTTCGGTGGAGGGGGAGGGAGAGTTAAAGTGTTGAGCCACGGGGTGGTTGGGTTGGTTGGTTCGGGCATCCCAGAGGTGTTCCCTGAAGCGTTCTGCAAGTAGGCGGCCTGTCTCCCCAATATAGAGGAGGCCACATCGGGTGCAGCGGATGCAATAGATGATGTGTGTGGAGGTGCAGGTGAATTTATGGCGGATATGGAAGGATCCCTTGGGGCCTTGGAGAGAAGTAAGGGAGGAGGTGTGGGCGCAAGTTTTGCATTTCTTGCGGTTGCAGGGGAAGGTGCCGGGAGTGGAGGTTGAGTTGGTGGGGGGTGTGGACCTGACGAGGGAGTCACGAAGGGAGTGGTCTTTGCGGAACGCTGATAGGGGAGGGGAGGGAAATATATCTCTGGTGGTGGGGTCCGTTTGGAGTTGGCGGAAATGATGGCGGATGATACGCTGTATACAGAGGTTGGTGGGGTGGTAGGTGAGAACCAGTGGGGTTCTGTCTTGGTGGCGGTTGGAGGGGCGGGGCTCAAGGGCGGAGGAGCGGGAAGTGGAGGAGATGCGGTGGAGGGCATCGTCGATCACGTGGAGGAGATGCGGTGGAGGGCATCGTCGATCACGTAGGAGGAGATGCGGTGGAGGTGATCGACGATGCCCTCCACCGCATCTCCTCCACGTGATCGACGATGCCCTCCACCGCATCTCCTCCACTTCCCGCTCCTCCGCCCTTGAGCCCCGCCCCTCCAACCGCCACCAAGACAGAACCCCACTGGTTCTCGAGTAAAAAATGAGGTCTGCAGATGCTGGAGATCACAGCTGCAAATGTGTTGCTGGTCAAAGCACAGCAGGCCAGGCAGCATCTCAGGAATAGAGATGCTGCCTGGCCTGCGGTGCTTTGACCAGCAACACATTTGCAGCACCCACTGGTTCTCACCTACCACCCCACCAACCTCCGTATACAACGTATCATCCGCCGTCATTTCCGTCAACTCCAAACGGACCCCACCACCAGGGATATATTTCCCTCCCCTCCCCTATCAGCATTCCGCAAAGACCACTCCCTTCGTGACTCCCTCGTCAGGTCCACACCCCCCACCAACTCAACCTCCACTCCCGGCACCTTCCCCTGCAACCGCAGGAAATGCAAAACTTGCGCCCACACCTCCTCCCTTACTTCTCTCCAAGGCCCCAAGGGATCCTTCCACATCTGCCACAAATTCACCTGCACCTCCACACACATCATCTATTGCATCCGCTGCACCCGATGTGGCCTCCTCTATATTGGGGAGACAGGCCGCCTACTTGCAGAACGCTTCAGGGAACACCTCTGGGATGCCCGAACCAACCAACCCAACCACCCCGTGGCTCAACACTTTAACTCTCCCTCCCACTCCACCGAAGACATGCAGGTCCTTGGACGCCTCCATCGCCAGAACATAACAACACGACGGTTGGAGGAAGAGCGCCTCATCTTCCGCCTGAGAACCCTCCAGCCACAAGGGATGAACTCGGATTTCTCCAGTTTCCTCATTTCCCCTCCCCCCACCTTGTCTCAGTCGATTCCCTTGAACTCAGCACCGCCCTCCTAACCTGCAATCCTCTTCCTGACCTCTCCGCCTCCACCCCACTCCAGCCTATCACCCTCACCTTGACCTCCTTCCACCTATCACATCTCCATCGCCCCTCCCCCAAGTCCCTCCTCCCTACCTTTTATCTTAGCCTGCCTGGCACCCTCTCCTCATTCCTGATGAAGGGCTCTGGCCCGAAACGTCGAATTTCCTGTTCCTTGGATGCTGCCTAACCTGCTGTGCTTTAACCAGCAACACATTTTCAGCGTGTGAAGAAGGTGTTTGGTACACTTACTTTTGATAGTCAGTACATTGAATGTAGGAGTTAGTATGTCAGTTACAGCTGTACAGGACATTAGTTAGGCCACTTTTGTAATCTTGCATTCAATTCTGGTCTCTCTGCTATAGAAAAGATGTTGTTAAACTTGAAAGAGTTGAGAAAAGATTTACAGGGATGTTGCCAGGGTTAGAGGGTTTGAGCTTCCTGTGATGCTAGCTGGTACAATTATAACATTTAAAAGACATCTGGATGGGTACATGAATAGGAAGGGTGTAGAGGGATATGGGCCAAATGCTTACAAATGGGACTAGATTAATATAGGATATTAGATTAGATTAGATTACTTATAGTGTGGAAACAGGCCCTTCGGCCTAACAAGTCCACACCGACCCTCCGAAGTGCAACCCACCCATACCCCTACATTTACACCTTATCTAACACTATGGCAATTTAGCATGGCCAATTCACCTGACGTGCACATCTTTGGACTGTAGGAGGAAACCGGAGCACCCGGAGGAAACCTATGCAGACACGGGGAGAACATGCAAACTGCACACAGTCAGTCACCTGAGGCGGGAATATCTGGTTGGCATGGACGAATTAGACTGAAGGGTCTGCTTTCGTGCTGTACAAATCTATGACTCTATATTAATCTGTCAATTTGATTCGAGAAACCAGACTCCATCATGGGGAGAGTTGGCTTGTGAAAATAAAATATTCAGGATTACAAAACCATAACATGACACTTGGTTCATTGGTCCAATTTCTACATTGCAAAGAGACCACTGACATCCTAAACCCTCACTGTCCACAAAAACAAATTGCAAGCCCTTTATTTGAACCTGACAATTGGCAGAACCCATCTTCTTGCTTAATCACACATATTAATTGGAGCAAATGTCTCAAAGTTCAAAGTTCTGTTAAAGGGCCCCTGGTAAAACTCACTTTTGTCGTCATTTTTGCAAGAAGCTCCTGGAGATCCATGATGCCTTGCACCAGGTTAAGGAAGTCGCTGCAAGTTGGGCATGCTCCAAAAAGACAAAAAATAAAACAAGATAAAAGTGTGAGAATCTCGCGAGCAGCAGAATACATGGAACTCAATGCTTATGACCCTAAGAGAAATCATGTAAATTAACTAAAAACATATGTTCATTTTTGTTAGTTACCATGGTAATGGCAGGGCAACTTAACTTGCTTTGCGTCACCTTCACAAATAATGCAAAGTAATATTGACAGACAGAATATAACTTCACAAGCTTTCGAATTTAGATACTCTTGATCTCCATAGCAATGATTAAAGAAGCCTTACACTGTCAGCTTGAAAACTGTAGCAAACCTGCATGAAAACATTTATTTCAAGGAACTGCATTACCACGATATCTCCGTTCAACTCTTGGTTTGATTCATCAACTACGTGCAATCAGTGATTTATTTGCATGTTGCACTGTGTTCTCTTCCCTACGCAAACTGTCCCACGGAAAAGCACATAGTCGTACTTAACACTTTTCAAGATTGGAAAGCAGTTGATTTTTCAGCTGATGTAGTGAGCAATACCATTCAGATGCACTATTTTAACAAAAATAATTCGAAAACCTACTTATCCACACAAAGTAAACCTGTTTTTAATTCTGTTAAAATAACATTTTTTAAGTCAAATGAAAGACACTAAAACTTATAAAGGAACATTGCTCTTCACTTCTTTGGAAAATCAGATTTTTGTTTTGTATGGGTTCCTCCAACAGAGGCAAAAAGTAGTGATGACCATTTTTTTTTCAATTATTGGTTTGAAACCCTGCTGGCCAAATCACCAGAAGTGAAACCGAGATCTAACTGTGAAAATAATTGGCTACGACTGCTTCCAAATGTTTCATAATCTGACACACAAAAAAAATTAACTTTGGCATATCTTGTTCTGGCAAATAGAATACAATTGTAACACAAATCTGTTTAGACCATGATTAATGTTTACAGAAATACACATACATAACAGCAAATAAGGGCAAGAATATCTTTATAGGAACAATCCAATCAGCTCTTTATATTGGCATCAATATGAAAACATTATACAATATGTTAAGGTTCCAAGCCATTCCCTGGTCCACAGCCAGTCTTTGAAGTTTAGTCATCTCACTGGCTCGGTACCCTTCAGCTTTACAGTCTTGTATGCTGTGGAATTAGCCACTACCAGCTAATGTTTGTGAAGGAGTACCGCATTCATCTTCCCTTCCATACTGGGTGTAAGGAAGGGCTGGATGATGAACCACAAATGAGTTTAAACAGGAAGAGGAACTTGATTTAACAACAGGATGTAGTTTATTGAATGATAGCAATAGGAACATCAGCTGCAACAAATACAGAAAATGTTGCAGGAACTCAGCAGGTCAGGTAGCATCTGTGGAGAGAGAAACAGTTAATGTTTCTGACTCTTCTTCAGAAATTCTTGACATGTTAACCTTGATGTCCCTTGATGCAGCAAGAACTACTGAATTCCTCCAGTTACTTCTGTAGTTGTTTCAGATTTCCAATATAATTAGATTAGGTTAGATTCCCTACAGTGCAGAAACAGGCCCTTAAGCCCAACAAGTCCACATCAACCCTCCAAAGAGTAACCCATGCAGACCCATTCACCTACTCCCTACTAATGCATCTATCACTACAGGCAATTTAGCATGGCCAATTCACCTGACCTGCACATCTTTGGATCCTGAACTTGACATCTGCAGGATTTTGGTTTTATTCAGTACACTGAGGGTCACGAGTAGCTGTGCAAAATATCAGGAGCCAGGGATGACACACCTAACCCCATTGGGACCTCAAGCTATATTCCTCCTACTGTCCACCCAAGATTGCGTGGCATCATCCAATCGGGTGAAGGTTAATGCAACCTTTTCAGAACCAGTACCTTTTGTAATGTATGCCCAGCAAGACTGGGGATCACCAATCCCACCTATACTTTGTATGATCAGCCTTATAAAAGGGGGTTGGCGAGGGCTCTAAGTCTCTCATAACAGCAAACAAGTGAGACTGTAAAACAAGCATATCCTAGTTCCTAGTCTATTCCTGGGATATTGCAATGCACTCCACCTATGGGGCCATAGATAAGTGAAGGGCCAAGTGAATTGAACCCAACAGAGAAAAAGGTGAGGAAAGCAGAGGTGGGAGGAGAGTAGAATATTTAGTGCACTGTAAATAACAGCTGACAGAATAATTCACAAGGACACATCTCATTAAGAAAATACATGACAGACAGTCTGGTGTTGATATCAATGTACTTGCCTTTGATTTGCTGCTAGTTCAATGCAATTGAAGGAAAACGACAAACAACATGTCATGCCATTTTCGACTCTAAGCACCATCTATAGCCATGTGCATGAATGCCTAACATAGAATCATTGAGATGTACAGCACCGACACCAATGTTTTGGTGCAACTTGTCCATGCCGACCAGATATCCTAACCTAATCTAGTCCCATTTGCCAGCACTTGACCCATATCCCTCCAAACCCTTCCAATTCATATACCCATCAAGATGCCTCCACCACTTCCTCTGGCAGCACATTCCATACATGCACCACCCTCTGCATGAAAAAGTTGCTCTTTAGGTCCTTTTTATATCTTTCCCCTCTCACCCTAAACCTATGCCCTCTAGTTCTGGACTCCTCACCCCAGGCAAAAGACTTTGTATATTTACCCAATCCATGCCCCTCATGATTTTATAACACAATATTCCAAGAGTGGCCTAACCAACATCCTTCTGATAAGACGGAGACCAGAATTGCATGCAATATTCCAAAAGTGGCCTGATCAATGTCCTGCACAGCTGCAACATAACCTCTGAACTCCTATCCTTAATGCTATGGCCAATGAAGGAGAGCATACCAAACACCTTCTTCACTATTCAATCTACCTGCGACTCCACTTTCAAAGAACAATGAACCTGTACTCCAAGATCTCTTTGCTCAGCAACACTCCTCAGAACTTTACCATTAAATGTATAAGTCCTGATCTGATTTGCCTCCCCAAAATGCAGCACCTCACATTTACCTACATTAAACTCCATCTGCCATTTCTCAGCCCATTGGCCCAACTGATCAAGACCTCCTTGTACTCTGTAGTTACTTTCTTTGCTCTCTAGTACACCTCCAATTTTGGTGTCATTTGCAAAAATTACGAACAAAACCTTCTGGGTTCACATCCAAATCATTTATACAAGTGACACAAAGTAGTGGACCCAGCACCGATCCTTGTGGCACACCACTGGCACAGAGCAGAGAAAGCTGTCCAAATGCAATGGAAGGAAATACGAAGAGAAAATTCTTCTCTCTATGCAGTGCTGAGATGATTAAATATTTAAAATTGTGAACTGTAATAGCTTAATGTTGATAACCCATTTAAAAATTCATGTTTGCATTTGTAGCCTGACACAGGACCCTGACTGCAGGTGATAACGTATTTTTACAACTGCTTGGCCTCTTGCATCTGTATTAATGACATGCTTTCACACATAATTTGTCATCTCATTTTGTACCTTTTATGCATCCTTCAAATTTGGGCTCAAATCTCTTGTTTATAGGAATGGTGATACCAAGAAACAACTCATTTCCAAAAGAAAAACACAGGCATCACTGACAAAGGTGCAAAGTGTTTCAAAACTCCCCCAAATGGAGAAATGCAATATTTCAGTATTGCTTGAGAAAACTGCTCAGAGGCAAAAGCAAAACCAGGCTACCTCCAAAGAATGCATTATTCAATCAAATGCAACATTATTGAGCACTTCCACTCCCACGATATCAAATCTCTTATCAAATCAAGAGATGAAATAACTGAAGAATCATCCAGTGAAGCTTTGTGGATGGAGATAAGAAATAAGAAGGGAATGGCGATGTTATTCGGTTGGTCCTATATGACCCCAAATAGACAATGGGAATTAGAGGAACAAATATGCAGGGAGATTGTGGAGACTTGCAGGAGCAATAGGGTCATCGTAAGAGCCTTTAATTTTCCTGATATAGACTGGGACTGCCAGAGCATTAAGGGCTTAGATGGGATGGAATTGTTAAGTGCGTTCAGGAAAGTTTCTTCAAGCAGTGTATAGAGGATATTAGTCAGGAAGGGGAAAAACTCGATCTACTCTTGGGAAATAGGGTTGGAGAGGTGATGGATGAGACAGTGGGAGAGCACCAATGACCATAGATTTATTAATTTTAAAATAGTTATGGAGAGGGTCAAACTGGTCCACATGTTCAAGTTCTAAATTGGGGATTTTGATGGAATTAGACAGGACCTTGCAGGGGTTGTTTGGAATAGTTTGTTTGCAGGCAAAGGGACCTCTGGCAAATGGGAAGCCTTTAAAAGTGAAATAGTTAAAGTTCAAGGTCAATATGTTCCTGTGAGGGTGAAAGGCAAGGTTGTCAGGAAGAAGGAACCCTGGATGGCAAGAGATATTGAGATTTTGACCAGAAAAAAGGAGGCATGGCTCAGGTACAGGCAGCTGGGATCAAGGGAAACCATGGAGATATATAGGGAGTACAGGAGTTTATTGAAGAAGGAAAACAGGAGGGTGAAAGAGGGGGGCACGAGATTGCCCTGATTGAGAAGATTAGGGTGAATCCAAAGAGGTTATTTCAGTACATTAAAAGAAAAAGAATAACGAGAGAGAGAATAGAACTCCTCAAAGATCAAAGTGGAGGGGATATGTATGTGTAGAACCACAGGAGATGGACGAGATCCGCAATGAATATTTCTCCTCTGTGTTTACTAGTGGAGAAAGACATGAAGATTTGAGAACTTGGGGAAGTTAGTGGCAATATCTTCAGGACAATCTATATCACAGCAGAGGAGGTGCTGGAATGTATGAAGGTCGATAAATCTCCTGGTCCTGACCAGATATACCCAAGAACACTGCAAGAAATGGCAGGGGTCCTGGCTGATATTTTTATATCATCATCATCCATGGGTGACGTCTTGAAGACTGGAGGTTAGCGATTGTTGTGCTATTAATCAAGAAGGACTGCAAATAGAAACCTGGGAACTATAGACCAGTAAGCCTAATGTCTGTGGTGGGTAAGTTACTTGAGAAGATTCTGAGAGATAAGGTATACATGCATTTGGAAAGACAGGGTTTGATGAGGACCAGTGAGCATGGCTTTGTGCATGACTGAGATCATGCCTCACTAATTTGATAGAGTTCTTTGATGAGGTGACCAGGAAGGTTGATGAGGGCAGAGCAGTAGATATAGTTTGTCTGGATTTCAGTAAGGCTTTTGAAAAAGCTCCACATGGTAGGCTGTTCTAGAAGATTAGCTTGCAGGGACTCCAAGGACAGCTGGCAAATTGGATACACAATTGCCTTAATGGAAGGAAGCAGAGGGTAATAGTGGAAGGATGCTTGTCAGATTGGAAGCCTGTGACTAATGGAGGGTTGGTGCTGTGTCTATTACTGTTTGTTATCCATATCAATGATTTGGATGACAACGAACAAGGCATGTTTAAGTTTGCAAATGACACCAAAACAGGCGGGATTGTGGGCAGTGAGGAAGGTTATCAAAAATTGCAGCAGGACCTTGATTAGCTGAGGAAGTGGGCCGAGAAATGGCAAATGATGTTTCATATAGCTAAGTGTGAGTTCTTGCATGTTGGAAAGTCAAATCAAGATGGAGTTTCATGGCAAAGGATAGGGTCTGAAGGAGTGTAGTGGAATAGAGGGATCTTGGAGTTCAGGTTCACAATTCTCTGAAAGTAGAGTCACCGGTAGACAGAGTAGTGAAGAAAGCTTTTGGCACACTGCCCTTCATCGGTCAGGGCATTGAGTATAGAAGTTAGAAAGTTACATTGCAGTTGCACAGGATGTTGGTGAGGCCATACTTGGAGGATTGTGTTCAGTTTTGGCCACCTTGCTATAGGAAGGATGTTGTTAAACTGAAAAGAGTGCAGAAGAAATTTACAAACCTGTTGCTTGGACTCAAGGGTCTGAGCTACAGGGAGAGGTTGGGCAGGCTGGGATATTTTTCATTAGAGTGTAGGAGACCGAGGGGGGATTTATAAAAGTGTAAAAGATCATGAAAGGCATGAATAGGGTGAATTCACTCAGGTTTTTTCCCAGGGTTGGAGAACTAGAGGGCTTCAGTTTAAGGTTAGGGAGGAAAGAATAAAAGGGAACCTGAGGACAATGTTTTTACACAGAGGGTGGTATGCATATGGAATGAACTACCAGCGGAAGTGGTTGAGGCAGGTACATTAACAACATTTAAAAGGTCAAATACATGGGGCAAATACATGGATAGGAAAGGTTTAGTAGGATATGGTCCAAGTGCAGGGAAATGGAGTTAGTGTGGATGGACAGTTTAGTCAGCATGGACCAGTTTGGGCCAAAGGGCCTGTCTCCATGTGGTATGACTCCATGACTCTCTGACTCTAAATTGAGCCAACCAATCAAACATTCAGTGTTCCTCATTTGATTGGTTTCCAATACTTATTGACCAAATGCCAAACAAAAGAGAAGCACGAAGGTAAGGAATTAGAAAACAATTAACCAGCACAAAATAATCACTTTGCGATGCTTTGTGTTTCAAGATAATCATTCATTTGGAATTCTAGTGTTGCAACACAAAGCAAGTACAGGGTCAGCCATACTTTCCTGATGACCTCGGTATCTAAGCTGCAGTTTGAACATGGATGGCAAATCGAGTGTCCTCCTCAGAGCTTAATCAGAACTCACAATGGGGACACAGCAAAATACAAGTAAGAGTGGACATGTTTGATCCCTTGTGATCAGATCATGGCTGACTTTTCTGTTTATCTCAACACCGTTTTACCACATTGTCCCCATCTGTCATGATATCATTAATATCGAGAACTCTAATGATCTTTGTTCTGGACAGACTTAATGACTGAGTTTCCATTAAAGAGGGGTGGAGGCTGCAATGATTGGCAGCAAGTCTAGGGTTTCCAAGGGATTGAGAGATAGATTCCCACTCTTTCTGACATACAAACACTGCCAACGCTTTCTACGAACTATCATTAGAGCAGCATGCAACAACCTATTTAAGAGCCATTCTTCTGGCTTCACCGCTCAATTCCAATGTTATAAAACTGCACTGTGGCCCTGAGCATGTCATGAGAAGTCTGATATAAATATTTGGCCAAGGCTCCGGTTTGTTTCGGGAGGGACTCCACCTCAAAAATGACACTGTGCAGGGTAACAAAGTGATTGCGATCATTTGCTAACACGGAACTTGGGTATTGCTGATCAAAAGAAATACTTTATCAGAGTATTTTGCCTAGCAGTTGTTAGGACTATTCCTAAAAATACACTGAAAAAGGCAAGTAACATTTCCATACTGCTTAGGCAGAGTGTGCTGATTGGTGGGACACGCACTTTGATTGGTATAGGTACTGCCAAGCAAAATGCACCAGTTAGATAATGACTGACAGTTAACTGCCAGGCTTTGCTTGCATTTAAACAAGGTAGGTTGACTCTGATTCAATTTGATTCAGTGTGCAATTATGCATTTTGGAATATACATATTTAAATAATAGGGCAATGAAAGTTATTTACTGCAGAAGCTGGGAATCTGAAATAACTGGATGTGTCAGAGAAACTCAGCAGGTCTGGCAGCATCTGTGGAGAAAGGAATAGAGTTAAGATTTCAAATCCAGCTTGACTCTTTTTTGGGAAGAAGTCCAGTGTTCATCCTCCATCATGTGATTGTTATATCATCCTAAAATTAGGCTTGATTATAAGATCAATTAGCTATCACCAACAGTAGAATTGTATGTCATCACCAGCTGTAAAGTCAAGGCTAGAATTTCCTTTGCTATAATCACCATCAAGACAAAAATCTAAACCTGCACTTTTTGATGAGGAGGTAACCTAACAGGAAGAGAAGCTTCCACAAATACCCCAATTTCAAAAATCATGCAGTTTAGAGATTGAGTGAGACAGCCTTTGCAAAGGCAATCAAACGTGGCACTTGGATGATATTTCTCCACCTTTTCCTGGGTCTAACATTTAAAAGGGCGAGAATGTGGAAGCTGCTGGTGTCGGACTGGGGTGGACAAGGTCAAAAGTCACATAATGTCAGGTTATGGCCCAACAAGTTTATGTAATATCACAAGCTTTCAGAGCGCTGCTCTTTATCAGGGGAGTGCTCTGAAAGGTTGTGATTTCACACAAACCAATTGGACTGTAATCTGGCATTGTGTCACTTCTGATGATAAAAGAGCAAGGACACTGAGTCCTGAGAAATCTAATTCTTTGCACCTCGACCCCTCCAAAAAATACCCAAATTCCTAACCTGCTCAAGTGCCATTCTTTCGTTGCCACTGGGTCAATATCCTGAAATTCCTTATCTTTGGAGCCCCTTGTATACACAGGCTGCATTGGATCTTACCAGTGATCCACCAATCCAAAATGAAGTCAGCACTTGGCTCAAGGACTCAACAGCGCAGAAAGTAATCGGTAGGGGTGGTGGAGGGGAGGGGGTGGCTGGTTATCCGGGGGGGGGGGGGGGGCGCGGCGGGATAGTGCAGGGTTGTGGAGACACTGTGTCCTAGTGGTCTCAAAACCCACTACTGTAGATGAGAAATGGAGCAGTCTCAAATGTACAGCAGTTTAGAAAATCCAGATGTCCCAACTGCTTTTTCATCTCCCTGAAATTTATATCAACCATTTTAGGGCAAAATCTTCTGATTTGGTCCTCAGCAGTTTCTAAAAGCAGATATTTATTTCTTACTGATGAAACAGTCTGCACAGTGATATCTCTCTCATGGATAAGGAACTGCAATCTTAAAAGAAAGGCATTGGAATTGAAAGGACATTAACATTTAAATTGAAAATGTTGACTATGTTTCTGTTCAAGCAACCAGCAAATCATACCCAGGTTATGAAGGGAAGGAGCAGTACCATTTGCCTCAACGGGCAAGATGAGACTTTCGTCACCCAGTACTTGAGATGTGTTCAATTGCACAATTTGCAACACTTCAGGTCACTGAATAATTCTAAGCATTGATTAAAAGCAGTTACTTGAAGCCAAGTTATACTGTGCAGCTTGTGTGAATACAAAGCAGGATAGTAGACCCCACAGGACTGAATTTCAACAAGCATCAAAAAACCTTCTTGACGACTGGCTTTGCACAACTCTCAGTGTAACTGGAATTGATGCTAACTAGTGAAAGATAATGCATACAGACAGGGGAATAGGGAGGGGCCTTGTGGCGCAGTGATAGTGTCCCACAGATGTGTCATAGCATAAAGTCATCGAGATGGACAGCATGGAATCAGACCCTTCAATTCAACTCGTTCAGGTCGACCAGATATCCTAATCTAATGTAATTCCATTTGCCAGCACCTGGCCCATATCCCTCTAAACACTTCCTATTCATATACATATCCAGGTGCCTTTTAAATGTTGCAATTGTACCAGCCTCCACCACTTCCTCTGGCAGCTCATTGCATACACCTACCACCCTCTGTGTGAAAAAATTGCCCCTTAAATCTTTCCCCTCTCACTCTAAACCTATGCCCTCTAGTTCTGGACTCCCCCACCCCAGGGAAAAGACTTTGTCTATTACCCTATCCATGCCCCTCATAATTTTATAACCCTCTATAAGGTCACCTCTCAGTCTCCAATGCTCCAGGGAAAACAGCCCTAGCCTATTCAACCTCTCCCTATAGCTCAAATCCTCCAACCCTGGCAACATCCTTGTAGATCTTTTCTGAGCCTTTTCAACATCCTTCTTATAGAAAGGAGACCAGCATTGCACATAGTATTTCAAAAGTGGTTTAACCAGTGTCCTGTACAGCCGCAACATGACATCCTATACTCAGTGCACTGACCAATAAAGGAAAGCATGCCAAACACCTTCTTCACTATCCTATCTACTTGTGACTCTACTTTCAAGGAGCTATGAACCTACACTCCAAGGTCTCTTTGTTAAGCAACATTCCCTAGGACCTTACCATTAAGTGTATAAGTCCTGCTAAGATTTGCTTTTCCAAAATACAGCACTTTACATGTATCTAAATTAAACTCCATCTGCCACTCCTCAGCCCACTGGCCCATCTGATCAAGATCCCATAGCATGTCCAAACAGATTGATTGAAATAATATCTGCCTAGTCAATCCAAGATTTCGAATCATAGGCATACAGGTCTACTGCATGGAAACAGGCCCTTCAGCCCAACTTGTCCATGCTGCCCAGTTTTCATAACAAATTGATTGCATTTGCCTGCATTTGGCCCAGGTCCCTCCATACGTATCCCATCCATGCACCTGTCCAAATTTTTCTTAAATGACAAAATTGTATTCACCTCCACCACTACGTCTGGCACCCCACTCCAGACTCTCACCATCCTCTGGGTGAAAAACATTGCCCCTCTGGACCCTTTTGTAACTCCAACCTCCCCCCCACCCCCCCCCCCACCTTAAACCTGTTCCCTCTAGTTTTAGACTTCCTTATGCCTGGGAAAAGCTGTTGGCTATATACCTTATCTATTCATCTCATAATTTTATCAACCTCTGTAAGATCATCCCTCAGTCTCCTGGTAATAACGCCCAGCCTATCTATCGTCTCCTTATAACTCAAATCTTCCACTCCAGGTAGCATCCTGGTGAATTTTATCTGCACTCTTTCTTGTTTAATAATATATGAACGATTCATGAAAACAGAAAAAGGCTGGAGGAGAAACGAAATGGCTGGAGGGAACTCAGCAAGTCTGGTAACAGCAGTGAAGTAGTAAATGGAGTTAACATTTTAAGTGCAACATACAAGGCCATTTCTCGAGGAAAGCAGGGACCTCACTGCCATTCCCCCTCCCCTGCCCAGTGCCAATCACACCCTGCTTCCTGGCTTGACCTCTCCTGCTCCTCTTCCAGGCTTCATCCTCGCTACATCCAGCTCCAGCTGTTCTCCATCCAGTTATACTTCTGGCTTCCCTTCTGCTTTACTAATTAGGATTCAGTATTTTCAACACTGCAGCCTGAGTTCGATCCCTGGTCAGGGAATGACCACATATTGCTTTGGTGTACAATGAGACAAAATTCTTATCTGCTGGTTTAGGCGGTCGAAATTTGATGCTCTCACCGCTGCAACCCAGGTTCGATTCCCGATCAGGGAACATTCATTTCCGGTTGGCACAGACGAGTTGGACTGAAGGATCTGTTTCTGTGCTGTGCATCTCTATGACTCTCTTTCTCTCGCTCTGATTGTCAAAGTTATTCCTTGGCTTCAACTTCAATTCTGGTGTTATGTGAAATAAAACATGAGATGAACCCAAAACAAAAGGAAAACACCCTGTAATCTGACCCCATGGCAACATTGCACGTCTGGGCTGCTCCAGGGTGATAGTTGTGCTAATTAACTTTGCATTCCACTATGTTTCTTTTGACACTGCGTCCCACATGAATAAATTCATGCTGCAAAGGTGGCCAGTGCAATCTCACCAGATGCTTTGGCTCCAGTCTGATACTAGGAGAGGACAACTTTATTATTCATTGTTTTTCCACTTTCAATCTGATCTGTTTTGAGAATGACAGCGTTGTTTATTGCCTTCCCCAAAAGCTGTTTTACTTTTATTATGTTTCATTCGGAAAATTCAATCTCCATTAAAGGTCATTCTCCTAAAAATTATTAATCGTGAAATTAAAGACATTTTCACAATTGAAGGAAGTGAATTATCAAAAACATACTATTAAGTGAATTTTCTCAGAGCACGGGTTCTGGCTTTATGACCTACAGTTGTTCTTGAGATCATCAACACACAAATTCGGTCCTGCCTCCCCATTTACCTGACTGTCACATTGCTTCCGCGAGGGAGATTGCTGACTGAAGTTATCCACCCATTTCAATTTGGAGATCTCTCCGTTCTCCAGCATATATTTTAAAACTGCAATATTGATCCTCAGTCTTTTCTTTATTCACACATTATATTGAGTATACATCATGCCATTTTGACCCTATGTATCAATCAATAGGTATGACTGCTGAATCCCTTTTTGGAATTTCTTCCAAATATTTCCATTAAGAAAGATGGCATGAGAGAGAGACTTTCTGCACTGAGCTATTTTTTATGACTCCTGTGGCCTTTTTAGCTTCCCATGCTAAACGGCAGCTTTTATCTCCCCTTTCCGTAAGAAACATTATAAATCCTCCTGCACTCAAGAACTTATCACATAAATTTGCTCAAGGAGCATCAATGCAGACAACAAATTTTATATTTCTGGCATCTCCCAATGATGGAAATTTGAAAATGCAATCCTCCATTTTATATTCTTTCCCAACGACTTGTTTGCCTGAATAATTTCTTCTACCTTGAGACTTCTCATAGTTTTTCAAACTCCAGGACTTCAAAACTGGCAACTGACCTTGTACCAGTCAATGCAGCTATCCAATCAGACTCTGTAATTCCCCTTATTTCAGTTTTGGAAGCTGCTGTGTCTTTTTTGTGAAGGCCAACTTTGACAAACAGAAAAGGCACTAACCTTTTCCAATTCAGATTGCTGATGCAAAGTGACATTTGATCCATTCTGCCTGATTTCTAATCCAAGGCACTTAAAGGTCCCAGCAGCCTGACTTCAATTTTGAATTCCACTTTATAACAATGTTAGCACTGCTGCCTCACAGCGCCAGGGTCAGGGTTCGATTCCAGCCTCTGCACATTCTCCCCGTGTCTGCGTGGGTTTCCTCTGGGTGCTCTGGTTTCCTCCCACAGTCCAAAGATGTGCAGGTTAGGTGTATTGGCTATGCTAAAATACAGCTTTAGTGTGAATTGATTTCCCAAGTGTAGCCAATGATGACCACATCCCATGAATGGACAAAATAAAAATTATCACTGACAAAGCCCAGAGAAGGTTCAAAATTGCTTTTCCTGCGATCGGTGAACCTACTCACAGATCATGGTCCTCCAGTTTCTCTTCAGAATGTGATGCTATTAGCCTTGCTTAAGCAGCTCAACCCAATCTGGAGACTTTGTGCCTGTGCGTATCCAATCACAGGTCAAGTGTTGGAAAGTGGGACTAGAATATTTTGATAGTTAATTTGAACCAGTATGGACGTGATAAGCTGAAAGGTGTTTTCTGTGCTTTAGATCCCTCTGACTCTATGTGACAGGGCCAGTGCTCTCTGAACTGACGCCTTTACGTACACCCGAAATTCACTCTAGTTTGGAAATCCTTGTTGTTAGGCATCTTTTATTAACTTGGAAAAGCGTGCTGCTGAGCACAACAGGTCAGGCAACATCCGAGGAGCCCTTCATCAAGGAATGTGAGGGGTTGTGGGGAGGGGTGGGGTAAGGGTGATGAGCGATAAATAGAGGCTTGGCTGGGGGGGGAAGGTAGCTGGGATGGCGATAGGTAGATGCAGGTGGGGGGGGTAATTGTGATAGGTCAGTGGGGAGGGTGGAGCAGAGAGGTGGGAAGGAAAATGGACAGGTAGGACAGATCATGAGGGCAATGCCCACTTGGAGGGTTGGATCTGGGATGAGCTGAGGACAGGGGAGATTTGAAAATTGGTGAAGTTGATGTTGATGCCGTGTGGTTGGAGGGTCCCAAGGTGGAAGATGAGGCGTTTTTCCTCCAGGCATCGGGTGGCTTGGATTTGGCGGTGGAGGCGGCCCAGGGCTTGTATGTCCTTGGTGGAGTGTGACGGGGAATTGAAGTGTTGGCCACAGGGTGATGGGGTTGTTTTGTGCCTGTGACCCACAAATGCTCTCCGAAACATTCTGCGAGTAGACGTCCTGTCTCCTCAATGCAGAGGAGACCACATTGGGAGCAATGGACAGAGTAGCAGGGCAGAGGAGATGAGCTGGCAGGTGTAGTGGGAGGGAGACTTGCTGAGATCCTTGTGGAGGGAGGAAGAAATGCTTCAAGGTCAGCATCGTTGGAAGAGGCTTTGCAGTAAGTTTACTGTGACTAGGAGAAAAATAGTCTTTTATTAATGCAATGGGCACAAGGCTTTCCAGCCACTTGACCTTTTGCTTCTGATAGTATTCTTGGTTTGTATTACATTTACAAACTCGACTACAAACTCTGCCTTGCCATTTATCTCTTTCTGGACAGCTACAGTTTGACCTCTTGAGAAGCATGTTCACCCCAAGACTCAATGATTGAGCTTCTATTCTATCTCATCTACTGTGTCAAGAAAGCCCTCGTGAAATCCCTGCAGAGTTGGCTGTGTTGGGATATCCACACAGTCTGGTTTTCCCTGCAGAAATGACAGATTGGCAATCAGAATGTCTAGTCTATTATCCCCTGTGGGATAGATAGTGTGAAAGGAAATTTCATTTGAATGCTATCAATATTACTTGGCTCCCAATAATTCCCTTAGTGGAGAACTCATTAACTAACCTGCACAGGTTCAAAGTAACTAGCAAAGGGATCAGAGGGGAGTTGTGTACAATTTTCTCCTGAAAGGGTAGTAGCAAGTTATGTTCCCTCTATTCTGCATTTTTCTCTTCCGTGTTGGCCTCCAAGGTCATAAGTGGCAGTGACTTCCGAAACTGGAAGTCATCGGATTAGGAATGATGTTAGTGCACTGTCCTTGTCAGCAACCACTGGCTAACATGTATGATTGCTCACATTCCGTGTCAATGGTCATGGGTTCTGTGGGTCCATGTGCATTTTTGACCACATGGTTATCAGCATGTACTGATCCACAGGATCAGGTCGCGACCTCGCCGTGTGTCATTGGTGGATCTGGAATTCACTGCCGGAAAGAAAGGAGAGAATAGCAAAAAATCTCATCACAATTTTAAAAAATTCATTCTTAGAACGAGGGTGTCAATGGCTAAGCCAGTATTTATAGCCTATCCCTCAACGAGAGTTAAACACCACCACAGGCCTGGAGTCACACGTAGGCCAGACTAGGTAAGGATGTTCCAAAAAGACATTGGTGAACCAGATTGATTCTTCGTGACCAATCACCAATGGATTCATTGTCATAATTTGACTCTTAATTCCAGTTTTTTTATTTAATTGAATTCAAATTCCACCATCTGCCCAAAACCAGGTCTCCAGAATGTTCCCCAAGACTCGAGATTAACAGTCCAGCCACAGTCCCATGAGGCCATCACCTCCCTTTTCTTAAACAATACTTGCAAATGTTCTACCTGTATCTTAATCTACAGGGCTATGGGCTTCCTACCAGTACATCACAAGGGGCAGAGTGGTCTCCTTCTGTACCAGGCAGCTCCTATGTTTCGATATTTCCCAAGTTAAGATCTTGTGAAGTACATTGTTCAGGGAAAGGCTTAACAGTTGGTCTTAAAACATTAATGAGAGAATGATAAGTCTGATGGTCTCAGAATAACATTGGGTATAAATTATTCTGTTCAGATCTATTCTAAGGAGCAGCAGCTATTTGTGGCTGCCCACTCTTCACACAACTTCACAAGTCAAACAATGTGCCAAAATCTTCCACTAGAAATTAATGTGTGGAGAGGACGGGCTTGGGGGTGAGCTGCTGGTAATTTTAACCCTCGTAAAAATAAAGGGGGTGTTGTTTCAGGTCTGACAAGAGGGTCAATGTTGCAGCCCAAAGGGAAACGCAAAATTTTATCAAATATCCGCGATTTTTCTTCATCCACGTGACATAGGCACCATATATTGCTTATCTGACACATAAACTCAACCACAGTGCTGTGGGTTTCGAGTCACAGGTAGGCCAGGACATTTAACTTCCTTCCTGAAAAGACATTTAGTGAACCAGATGGGTCTTTTACAACAATAGTTGCCAAACTCATTTTCAATCCCAGATTTTGTTGAATTCAAATTTTAATCACCTGCCATGGTGGGATTTGAGACCCACGACAGCACATTGACCTGGGATTTTGGATTACTAATCCAGTGATATTACTACTGGCATCCTGCTATAAATCCAGGAATCTGGAATGTCTGGTGTTACTAAACCCTTCTCCCAGCTTGGAACGCTCTTTCCTGTGAATATAGATCTCACTGTTTCTGTAGCTAATCCCGCATGTGCCAAATTTGAACACTCAGACTAAAGCAGGAGAAAAAGTGGGAGAATGCCAGATAGCCATGTACTCAGTGATTGGCTGGTAGCTCATTTTAAAGCAAAAATAGCCTACGTTCCCAGCCTCGATCATAATCCAGCATTTTTCTCTTTTGCTCATCCAATTCCGAATCTTTTTGAGAAACTCAGGCATTTTCTGCTTTCCTTTGAATTTCAAAATACTCGGATCCACTGCAGTTCACATCTGCATCTATTGTTTCGTTCCTACCTCAGAAATGCTATTATACATATTTGAATGTTTCTTTCCCCACCAACAAATCATCAGTGTTTCCAACTCTTTGTTTCATTTCTCTAGTTCCTTTTGCTTTTCTTCTTTTTATTTCTCTTCCGATGTCATTATCGGTGTCTTTAGCAGGGCGAGAACGGTCCTGGTCTCCCGAGCAGTTTCGGAAACAGCTGTAGCAGAGGAAGCTCCTCCCAATAATGAGAGGCAACAGCAAAGTCAGTTGATAGAGAACGTCCCAAGAGGAGGTTGACCGAAACTCCAGGTCAGAGCTGAGCCCCAGGAGACTTTAAAGACTTTAAAATCCGGGCATTTTTCTTTCAGCTCAGTTTCTTTTGTTTCTTTTCTTTTGGTGAAAAAAATCTGGTTTTTGTACATTAACTTGGCATTTTTAAGATACACTTTTCACTGTACTTATCTATTCCTATGCTTGAGTACACATGACAATAAAATCTAATTCTGAACCTAACTCTAAATTCTGACTCGAAATTAAGAGCCAATTTACTTGCAAAGCACATCAGGAAAGTGCAATAACAATAACGACGAGGAGAGATCAGGAGAGAGGCAAGAGATTAAATTAAAATGAAATTGGGGAGACAGGACCTCTTTCTAAAGACATTAAGAGTGTGATGGACACTGCCTTAACCCTCTCCAAGGGAATCCAAGTACAAATGTATCCACAGAAGAAAGGCAAACATTTGGGAACTAAATATAAATGGTTATGATCATCAGAAACTTGGCATTCTCGCATATGTCTTGATGAGGGGAGGTGGGGGTGTAGTCACAATGCTACAGGTACTGGTCAGTACAACATCGAGGGCCAAAGGGCCTGTACTGCTTTGTACTGTCCTATGTACTAGTAACCTGGAGCTCAAGTTTTATAGTCTGAAGAAAGGGGTTCAAATGTCAACAGTGAGTGGCATTCAATTTTTAATGAGGTAAAAACAATGACTGCAGATGCTGGAAACCAGATTCTGGATCAGTGGTGCTGGAAGAGCACAGCAGTTCAGGCAGCATCCAACGAGCAGCGAAATCGATGTTTCAGGCAAAAGCCCTTCGTCAGGAATAAAGGCAGTGAGCCTGAAGCATGGAGAGATAAGCTAGGGGAGGGTGGGGGTGGGGAGAAAGTAGCATAGAGTACAATGGGTGAGTGGGGGAGGAGATGAAGGTGATAGGTCAGGGAGGAGTGGGTGGAGTGGATAGGTGGAAAAGGAGATAGGCAGATAGGACAAGTCCAGACAAGTCATGGGGACAGTGCTGAGCTGGAAGTTTGAAACTAGGATGAGGTGGGGGAAGGGGAAATGAGGAAACTGTTGAAGTCCACATTGATGCCCTGGGGTTGAAGTGTTCTGAGGTGGAAGATGAGGCGTTCTTCCTCCAGGCATCTGATGGTGAGGGAGTGGCGGTGAAGGAAGCCCAGAACCTCCAAGTCCTCGGCAGAGTGGGAGGGGGAGTTGAAATGTTGGGCCACGGGGCGGTGTGGTTGATTGGTGCGTGTGTCTCGGAGATGTTCCCTAAAGCGCTCTGCTAGGAGGCGCCCAGTCTCCCCAATGTAGAGGAGACTTCATTGGGAGCAATGGATACAATAAACGATATTAGTGGATGTGCAGGTAAACCTTTGATGGATGTGGAAGGCTCCTTTAGGGCCTTGGATAGAGATGAGGGAGGAGGTGTGGACGCAGGTTTTACAGTTCCTGCGGTGGCAGGGGAAAGTGCCAGGATGGGAGGGTGGGTCGTAGGGGGGCGTGGACCTGACCAGGTAGTCACGAAGGGAACGGTTTTTGCGGAAGGCAGAAATGGGTGGGGAGGGAAATATATCTCTGGTGGTGGGGTCTTTTTGGAGGTGGCGGAAATGTCGGCGGATGATTTGGTTTATGTGAAGGTTTGTAGGGTGGAAGGTGAGCAGAAGGGGCGTTCTGTCTTTGTTACGGTTGGAGGGCTGGGATCTGAGGGCGGAGGTGCTGGATGTGGACGAGATGCGTTGGAGGGCATCTTTTAACCATGTGGGAAGGGAAATTGCGGTCTCTAAAGAAGGAGGCCATCTGGTGTGTTCTATGTTGGAACTGGTTCTCCTGGGAGCAGATACGGTGGAGGCGGAGGAATTGGGAATACGGGATGGCATTTTTGCAAGAGATAGGGTGGGAAGAGGTGTAATCCAGGTAGCTATGGGAGTCGGTGGGTTTGTAAAAAATGTCAGTGTCAAGTCGGTCGTCATTAATGGAGATGGAGAGGTCCAGGAAGGGGAGGGAGATGTCAGAGATGGTCCAGGTAAATTTAAGGTCAGGGTGGAATGTGTTGGTGAAGTTGATGAATTGCTCAACCTCCTCGCGGGAGCACGAGGTGGCGCCAATGCAGTCATCAATGTAGCGGAGGAAGAGATGGGGTGTGGTGCCGGTGTAATTACGGAAGATCAACTGTTCTACGTAGCCAACAAAGAGACAGGCATAGCTGGGGCCCATACGTGTGCCCATGGCTACCCCTTTGGTCTGAAGGAAGAGGGAGGATTCAAACGAGAAATTGTTAAGGGTGAGGACCAGTTCGGCACTAATTTTTAATGAGTCAATCTCAAATAAGCATGACTTGGAGGTGCCAGTGTTGGACTGGGAGTGGGCAAAGTTAAAAATTGCACAACACCAGGTTATAATCCAACAGGTTTATTTGGAAGCACTAGACTTCAGAGTGCTGCTTGACCTCCTTCCACCTATCCCACCTCCATCGCCCCTCCCCCAAGTCTCTCCTCCCTACCTTTTGTCTTAGCCTGCTTGGCTACTCTCTCTCATGCCTGATGAAGGGCTTAAGCTCGAAACGTCGAATTCCCTATTCCTGAGATGCTGCCTAACCTGCTGTGCTTTAACCAGCAACACATTTTCAGCTGTGATCTCCAGCATCTGCAGACCTCATTTTTTACCCCTTCATCAAGTACAGAAGGAATGGTGCTCCTAAAGCTAGTGCTTTCAAATAAACCTGTTGGACTACAACCTGGTGTTGTGCGATTTTAAATTTGAATAAAAACATCTCTTTTCAACAACAGTGTGCTTTATTAAGGTACTTACAGTGACCTTCCATGTTCATAATTAAACAAGTTTCAAATTCTAAACTTAAAAAACAATCACTTACACAATGTGGATATCACTGGCCAGCATTTATTGTCCATCCCTAATTATCCAGAAGGCAGTTAAGAGTTAACCAGATTCCTATCGGTCTGGAATCACTTATAGGCCAGATCAAGTAAGGATGGCAGTTTCCTTCCCTAAAGGGCATTAGTGACCCAGATTCGCTTTTCCCACCAATCAACAATTATATCATAATCATCATTAGACTCTTACTTCTAGTTTTTCTTATTGAATTCAAATTCCACCATCTGCCATGGAGAGATTCGAACCCACGATTCTAGAAATATACCTGAGTCTTTGGAATAACAGTCAGCAATAATGCCAATCGGCCATTGCCTCCCATGTAAAAGAATATATGTATCAAAGAAAAAGTGAAAGAATTCTATCTAACTAGCACCTTACAACTGTAGGCCACTACAAAGTGTCTTAGAACTAATTCATTACATTTGATGTGCTGTCATATTTTCAGAGAACAGTTGGCTGGTTTGCAAAGTAGAGGGACACGAACAATAGCTTCAATTTCCTGCACTGGCTGAGATTACCATGATAGTACCTCTTTCTCAACCTCTCCCCTTGCCTGAGGCGTTGGTGACCCTCAGGTTCAACCACTAGTCACCTCTTTTAGTGAGTGAGAAAGCAGACCTCTGGGACTGTCTCAACTTCACTTTTCACTGTAGTCAATGAGAAAACCTGACAGGTAATTTGCACACAGCAAGCTCCAAAAACAACAGTGTGACCCAGACCAAGCAATCTATTTCTTCATGATGATGCTTCAGAGATAAATACTAATCGGAATATGAGGGAGACTACCCTTGTTGTTCTTTAAACAATCTCATATATTTTATATGTGCTCGAGAGAGTAGATGATTGGCCTTGGATTAACAGCTCAGTTGAAAGATGGGCCCTGATGAAGGGCTTATGCACGAAACGTCGAATTTCCTGTTCCTTGGATGCTGCCTGACCTGCTGTGCTTTAACCAGCAACACATTTTCAGCTGTGATCTCCAGCATCTGCAGACCTCATTTTTTACCTGAAAGATGGGCCCTCCAACCATGCAGCGTATCTTCAGTATACCATGGGCGTGCTTGCTTGGAATTTTGTGCTTAGGTTCAGAAGTTGGGCTTGAATTCAGAATGTTGTAGAATATGAGATGAGGTGATGTAACATTGATTTGAAAATTTCCCTTGCGTTTTGATGAAAGTGTGAAGTCTGCAATGTACAAACTGCTCACTGAAAATCCTACAGCCCAGGCATTGCATTGGGACAGTTTGTACACATGCTTTTGTATTCTGTCATATTTCGTTTTCTCCTAGTTTGGTTGTTTTCAATAATTCAGGTCTCATGGTTTAGAAAGCTTTGTTCTTAGTCAATTTGGATGTTTATTTACCGACAAGTAAGAACTCATCATTCCAAATTTCCAAGCCTCCAAATTTGGCACAATTTGGATAGATTAATACTGTAAAAGTCAAATTTAAGCAATCAAAGGCATAGCCAAATATCAAGCAGTTGACTTATGTCAGAATAATACTTTCAAGGCACTGAAATCCATTCACTCCCATCATCTGATCAGCATGGACGGGTTGGACCGAAGGATCTGTTTCCATGCTGTACATCTCTATGACTCTATGACCTTGTGATCTAACCGTTTACATGGTACACCACTAAATGAAGAGTTACCTAGTCGGAGAATGTCAGCATACTGATGCAGCCAGTGATTAGGGAAGTACGTTGAATGCTATTGTTTGTTGCAAAGAGAAAAAATATACAATGACAGGGATGTTAAACCATAATCACACGGAGCATTATGAGACCACATTTACAGAGTATGGTTTTAGATTCATTACTTTAAAAAGATGTAAATGCAATTCAAAGATAATTCACTCAACTGATAATTACAGTAATTATCAGATGACATACACAGTGGTTCCATCCAATGGAGAATGAAAGGTGATTAGAGGGAGATTAGAGATAGAGGGTATAATGTAAAATTCAGAGTTCTGCCATTAAGATTGAGATAAGGAAGGAGATATTTTCTGTACTGGCATAATGATTTAGAGGAACCCTCCTCCTGAGAGGGCAATACAGATGTGGTTATTGCATCCTTTTAAAAGATTGAGGTTAATGGATTTTTGACTAACAAGAAGCCAGGGTTCGAGAGTTTGAGCTATAGGGAGAGGTTGAATAGGCTGGGGCTGTTTTCCCTGGAGCGTCGGAGACTGAGGGTGACCGTATAGAGGTTTATAAAATCATGAGGGTCATGGATAGGATAAACAGACAAGGTCTTTTCCCTGGGTTGGGGGAGTCCAGAACTCGAGGGCATAGGTTTAGAGTGAGAAGGGAAAGGTTTAAAAGGGATCTAACGGGAAATATTTTCATGCAGAGGGTGGTGCGTGCATGGAATGATCTGCTAGAGGAAGTGGTAGAGGCCTGGTACAATTACAACATTTAAAAGGAGTCTGGATGGGAACATGAATACGGAGGGTTTAGAGGTCATGGGCCAAGTGCTGGCAAATGGGACTGGATTAATTTAGGATATCTGATTGGCATGGATGAGTTGGACCGAAGGGTCTGTTTCCGTGCTGTATATCTCTATTACTCTAAGAAAATAAAATGGTGTCGGGGATTAGTGGGAATATGGAGTTGAGAGGACAAATCAGATCAGCCATGATGTCATTGAATGGTAGAGCAAGCTTGATAGGCTGAAGAGCCTACTCCTGCTCCGAGCTTGTATGTGTGTATGCTTAAGACTGTTGTCTCCAACCCTGCCCCCAAAAACCAGCTCAAAATGAGTTAATATTCAACACAAGCAAGGAGCTGAACAAATGATTGGGTTTGTATGAGTTCAACTCCAGCAGAGAGACAGTGGTAAGTACAGAGTTGGGATATTTTTGGTGACAAGTCCGGGTTGAATATTTTGTGATCCACACATATTCAATTATAAATAGATTCAACTGTAACACACATTGAGGGTAGTTACTACAAAAACACAAAATGAGACAAATGGACAGTGGGGAAGTGAAATAATAACCAGCACTATCCGCACAATCAGAATCCCATTTGACATCCAGAAAGGAGGGGACTTGAAGGCGAGTGGGTCAGAACTGCAGCATTATCTGATTTCATCAAGACCAGATAAGAATCCCTTTCAGGGAACAGATTGCAGACCAGTCAATGTATCATTGAGAACACCTCACTATCATTAGAGTAATATAACAGATGAATAACAGTGCAACTGGATTTTTATGTTCCAAAATTATACAATGTATTTATAATTTTAACAATTTGTATGCTTAGGTGACTGGTGAACTCAGAAGGAATTAAAAGAATCATTTGAAACCTGTATTAATTGAAGAAACAAAATATATAGACCACAGAAAGAACTACAAGCCAAAGAGTGAGATAGAGAGAAAACAAACAATGAAAATGGCATTTTTATAGTGTGTTCCACATCCAACTGCCAATGAATTACCTTAAAGTGTAATCACTGGTATTTTGTTGGCAGACACAGAACTAATTGTATACAACAAGGACATACAACAGTAATAAGATGACTGTCACATTAATCTGTTCTTAGTGGTGTTAATTGAGATAAATGCTGGCCAGTGACTGGGAAAGCTCCGCTCGCTGAACTTTCAGCCGAAATTATGTCTCAAATTATGGTGCAGAGCTTGAATCTGAAATCTTGTAATGGAAACACAATATTCATAGAATCCCTACAGTGGAAAGCTGGCTATTCAACCCATCGAGTCCACACCAACCCTCCAGACAGCTTCCCACCCGGATCCATCCAGCCCATCCCCTTCCCCTATCTCTATAACCCTACATTTCCCATGACTAATCCACCTAGCCTGCACATCCTTGGACACTATGGGCAGTTCAGCATGGCCAATCCACCCTAACCTAAACATTGTTGGACTGTGGAATGAAACTGGAGCACCCGGAAGAAACCCACGCAGATACACGGAGAATGTGCAGACTCCACACAGACAGTCATCTGAGGCTGAAATCAAACCCGGGTCACGGGCACTGTCAGACAGCAGTGCAAACTACTGAGCCACCATACCACTCAACATCGAGCTATAACTTACCATGTGAAGAAAATGATGGTGTAGTAGTAATCTCATTGGGTTCATAACCCACAGGCCCCCACCAACATTCTGTGGTCATGAGTTCAAATCTCACCATCTGATAGGATTTGAATTTTTAAAGAAATAAGGAACGGTGACCATGAAAGCATCATTCATTGTTTAAAATAAACATGATCGATTCATTAGAGTACTTCAGGTAATGAAATCTGCCGTCCTGACCCAGTCTGTGACTCTGAACTGTCCTCTGAAATGGATGAGCCAGCAATTAGCTTCAGAGGCAATGAAGGAAGGGCAAATACACTTGCCAGCAATGCTCTCATCCCAGGAAAGAATGTGTTTATGGAATGCGAGTGTGACTGGCAAGGCAAGGATTTCTTGCCCATACACAGATCCCCTGCAAAAGGTGGTGATGGTGAACTAACCCTGTTGAAACAACGCAGGTGTTGGTGCAGCTCCAGTGAATGGAGGAAGCTTCAGGACTTTGATTGAAGGAAGAGGGATCTACTTCCCGCAAGAGAAAGTACACAAAGAGAGGGAAAATACAGGTTTGCATGATGTAGAAATTTTTTAACTATTTTCTAATTCTCATGGGACATGGACATTGTTGGCAAGGCTAACAGTTATTGCCAGTTCTTGTTGCCCTTGAGAAGTTGCCTTCTTGGATGCTGCGGTCCACCTGCTGTGGGTAGACCCACAAAGCCTTTAGTGAAGGACTTCCAGGATTTTGCCCCAACGAAAGAATGGTGATATATTTCCAAGTCAGGGTGGTGGGTGGCTTGGATGGGAACTTGCAGGGGGTGAAGCTGCTCCTGGGCCACTGTATTTATGTGGCAGTTCCACTTGAGTAATCTCCACCACGTGGGGGCAATTATTATCACCAAGTGATAATAATACCATTGAATATCAAAGGAGTGGTGATTGGAATGTCTCTGATTGGAGGTGGTCATTGCCTGATGTCAGCCCAAACCTGGATATTGTCCAGATCAGAAATGAGAGAACAAAAATCCAGAGAAAATATATTCCTGTCAGGGTGAAAAGGAAGGCTGGTAGGTGTAGAGAATGCTGGATGATTAAAGAAATTGAAGGTTTTTTGGTTAAGAAAAATAAGGAAGCATATGTCAGGTATAGACAGGAGAGATCGAGTGAATCCTTAGAAGAGTATAAAGAAAGCAGGAGTATACTTAAGAGGAAAATCAGGAGGGCAAAACGGGGACATGAGATAGCTTTGGCAAATAGAATGAAGGAGAATCCAAAGGGTCTTTACAAAAATCAGCAAGGCAGCCTTTGTGTGGAGCCACAGAAAATGGGGGAGATACTAAATGAATATTTTGCATCAGTATTTACTGTGCAAAAAGGATATGGAAGATATAGACTGTAGGGAAATAGATGGTGACATCTTGCAAAATGTCCAGATTACAGAGGAGGAAGTGCTGGATGTCTTGAAACGTTTAAAAGTGGATAAATCCCCAGGACCTGATCAGGTGTACCCGCAAACTCTGTGGGAAGCTAGAGAAGTGGTTGCTGGGCCTCTTGCTGAGGTATTTGTATCATTGATAGTCACAGGTGAGGTGCCAGAAGACTGGAGGTTGGCAAACATGGTGCAGTAAAGACAAGCCAGGGAACTATAGGCCAGTGAGCCTGACCTCGGTGGTGGGCAAGTTGTTGGAGGGAATCCTGAGGGACAGGATGCACATATATTTGAAAAGGCAAGGGCTGATTCGGGATAGCCAACATGACTTTGTGTGTGGGAAATCATGTCTCACAAACTTGACTGAGTTTTTTGAAGAAGTAACAAAGAAGATTGATGAGGGCAGAGCAGTAGATGTGATCTATGTGGACTTCAGTAAGGCGTTCGACAAGGTTCCCCATGGGAGACTGATTAGCAAGGTTGGGTCTCATGGAATACAGTGATAACTAGCCATTTGGATACAGAACTGGCTCAAAGGTAGAAGAAAGAGGGTGGTGGTGGAGGGTTGTTTTTCAGACTGGAGGCCTGTGACTAGTGGAGTGCTACAAGGAACGATGCTGGGCCCTCTACTTTTTGTCATTTCCATAAATGATTTGGATGCGAGCATAAGAGGTACAGTTAGTGAGTTTGCAGATAACACCAAAATGGGAGGTATAGTGGACAGCGAAGAGGGTAACCTCAGATTACAACAGCATCTGGACCAGATGGGCCAATGGGCTGAGAAGTGGCAGATGGAATTTAATTCAGATAAATGCGAGGTGCTGCATTTTGGGAAAGCAAATCTTAGCAGGACTTACACACTTAATGGTAAGGTGCTTGGGAGTGTTGCTGAAAAAAGAGACCTTGGAGTGCAGGTTCATACCTCCTTGAAAGTGGAGTCACAGGTAGATAGGATAGTGAAGAAGGCATTTGGTATGCTTTCCTTTATTGGTCAGAGTATTGAGTACAGGAGTTGGGAGGTCATGTTGCGGTTGTGCAGGACATCAGTTAGGCCACTATTGGAATATTGCATGCAATTCTGGTCTCCTTCCTATCGGAAAGATGTTGTGAAACTTGAAAGGGTTCGGAAAAAATTTACAAGGATGTTGCCTGGGTTGGAGGATTTGAGCTATAGGGAGAGGTTGAACAGGCTGGGGCTGTTTTCCCTGGAGCGCCAGAAGCTGAGGGGTGACCTTATAGAGGTTTACAAAATCATGAGGAGCATGGATAGGATAAATAGACAAAATCTTTTCCCTGGGGTCGGGGTGTCCAGAACTAGAGGGCATAGGTTTAGGGTGAGAGGCGAAAGATATAAAAGAGGCCTACAGGGCAACTATTTCACGCAGAGGGTGGTATGTGTATAGAATGAGCTACCAGAGGATGTGATGGAGGCTGGTACACTTGCAACATTTAAGAGGCATTTGGATGGGTATATGAATAGGAAGGGTTTGGAGGGATATTGGCCGGGTGCTGGCAGGTGGGGCTAGATTGGGTTGGGATATCTGGCTGGCATGGACGGGTTGGACTGAAGGGTCAGTTTCCATGGTGTACATCTCTATGACTCTAAGATCATGTTGCATTTGAACATGGACTGCTTCAGTATCTGAGGAGTCATGAATGTGCTGAACACTGTCCAATCATGGCAAACGTCCCCACTTCTGACTCTGTGATGGAGGGAAGGTCACAGCAGCTGTTCTGTCATTGAGGATGGGGATATTTATGGAGCTTTCTCCTTCAGTGAGTTATTCAACTGTCCACTAACATTCACAATTGGATGTGGTAGGACTGCAGAGCTGAGATCTGATTGAGGGACCGCCGAGCTCTGCCTATTACTTGCTGCTTATGCTGTTTGGCATGTAAGTAGTCCTGTTGGGTGGCTTCACCAGGTTGACACCTCATCTTCAGGTATGCCTGGTTCTGCTCCTGCACTGCCTGCACTCTTCATTGAACCAGGGTTGATCCCCTGGCTTGATGATAATGGTTGAGTGTGAGATACGCTTGGCTATGAGGTTACAGATTGTGCTGGAGTATAATTCTGCTATTGTTGATGGCGCACAGCACCTCATGAATGCCCAGTCTTGAGTTGCCAGACCTGTTTGAAGCCTGTCCCATTTAGCACAGTGATATAGAACATACAACATTACAGCGCAGTACTGGCCCTTCAGCCCTCAATGTGAAACCAATCTCAAGTCTATCTATCTTACACTATTCCATTTTCATCCATAAGCCTATCCAATGACCATATAAATGCCACTACTTTTGCAGGCAGCGTATTCCACACCCCTACTACTCTCTGAGTAAAGAAACTACCTCTGATATCTGTCCTATATTTATCACCCTACAATTTTAAATCCATGCCCCCTAATGCTAACCATCACCATCCAAGGGAAAAGACACTCACTGTGCAACCTATCTAACCCTCTGGTTATCTTATATGTCTCAATTAAATCACCTCTCAACCTCCTTCTCTCCAACAAAAACCACCTCAAGTCCCTCAGACTTTCCTCAGAAGACCGTCCCTCCATACCAGGCAACATCCTAGTAAATCTCCTCCGCACCCTTTCCAAAGCTTCCACATCCTTCCTATAATGCAGTGACCAGAAATGTACACAATAATCCAAGTGTGGTCGCACCAGAGTTTTGTCCAGCTGCAGCATGACATCGTGACTCCGAGCTAACACAACATATGCCTTCTTAACAACCCTGTCAATCTGGGTGGCAACTTTCAGGGATCTATGTACTTGGATACTGAGATCTCTCTGCTCATCTACATTACCAAGAATCTTACCATTAGCCCAATGCTCTGTATTCCTGTTGCTCTTTCTAAAGTGAATCACCTCACACTTTTCTGCATTAAACTCCATTTGCCACCTCTCAGCCCAACTCTGCAGCTTATGTATGTCCCTCTGTAACCTGCAACTTCCTTCTGCACTATCCACAACTCCACCAACCTTAGTGTCATCTGCAAATTTAATAACCCATCCTTCTAAGCCTTCATCCAGGTTGTTAAAATGCACAATTAAAATGATAAACAGCAGTGGTAACTGAACTCCAGGATGAACATTTCCCATCAACCACCACCCTCTGTCTTCTTTCAGCTAGCCAATTTCTGATCCAAACCACTAAACCACTCTCAATCCCACGCCTCCGCATTTTGAGTAATAGCCTACCATGGGTAAACTTATCAAACGCCTTACCAGAAACCATATACACAACATCAACTGCTTTTTCCTCATCCACCTGTTTGGTTAGCATCTCAAAAACTCAATAATGTCTGTGAGGCATGACCTACCCTTTACAAAACCAGGTTGGCTATCCCTAATCAATTTATTTCTCTCCATATGATTATAAATCCTATCCCTTATTAGATTAGATTATTTAGTGTGGAAACAGGCCCTTCGGCCCAACAAGTCCACACCGACCTGCCGAAGCACAACCCACCCAGACCCATTCCCCTACATTTACCCCTTCACTTAACACAACGGGCAATTTAGCCTGGCCAATTCACCTAACCTGCGCATTTTTGGACTGTGGGAGGAAACTGGGTACCCGGTGGAAACCCTCGCAGACACGGGGAGAATGTGCAAACTCCACACAGTCAGTCGCCCGAGCTGGGAATTCATCCCGGGTCTCTGGCACTGTGAGGCAGCAGTGCTAGCCACTGTGCCACTGTGCCGCCCATTTATAATCTTCTCCAACCTACAACCGAAGTAAAGCTCACAGGTCTATAATTTCCAGTGTTTGTCTCTACTCCCCTTCTTGAACAAGGGAACAACATTTGCTATCTTCCAGTCTTCTGGCACTATTCCTGTAGACAATGATGATATAAAGATCAAAGCCAAAGGGTTTGCAATCTCCTCCCTGGCTTCCCAGAGAATCCAAGGATAATTCCCATCCAGCCCAGGGGACGAATCTACTTTCACACTTCCAGAATTGCTAATTCCTCCTCCTTGTGAACCTCAGTCCTGTTTGGTCAAGTAGTCTGTATCTCAGTATTCTCCTAAACAACATTGTCTTTTTTCAGTGATAATGCCTCACAACACGATGGGCAGTGTTCTCAATGTGAAGGTAGGACTTTGTCTCCATAAGGAACTGAGTTGTGGTCACTGTTGCTGATACTGTCATGGACAGTTGCATCTACAACCTGCAAATTGGGAAGGATGAGGTCAAGTATGTTTTCCCCTCTTGTTGGTTCCCTCACTACCTGCTGCAGACCCAATCTAGCAGCTATGCCCTTTCAGACCCAAACAGCTTGATCTGGATTACTGTTGCTGAGTCAGTGTTGGTGGTGGTCTTTGAAATCCCCCACCCAGAGTATACTTTGCATCCTTGTCACCGTCAATACTTCCTGTAAGTCTTGGAGGAGCACTGATGCCTCAGCCGAGGGAAGATGATATGTGGTAATTAGCAGGAAGTTTCCTTGACTACGTTTACCTTGAAGCCACAAGACCTTGTGGTGTATCAATGCAATTTTGAGAACTCCCAGGGAAACTCCCTCCTTAGAGAGTTGGACAGAACATATCCAGGGATGGTGATGGTGGTGTCTGGGACATTGAATCTTCAGTATTATTCCATGAATATGACTATATCAGGCTGGCCCTTGACTACTATGTGAGACAGCTCTCCCAATTTTGATAAGAAGGACTTTGCAGGGTCGATATGGCTGTTTCTGCTGTTGTCTTTTTCGGTGCCTGGGTTGATACAGTTGGTCTGTCCAGTTTCATTTCTCTTTTGAGACTGTGTAGTCATTAAGAGTCAACCCCATTGCTGTGGGTCTGGAGTCACATGTGGGCCAGACCAGGCAAGGATACCAGATTACCAGTGGGCGGCACGGTGGCACAGTGGTTAGCACTGCTGCCTCACAGCGCCTGTAGACCCGGGTTCAATTCCCGACTCAGGCGACTGACTGTGTGGAGTTTGCACGTTCTCCCCGTGTCTGCGTGGGTTTCCTCCGGGTGCTCCGGTTTCCTCCCACAGTCCAAAGATGTGCGGGTCAGGTGAATTGGCCAAGCTAAATTGCCCGTAGTGTTAGGTAAGGGGTAAATGTAGGGGTATGGGTGGGTTGCGCTTCGGCGGGTCGGTGTGGACTTGTTGGGCCGAAGGGCCTGTTTCCACACTGTAAGTCTAGTCTAGTCTAATCTAATCTAAAAAAAAAATTTCCTTTCCTGAAGGACATTAGTGAACCTGATTGATTTTATTTCCTGACAATGGTTTCATGGTCATCAGTAGATTCTTAACTCTAGATTTTTTTTTAATGAATTCAAATTCCACTAGCTGCCATGGTGAAATTTGAACATTAGCTGAGTTTGACAATAATACTACCAAAACCACCACCCCCCCAAAACTCTTCACAGCGGGCAGCACACTTATGAAGCGAAGCACTGACACAATGTTGAAGTTGAGCAGCCAATCAACCTCATCCAGTGGAGAGTTAACTAATTACTAATCATCTGAGGCTGGGCTGGGGAAAGGGGTTTTCTGCATTTAATTGAGGGAGCAATGTGACTGAGGCTCTTCCAGAGATCCAGTGGGAAAGCAAAGAAATTTAAAAATGGAAGAACTCAGCCCCCTGGTTCCACTTATTCCTCCATACCCTTTGATCCTTTTAGTCCTACGAACTATGCCTAACTCTTTCCTGAAAACACTCAGTTGTTTTGGTTTCAACTGCTTTCTGTGGCAGAGAATTCCAAAGGCTCCCCACTCTCTGGGTGAAGAAATTTCTTCTTGTCCTCTCCTCCCAAATCCTTAACCTCTGAGCCCTGATTCTGGATTTCAGTCTTCAGGAACATCCTATCTATGTTTATGTAGAATTTCATAGTTTTGTGTGAAAGTCCCCCCCCCCCCCCCCCCGCCTCATCATTCTTCTCAACTCGTCAAAAATAAGCGCTACGATAGCAACAGAAACTGACTACACAGATGAAGACATAATCGGAGTGTCATTCTGCCTCCATGGTATCTCAAGGCACACTTCTTGCTTTTCCCAAAATGATACAAAGATTGTAAAGTCAGACTTTGCTTCCATTACTTTAAGGCAGTAGTTTGAGCTTAAGTAGAGTAGACAGCTCATATATATCAAGCCACACTTTGAAAACTGGTTTTGCTATCCAAGCTGTTTTAACGAAAACAATAAAAAAGGAACAGAAAAGAACTTCAAAAAATTCTTCATTTGAAGGCTAACACAACTTAAATTAAATACCTCAAAATTAAACCAATGTGCTATCAGCACCTTCAGACTGAAGCTGCTCCTAATTAGATTCCTGGACACGGAATCATCTGGCAGGTACCTCCTGAGGGTTTGATGGAAGATACACTGCCCTTTTACCTGCTCTTGCAAAGAACCTAACAGTAACCAGCCAATTTAAAAGCTAAAAATGGGAAATATCCATTCCCTCTGTGCCTCACCTAATCATCTTCCCGGCGAATGAAAATGAGACGTATGAAACGTGACAGGATTAACCCAGACACAACTCCTCCTGGGTAAATGGGCAAGAAATGCTGACCTAGATGGAGCTTTTTGAGGAGGTAACGAGCCAGTTAGACAAAGAAGTGCCAATGGATGTGATCAATTTGGATTTCCAGAAGGCCTTTGACAAGTTGTCACACAGGAGACAGCTAAATAAGGTAAGGTGTTGGCATGGATAGAGGATTGACTGACTGGCAGAAGGCAGAAAGTGAGGGTAAAAGGGGTCTTTATCAGAATAATAGATGCTGCCTAGTTGAGTTCTGCAGGGGTCAGTGTTGGGAGCACAACTATTTACATGATACATCAATAATCTGGATGAAGAAATTGAGGAGATTGTTGCCAGTGGAAAGACAGTTAGTGTTGAAGAAGCAGGCATAGGTAGGGTGGATAGTCAGAGGCTTCTTTCTGAGGGTTGAAGTTTCAATTACAAGGGAGCATAGGGTTAAAGTAAGAGAGGGAAGGTTTAAGGGAGATATGTGAGGGAAGGTTTTCACACAGAGAGTGATAGGAGTCTGGAATGCCCTGTCTGAAGAGGTGGTAGAAACAGGCACATTGGCAACATTTAAGAGGCATCTGGATGGTTACATGAACAGGGAGGGAATAGAGGGACACGGTCTGAATAAGGGCAGAAGGTTTGTTTTTTAGTTTATTTAGGCTTGATGATCAGCCCAGGCTTGGAGAGTCGAAGGGCCTGGTGCCGTGCTGTACTTCTCTTTTGGTGTTTTTTTTGTTTTTTTTGTTCGGGGAAGCTACAGGAGGTCTTAGAAAGGCTGGGAGATTGGGAAAAGAAGTGGCAGATCGAACACAGTGTGGGAAAATGTGAGGTTGTGTATTTTGGTAAGAACAATTGAGGTATAGATTAATTTCTAACTGGGGAAAGACTTCAGAAATCTGAAGATCAAAGAGACTTGGGAATCCTCATTCAGGATACTCTGAAGGTTAACATGCAGGTTCAGTTGGCAGTTAGGGAGGCAAATGCAACATTTGCATTCATTTCAAGAGGGCTAGAATAAAAGAATAGATATCTACCGCTGGAGATGTATAATGCTGTGGTCAGATTGCATTTGGAACACAGTGAGCAGTTTAGGATCCTGCATCTAAGGAAGAATTTGCTGGCTTTGGAGTAGATCCAGAGAAAATTGACAAAAATGATCCCAAAAATGAAGGACTTGTCATAAGAGGAGTGGTTGAGGACTTCGGGTCAGTATCGATGGAGATTACAATCATGAGGGGCATTCCCATTTAAACTTACAGAATACTGAGAGGCCTGGATAGCATGGATGTGGAGAAGATGTTTCCACTAGCAGGATAGATCAGGACCCAAGGACACAGCCTCAGAGTGAAGGGATGATCCTTAGAACTGAAATGAGAAAGAATTTATTCTGCCAGAGGAATGGTGAATCTGTCATTGGATTATTTCAAGACAGTGGTAGATAAGTTGTTGATTAGTAAGAGGATCAAAGGTTACAGGGTAAAGGCAGAAAAATGGGATGAGAAACATATCAGCCCTGATCTGATGACAAACCATAATTGATGAGGCAAATGGCCTGATATCTTATAGTCTTAAAGGCATACCCACAATCCAATGAACAAAATATGATTTATTACATGAGTGATGAGCTAGAAATGTAAACTTTATCATGATTTGACCTATACTGTTAATCGTGCCAGAAGGGGATAAATGGGAATGTGAATTTGGAATACAAACATAGAGTCATAGAGTTATGCAGCACAGAAACAGACCCTTCAGTCCAGACAATCCATGCTGAAAATATTCCCAAATTAAACTAATCCCAGCTACCTGTGCTTGGCCCATATCCTTCCAAACCTTTTTTATTCATAAACTTATCCAAAAGTCTTTTAAACATTGTAAATGTACCTGCACTCATTACTTCCTCTGGAAGTTCAGTCCACACATGAACCACTTTGCATAGAAAAGGCGCCCCTCATGTCCTTTTAAAATCTTACCCCTTTCATCTTAAAAATATGCCCCCTAGTTTTGAACTGCCCACAGATCAGCCATGATCTTATTATCGACTGGCAAAACACTTGAAGGACCAAATTACTTAGTCCTGCTCCTCACTGAAATGTTTACATGCTAAGGGTTACACTCAAAGAGACTCTCTTTACTTCATTCGAGACCAACCAGTTAAATCCGACCTTAACATTTATGATCTGATTCATATGTATGCAAAGGGAAGTGCTGGTCAAAGTATTCACCTGCGGAAGAGAAGGCCACTTGTAAAATCAATTGGATTCATTTCAATAAGACCAATGATCTCTGGGCAAGATTTCAGTCTGAAACCTCTATGAGAAAGTGAGGACTGCAGATGCTGGAGATCAGAGCTGAAAATGTGTTGCTGGAAAAGCGCAGCAGGTCAGGCAGCATCCAAGGAGCAGGAGAATCAACATTTCGGGCATGAGCCCTTCTTCAGGAAATGTCCTGGGCTCATGCCCGAAACGTTGATTCTCCTGCTCCTTGGATGCTGCCTGACCTGCTGCGCTTTTCCAGCAACACATTTTCAGCTTTAAACCTCTATCTCAATATATGGCTTGAGATCAAATTTTGCTTGAGAATGCACATGTAATTTGTCTCAGGGTATTTTACTATATCATTATATTACATTGTTAGGAGAGGTGAGGACCCAAGGGCACAGCCTTAGAGTAAACAGAAGACCCTTTAGAATGGAGGTAAGGAGAAACTTCTTCAGCCAGAGATTGGTGAATCTGTCAGATTCATTGCCACAGAAGGCTATGGAGGCCAGGTCACGGAGTATATTTAAAACAGAGATAGATAAGTTCTTGATTGCCAAGAAGATCAAAGGTTACAACGAGAAAGTGGGAAAATGGAGTTGAGAAACCTATCAGCCATGATTGAATGGAAGAGCACATCGATGAGCTGAATGGCCTAATTTCTGCTCCTACATCTTATAGAGGGAACTGTATAAATGCACATTAGTGTTTAAAAACATCCACAGTCACATAGGTGTAAAGCTTGCAGCAATATGGAGGACTCGGAGTTACTGGATTACTCTGAAGAGGTAGCACAAAGAAGAAAATCGATGGAGAGGATAGTCTCCTCCTTCAGGAGAAGTTGACTTTGGTTCTGTAGCGATTCAGAGTGAACAATACGGACTCTCACAGAAAATGGCCTAATTTGCTTTGATACACAGCAGATGTTCTATCTATGCCAGCTATCCAGGGAAAGAGCAAGGTATTAAATTCAAACACAAGCATCCTGTCAGCCTTGTTTGAATCCATGTTTTATTGACAGCTCTTGAGTTTGGGGGATGCCGATTTTAAAATTGCTTTATGCCAAGCACATTTTGAAAGAAAGTGAGAGCCACCTTGCTCAGTTTCAGCCCAGGCTTAGAATTGAGAGAGAGGGAGAGAGCCTGATGTCCCAGTGAAAACGCAGAAACAAACTGTAACCATTATGCAAGGTTAAATATTTAACTACCTCACAGTAGAATTTGTTCCTATTGACACTCAGCAGAGCTCATGTGTCTTTGTTATTTGCCAGTGGACCAAAGATGAATAAATAAGAATAGGTAATAAGGAATAATTGATAATTCAATCTGAAATTGGCTTCAGTTGGTAAATATGAAATTCAAATGAAGGAGGGGAATACAGTGGCATACAGATAATGTCTCACGTGCTGGGATGTGGGTTCAGATCTTAATACTGTAACAGACAGAATGTAAATTCAATCAATACATTTGGAATATGAAGCATTAAATTTAGATTAGATTCCTACAGTGTGGAAACAGGCCTTTCGGCCTAACCAGTCCACACCAACCCTCCGAAGTGTAACCCACCCAGGCCTATTTCCCCTCTGACTAATGCTCCTAACACTATGCACAATTTAGCATGGCCAATTCACCTGACTTGCACATCTTTGGACTGTGGGAGGAAACTGGAGCACCCGGAGGAAACCCACACAAACACAGGGAGAATGTGCAAACTCCACACAGATAGTCGCCTGAGGCTGGAATCGAACCTGAGACCCTAGTGCTGTGAGGCAGCAGTGCTAACCACTGAGCCACTATGCCACCCCTAACTATCATATTGTTATAAAAACCTATCTGAACCACACTACTGTCCTTTAGAGAAGGGAATCTACTGTCCTTTACTGGTCTGGTGTACATGTAACTCCATGCCTACAACAATGTGGTGAAATCCTAATTGTCCTCTCAAATGGAGGATTGTGAAATATGAGAAAAAAGGGGCTGAGCAGTGGTGGAGTGTTTGGGAAGTTTGCTTCCAGCCTCGGCTGACTACTTGTGTGCAGTTTGCACATTCTCCCCGTGTCTGCTTGGGTTTCCCTTCAGGTGCTCCAGTTACCTCCTGCATTCCAAAGATGTGTGGATTGGTCATGGCAAATTGCCCAGGAATGCAGGCTAGGTGGATTCACCATGAGATAAGGTAAGGCGGATAGATCTGGGTGGAATGCTCTTTGGAGAGTTGATATCAATTTAAATGGTCCACTTCCACGCTATAGGGATTCTATGAATCTCTCATAGAAAGGATGGTACCAGGGGTTCAAATGCTTCAAAGGTGGATCAAACCACATGCTCAGTTAAGATATAGCCTAGGCTGTTGAGGGAGGTAAGACGGGAGATACCAGGGACCCAGGCAGCAATTTTCAAACTTTCTCTGGCGACAGGTGAGGTGAGAGAGGACTGTATGACTGCACTCTTTGTCCCATTATTTAAAAAAAGGGAGGGAGGTTGAGACCAGGAAATAGCAGGCCGGTCAATCTAGCCTCACATGGGGAAATTATTATAAAGAATTCTGAGGGACAGTATTTTAGAGTGCCACCAATTAAGGAGTCCATCTCATGACACTGGACTCCTTTGGCTATAAATTCTGTGATCATGATCTTATTGTCCACAACCACCTGATGAAGGAGTGGTGCTCCGAAAGCTCATGCTTCCAAATCAACCTATTGGACTATAACTTGGTGTTGTGTGATTTGCAACTTTGTCCACCCCAGTCCAACACTGGCACCTCCAAATCACCAAGTAACCAGGAATAGACAGCACAGATTTGTTAAAGGAAGATTATGTTTAATGAATTTTATTGCATGTTTTGAGGAGGTAACCAGGAGTGTTAATGAGGGCAATGCATTTGATGTAGCTTACACGGACTCTAGCAAGGGTGGGTCCTTCATGGCAGACTGATCAAGAAGGTAAAGAGCCCATGGGATTCATTGGATCCAAAATTGGTCAGCAGGCAGGAAGTAGGATGTGACGACGGATGGATGGTTCTGTGACAGGAAGTATATTTCCAGTGAGGTTCCAGTGATGTTGGGGACTTTGCCTTTTCTGGTATACTTCAGTGATTTGGACAACATGTGGAGATGATCTAAGAATTCATTGAAAACAAAAAGGTGTAGGGTGGCAAATAGTGAAGTGGAAAACAATTGCAGGAGGATATCAACAAATGGTAAGCTGGGCACAGCAGTGGCAAATGGATTTCAACTGTAAAATATCTGAGGTGTTGCCCTTGCAGGCGGCTAATGAGGCAAGCGATCTCACCATCATCGTTAACACCCTGGAAAGTACTGAAGAATAGAGGGACCTTGGTGTGAACATTCACAAATCCATGAAGGGAGTAGGGAGGGTAGTTAAGAGGACCTTTAGGATATTGTGTTTAGTAGCAGAGACATAGAACACAAAAGCAGGGAGGATATGCAGGAACAGTGAAAACACTTCTTGAGGTCGCAACTCGAGGAATGGTGTACAGTTCTGGTCACCACATTATGGGGTAAATGTGAATACCGCTAAAGAGGGTGCAGAGGCAACTTATAGGAAGCTAACTGGTCAGGAGGGTCTAAGCTATTGAGCGAATATTGGATAGGCTGGGGTTATTTTCCTGAGAACAACATAGATTGAGAGTGGACTTAATAGAAGTGCGCAAGAACCACTGAATCACCAGAACAGAAGAGACCTTTTGGCCCATTGAGTCTTCCCATGATGTTCCTGTGATTGGAAAATCATCAACTGTGCCTGGAGTATTGAAACTACATCAATCATCACAGTCAGGCTGAGGGCTGAGAGCTTGCTTGAGTGAAAGCTATTTCAGGTTTAAGCAGCGTCAGCAGGCTACATATCTCTACATCACCACCATTACTACAGTGCTGTAGGTTGAGTGCTGGACAATTACCGGAGTAGGGAAGATAGACAGAAATAAAAAAAATGTGTGGTCAGGCACATCCAATTTTGCAAGCACTGCATGAGCGACCTGAAACCTGCTTCTTGAATGAAGCTTTTAACATGTTCCCTCAGAGATCTTATTTGGAAAGTCATAACACTTTGAACTTCAAACTTATTTTTATATTTTAGCAGGAATGTTGGCTGTTTGACAATCACTCGTCTTCCTTTGAGAATTGAAACATTCAAAAACCATGCAGCGTGATGTTGACACTGTGCTTTCTCATTAAAGATCTTGAAAAAGGGTCATTTCAAATTGAATGGGTCATTCATATACCTTAGTTGTCTCAAACGCTGAAGTTAAGAATGCCATCACAAAGGAGGCATAATCAAGTGAATCATCTACCTTACTGTGAAAAACGACTGAATTGGTGAAGATCACATATCGAGGAAGCTGTAATCTCAGGCTGCCTCTTCTTTTAAAAAAAACAGCAGAAGCTGTTGGCTGAGACTGCAAGTTCTGAGTTCTATCAAAGTCCTTCAGAAGAGCTGGCAAAACCAGTTGCAAGTCAGCCAAGCAGCCGAGATAACAAACAACAAGCTTGAATGTGGAAAAGGCCTACTCTCTCAACATTCTAACTTCAATTATTTGGTTCAATATTTTGGTCTTTTTCCTAACTTGAATTTCACCTGAGAACCAACGTTCAGGCAATTTGGCTATTAAAAAGCTTACTTTAATCAGCTGCGGCAGAAACTTATTTACTCCAGCCAACTATCAACTCATCTAAGAAACCGTAGGTGTGCCATGAAAGACAGTGGCTTAGATAGTGTTGCAGTCTCTTCTTATTTTCCTTTCCTCATCTGAGTCTATTCTTTGTGGAAGCAATAGTATGTGTGGGAGTTGATCAAGTGGGACAATTTTAACTATGGGCAAGTGTGGGATAATAATAATCCCTCTTATTTTAAAGAAAATTACAGGAAAGCCTGCTGTTAGCATTATTTAAATTAGTTCAATCATCCTGAGGGTGAAAAAACACACATTCCTCACATTTAATGATCACAGACTAGCA
Source organism: Hemiscyllium ocellatum (assembly GCF_020745735.1). Lineage (NCBI taxonomy): Eukaryota > Metazoa > Chordata > Chondrichthyes > Orectolobiformes > Hemiscylliidae > Hemiscyllium > Hemiscyllium ocellatum. Next base: position 76,498,406 of record NC_083418.1, read on the forward strand.
CAAAATACTTAGGACTCATTCTTAGACAAAATATGTTATGTGTTAGTTCCACTGAGTTTTATGGAGGTGAGGCTGAGTGCCTCTTGAGCTGTGTTATCATCACAAACTTGCCTTATTAGCCACTTTCTCCATCGCTGTGCCACCGTCTCATCCAAACTAGTTTTTTGTTTTAATTATTCATTCACAGGATTAAGGCATTACTTATTATAGTGGGCATCATTTATTGCCTATTCCGAACTGCAGTTGAGGGTTAATCACATTGCTGTGGGGCAAGAGTCACATGTAGGCCAGACCAGGTAAGAATAGCAGACTTCCTTCCCTAAAGGACATAGAATATAGCTTCCTTCTTCCTTTTGACACGAAGCTCTGACATTAGTGAACCAGATGGATTTTTCAGACAATCAATAGTTCTTACACAATCACCATTCATATAGCTTTTTATAACTCCAGATTTTTATTGAATTTAAAATTTCCCCATCTGCAATGTTTTGATTTGAATCTTGGTCCTCAGGACATTAACTTGGGTTTGGGATCACCAGTCCAGCGATATTACGCTGCTGCTAGGGGAGCACAGAGGTTCACACTGCTGCCCCTCAGCACCAAGGACCTGGGTTCAATCCCACCCTCGGGTGATGTCTGTGTGGAGTTTGTACATTCTTGCTATGTCTGAGTGGATTTCCTCCCATAAATCAAAGATGTGTAGGCAGGTGGATTAGCAATAGTGTGCAGGGATGTGCCGGTCAGGTGGCTTAGCTTTGGGAAATACAGCGTTACAGGGATAGGTCCAAGTGTGATGCTCTTCAGAGGGTTGGTGTGAACTGGTTGGGCTGAATGGCCTGCTTCCACACTGCAGGGATTCTATGAATACTACTACACGGCCACTGCGTACAATTAACAGGCAGTGTAATTAATGAAAATTCACAGAATCTTGTTAGTACAGAAGCAGGCCATGTGGGCCATCAAGTCCACACTGACTCTCCAAAGAGTGCTCTATCCCCATAACCCTGCATTTACCATCCACTTGACCTGCAAATCTTTGGGACTATGGGAGGAAACTGGAGCACCCAGCGGAAATCCATGCAGAGACAGGAAGAGTGTGCAAATTCCACACAGACAGTCACCCAAGGCTGGAATCAAGCGCATGTCCCTGGTACTGTGAGGCAGCAGCGCTGACCACTGAGCCACTGTGCTGCCCCTCAAGATTAAATGTACCTTGTTTATATATTTTTAAATACCATTTTTAGAGTTTGGCTTTTAAAAGTGGCATGTGAAGTTGCTCACTTCCCTGAAAAGTTAAAAAAAAACTAGGTCAACAATCCCTCTGGAATAATGACCTGATCTAGTACATGAGACAGAACAGGGACACCCAAGAGTGTTAATAAAAAATTGATTTTACTGCGGTGATTTATGACAGGTGGAGTAAACCTTGAAGACCATTAAGTTGCTTCTGATTCAAGACAATCTTGAATCGATTTTAGATTTGAAAAAAAAGGATTGAAAGCTTTTGGGCAGGTCAAGGGAGACCTGACCCGAGTCTGCAAACGTAGTTTCTCTCCTGGAAACATGTATAGAACAGTGCATGAGAAGTATAGTTGCCTCAGAATGAAAGTCTGCAAAGCTTTCAAAAAATGAATGTTGGTCAGAAATTGGTTGATTTTTAAAGGTGAGAAAGTCTAAATTTCTCAGTCCTGAGTGATTTTACATTGGAAGACCTCACAGGAGTGTACTGGGAAGGTTCGGTTAAACTTGGAAGTTAGCAACTTAATAATGTGGTACATTTCTTCCCAATTTGAGTGTCTGTATCAGATGATGTCAGGAAAAGGAATTAGACTGTGTTTTGCTGTACATTTTAAGACCTTTCATCCTGTACTCTCTACTTACGCAACTTGGTTTTGTTTTTTTTTGTTCTTTCGGTTGGTAAACCTCAGTTCTGCTTCTTAAGAAACTGCAGCCTTGTGCATAACCAACAGATTAATAAGCAATAAATATGATTGATCAGCAATGTTCGATTCTGGGCTCTGACCTCTCCAGTAATAGCATCAGTTGGAATCATAACAACATGTAAATTTGTCACAGGTCTGCTAAAATGGATCTCAGAGAGTGAGAGAGATAGGGTTAGTTAAACATTGATGTGCCAACACGATATAACATCATTTCAGAAGTCACGTGACACCAGGTTATAGTCCAACAGACATATTTGAAATCACAAGTTTTCAGAGTGCTGCTCCTTTGTCAGTGAAGTTACCTGGAGGGGCAGCACTCTGAAAGCTTGTGATTTCAAATAAACCTGTTGGACTATAACCTAGAGTCATGTGCCTTCTAGCTTTGTCAACCCCAGTCCAACACCGGCACCTCCACATCATTTCAGGACCACTCTTGGATACACTTTTGGTACAGAGCCAAAGTGTGGATTACCAAGGGTTGAGACCATGCTCATTTCCAACAATCCACTCTAAGGTTCTTCACACAAATTGTGAGAATGGCTTTGATTTAAGGAAACTAAACTGACTGCAGTAAAAGTCCACCCATTTGTGAAAATCTTTACTCTGCTTTACTTCTGCAGTCACTTCAATGAGAACTAGAAAAATCTGCTTCACAGACTGTCATATAATTGGCTGAAAATGAACCATCCAGTTCAATTTCTCTTTTGAGACTTAATTTAATAATTCTGTACTTTTTCCTTATAATCTGTCAAATTCCCATCACAGTCAGTCATTGTTTAGTTTGCTGATATCATGTTTTCAGAGATGATTAAAGGTGTTTCTTTAGAAGATCGTTTTAAAGAAGTCAGATTGGACACAAAGTGTTTTTCTCTCCAGAGATGTTGCCAAACCTGCTGAATCTCTTAGACTTTGTTTAGATTTCAGATTTGAAATAGACAGTATTTTAATCTATACTGGGGTAACTTGGCTTTGGTTTTCTTTCCTTTTGTATCATAAACTCATTCTGTTGCTAAAAAATCTCTGCAGCCTCCTGTGAAAAGGAAAACCTTTTTCTCTATATATATTGGCTTATTTCTGAAGGAAAATAATCCCTCAGTTCTCCTATCCTGTTCAACTCACAAATTCTCTTTAATTATTTTTAATTCCGAGTCCTTTCAGTTGGAATACTTTTTATGTCTATGAAAATATAAAACTGTAAAATGATTAATCTACTTCATTACCACAGTCTCAAGTCTTCAACGTTATAAAATATCTGTAAATGCTATGGGTCATCCCGAGGCTGTGAAAGACATCACACAGATGCAAGAAATACTTGCAACACCTTTCTAGCTCATCTCATATGTCTGATCCTAGAGATACGATCACTGGTGATGGGCTGAATAACTTACTTCTGCTCCTTTGGATACCATGAAACTTGAGGTTCTTTGTGTTACACACGACTGCAAGAGCTGGCAATTAGATGGCTCAGGGAGGTGGATGGAATAACTATATTTTCCTAAATTGGAATGTTAAATAAACAGCCTCGAGAATAGAAGAAGAGAAGGACTAAGTGTTCCTTTATTCATTTTGGCGGAAAGATCGACGTGGTATTTTTAATAGATTAAAATACTATATATTTCAGATCTGAAATCAAAACAAAGTCATAAGAAACTCAGCGGGTTTGGTAGCATCTCTGGAGAGAGAAACATTTTGTGTCCAATATGACTTCGTTAGAGATTGGAAAGTGTGGAGTTACAAAGGGACCTGAGCATCCTTTTCAAAGGTTAGTGATGACTAACATCCTGGTGCAGCAAACTGTTAGGAAGGCTAATGGAATGTTAGCCTTTATCACATGAGGATTGGAGTCCAGCAGCAGTGAAGTCTTACTTCAATTGTAAAGGAGGTCAGTGAGACTCTACATGGAGTATTGTCTGCAGTTTTGATCTCCACATCACAGGAAGGATGTTATTGCCATAGAGGGAGTGCAACAAAGGTTTACCAGACTTATTCCTGGATGGCGGGGAATATCCTACGAAGAGAGATTGGTCAAACCAAAGCCTGTATTCTCTAGAATTTCAAAGAATGAAAGTAACATCATTGAAACCTATGAAATATTTAAAGGATAGAGAAGGTAGATGCAGGTGAGATGCTTCCCCTGGTCAGAGAGAGTCAAGAAGCAGGGAACTCAATTTCAAAATAACAGGGATGCCATTTAGAATCGAGAGAAGGGGAATTCTTTTATTGTGAATCTTTGGGATTTTCTACCTCTGGGATCTATGGAAGCTCAATCTTTGAGTACATTTGAAGGAAAGGTTGATAGAATTTTGATCATGAATGGCATAAATGATTATGGGGATAATGCGGGTAAAAGGCTGTAGTGTTTGATCTGACACAATCGATTCAAATGATGGAGCAGGATTGACAGGCTGAATAGCCTAGTTCCATTGTCAAACAGAAACTCCTCCTTCTCAGGATGTCCCATGTCACAAAGCCAACTTGAACAAACCAAATCCATACAAACAGCACATGAATAAAATAACTAGTACATCTGTTATTAGAAGCATTAGGTGAGGGATAAACACTGGTCAGAAAGTATTGACCTCTCATAGATGGCACCCACAGCCTGAACCTTTAATGCCCACGCGAACTGGCTAACAGGTTCTTGATTTGACCTCACTTTTGAACAAAGGTGTACTCTGCAACGCAGCACTCAATCAGTATTGCAGTAAAGTGCGGGAAAGCTCAAGTCCATAGTTTGCCATTGAATCTAAAGCATTCTGATTGGGAAATCAAAATGCTACCAACTGAAGCTCAAGAACAAAAATATTACATAGCAATTCAGGATGCAATAATCTTGGTCATAGGTGGTGCTTTAACACTACCTGTTGGTATTTCTGCATAACATGAGACAGTTCATAACCTCAGTCAGAAAACAATTGCAACTAACATCTTTCAAAATATATATTTTCCACTCAAAGATGTACTCTTATTACACACAAAACTTCTGATGTCCAACTTGAAATTTGTTTTCCTGCCCTTACTCACATTTTCATAATGTTCGTTCACTTGATAATATGCATGTATGACAAATATTATTACATTAGAAATATACTTGGTACTTACTGCGATTAAGGTTTGGGCACTGTATTATATATCCGTTAGGCATCAAGATGATTTTGACATCTTGCAAAATGCCCTATTTATAAAAAAGCACAAACAAAATAGGAGAGAATGAGCATAAGTCACAGCAAGACTCAAATTGAGAACATTAGTATTCATGGGGTTGGAGTCACTTTCAAATGGCTGAGACAATTCTCAACAGCCAATTTTATTTTTCCCAGGAATTCATTCAGGTTCTCAGTATGAGAGCAATGTTACCCGCAGTCTGTTTGGTTAAGTTGGACAACAGTAATTAATGGTTCCAACCTCATAAAAAGCCTTTGTTTAATTCTCAAGTCAGAAGCTATTGCCAGCACATTTGTTGTAAGACTTTTGTTGTTACAGTTTTCGTTATTAATCCATAAGAACACATGTCAGATGCCAATCAAATTTCAATCAAGTTTGAGGTGGGTGTTCACAGTTCACTGTGATGTGTTCCCTCATAACAGAATCAGAACATAGCCATCGTGTGAAATGCACAATGAAAAGGTTAATAATCCTAATAATTGAGTCACTAATTATAGAGCCATACAGCACAGAAATAGACCCTTCGGTCCAAACAGTCCATGCCAATCATTATCCCAAGCTAAACTAGTCCCACCTGCCTTCACTTGGCCCATATCCCTCCAAACATTTCTTGTTCATGTATTTATCCAAATGTCTTTTAAGTATTGTAACTATACCCACATCCATCACTTGCTCTGGAAGTTCATTCCACACACTAAGTACTTCTGTGTAAAACAATTGGCCCCTCATGTCTTTTTTAAATCTTTGTCCTTTCAGAAAGAACATAACTGTGACCTCCCATCTTGAAATCCCCCAACCTAGGGAAAACAAACACCTGCCATTTACCTTATCTATACCCCTATTATTTTGTAAACCTCTGTAAGGTCACCTCTCAACCTCCTACGCTCCAGTGTAAAAAGTCCCAACCTATCTAGCTTTATTTGGAAACTGCGAAAAAACTTGCAGATCTATGCACTCACACAAACCTAAGAGATACAGTAGGCCATTCAGCCCCTCAAGCCTGCCCTCCCATTCAATGCAATCATGGCTATCATTCATTTTGATGTTTTTTCTCATGCAATTCCCCACCTCCTATCATTGGTATATGGAAATCTGTCAGTGTCTATTTTTAACACTGCCCCTGGGAGGTTCAGAATTCCAAAGATTCACCACCCTCCTCATCTTAGGACTAAGTGGCTTCCCCCTTCACAAAACAAAGTGACCAGAGGGTATTAGGTATCCTAAATTAATCCAGTCCCATATCCCTCTAAATTCTCTGTTCATGTACCCATCCAGATGCCTTTTAAATGTTGTAATTGCACCAATACTTCCTCTCATATCTTATTCCATACACGCACCACCTCTGTGTGAAAATATTGCCCCTCAGGTCCCTTTTAAACCTTTCCTCTTTCACCTTCAATCTATGCCCTCTCGTTTTGAACTCCCTACTCTGGGAAAAAGACCTTGGTTATTCACCCTACCCATCCACCTCATGATTTTATAAACTTCTATAAGGTTACCACCCCTCAGCCTCTGAAGCTCTGGGGACAAAAGTCTATTCAGGTAGGCAAAGGTGAACACTGCAGATTCTGGAAACCAGAGTTCAGATTAGAGTGGTGCTGGAAAAGCACAGCAGGTCAGGCAGCATCCGAGGAGCAGGAAGATTGCTCCTCGGATGCTGCCTGACCTGCTGAGCTTTTCCAGCACCATTCTAATCGAAACAAAAGTCTATTCACCCTCTCCCTATTACTCAAACCCTCCAATCCCAGCAACATCTTGTAAATCTTCTCTGTACCTTCTCAAGTTTAGCAATATCCTTCCTATGGAAAGGTGACCAATATTGGATGCAATATTCTAAAAATGGCCTCATCAATGCCTTGTACAGATGCAACATGACATGTCAACTCCTATATTCAATGCATTGACCAATGAAGGCAAGTGTGCCAAATAGCTTCTTTACCACCCTGGTGATCTGCAACTCTACTTTCAAGGAACTATGCACCCGCAGCCCAAGGTCTCTTTTTTTTTTAAAGATATTTTTATTAGAAATTTAATATTTTGACAGATTTACAAAAATAAATAGAACTTTCAAGCACAAACATTAATATAAAAATAGATCTTAAATATATAATCATCAAAATTCAAAGGAATGATACTAAAGAAGAAAGAAAAACAATGAAACTCAGTTAACTACTAATCTAATCCACAATTATCCAGAGTGTATAGTTGAGTCACTTACATCCTTCAAACAAGAGAAAATGTTCTCTAATACACTCATAACAGTATAATAAAAAGGAAACTATTTCCAAACAATAAGAACAAAAAAAAAACATGTTTGAATGGAGATCCTCCCCCTTATTCTCAGGGGGCCTTACTTCCTTTCTAAAGGTCCACCATATCCTCTCCCAAACAGTGTCCCACCCTTGACCCGGGCGCTCCTTAATAGGATTTAGATATAATACCGAGCTAGAGTTAACAGTGAACGCCCCACCCCCACCCCTCCCCATCCATACCTGAGTATATCTGAGAGCATCAATGCCACGTACAAACACACATAACTATAAAATTACAACTCCAACAAATTACAGTTAAATATAATAACATAAAATAGCAAGGGAAGACAACCCTGCTCCCAGAAGCAAAAGTAAAGTAGAGTAAAGTATCCATTTCTCCCCACAGAGTGTGGAAGAGGCAAGCCAACATAAATTGTCTCTTACGATTTATTTAAACGAGTCTAAAAGTTCCTTAGCCTCTTCTGGTGATCTAAAATTATACTCAGATCCTTCGTGGTTAAAGCATAACGTCGCTGGGTAGCGTAAGGTGTATTGAATATTTAAGTTCCTTAGACATTTCTTCACCTCATCAAACGCCTTCCTCCTTCGTGCCAAAGCCGGGGAGAAGTCCTGAAATAACATAATCTTGGATCCTTCATGAATCATAGCTTTAGGATCCTTTCCAAGATTTCTGGAGGCATCCAGGAGTATCTGCCTCTCCCTATAACTCTGCAGCCGGAACAGGACCGGGCGTGGGCGCTGGTTTGGGCCAGATCCGCGTACTGCGACCCGGTAGGCCCACTCCACCCTTACCCGGTCAGTTTCAGCCCCCAGGTTTAAAAGCTGGGGCAGCCATCGCTCCAGAAATACTACTAACTGTCCCTTCTCTTCTTGTTCAGGGAGGCCCAGAAGACGGATATTCTTTCTCCGATTTCTATTATCCAGGTCATCCATGTAGATTTCAAAGGCCCGGACTCTCTGCTCCAGAGCTGGCGCCTGTTCTGCAGCTGTTTGTGCTGCAGCCTCGGAGGTCGTGGCCTTTAGCTCCGCCCCCTCCACTCGGCCCTGTAATTCCTCAATAGCCTGGCTGTGCTTTTGTAACTTTTCTTCGAATGCATTCCAGCACTGTCGGGACTCTACGATGAAATTGACGAGTGTCGTTTCCAGCCTGGCAATCATCTCTTCAAGGCCTGTTTTTACATCAGCTGCAGCCGGAGGAGGAGAGGAGGGTGGGGGAGGGGTCTTTGTTTTCTGAGAGCTGCGGGATCCCTTTGGTTTACTCATTATCCACTTAATATTAAACTGCTTAAATATAATAGTAAGCAGCTAATTAAGGTTAGAAAATTTTTTTGGGTGGTTTGGTAAGTGTGGTGGGGGTGAGTAACTCACTTTACCCAGGTTTTGGGAAGAGCTCTGTAAACTCAGACTTGCTGAGTCGCCGCCATCTTGGATCCCCCCCAAGGTCTCTTTGTTGGGCAACACTGCCCAGGGCTCTACCATTAACTGTATAAGTCCTGCCTTGGTTTGCCTGGCCAAAATGCAACACCTCACATTTATCTAAAATAAACTCCACCAGCCATTCCTTGGTCCATTGGCCCATCTGATCAAGATCTTTGTACTCTGAGATAATCTTTTTCACTTTCCACTATGCCACCTATTTTAGTATTTTCTGCAAACATCTAATCATGCCTCTTATATAAATGATTTGGATGTCAATATAAATGACAAAAAGCAGTGGATCCAGCACCATTCCTTGCGGCATACTGCTGGTCCCAGGCCTACAGTCTGAAAAGCAATCCTCTGTCATTAACCTCTGTCACCTGCCTTCAAGCCAGTTCTGTATCCAACTGGCACCTCCCCCGGATCCCATGTGATCTAACCTTTCCAACCAGTCAACCATGGGGAACCTTGTGAAATGTTTTGCTGAAGTCAATATAGACAACATCTACGTCTCTGCCTTAATCAATCTTCTTTGCCACTTCTTCAAAAAACTCAATCAAGTTAGCGAGGCATAATGGTTTGGATACAAAGCCATGCTGGCTATCCCAAATTAGTCCTTACCTTTCCAAATGCATGGAAATGCTGTCCCTCAGAATTCCCTCCAATTACCTAACCACCACTGATGTCAGAATTACCAGTCTATAGCTCCCTGGCCTTTCTTTACATCCTTTCTTAAACAATGGCACCACATTAGCCAATTTCCAGTCTTTGAGCACCTCACCAACTGCTGTCGATGATACAAACATAGACTAGACTATACTAGACTTACAGTGTGGAAACAGGCCCTTCGGCCCAACAAGTCCACACCGACCCGCCGAAGCGCAACCCACCCATACCCCTACATTACCCCTTACCTAACACTACGGGCAATTTAGCTTGGCCAATTCACCTGACCCGCACATCTTTGGACTGTGGGAGGAAACCGGAGCACCCGGAGGAAACCCACGCAGACACGGGGAGAACGTGCAAACTCCACACAGTCAGTCGCCTGAGTCGGGAATTGAACCCAGGTCTACAGGCGCTGTGAGGCAGCAGTGCTAACCACTGTGCCACCGTGCCGCCATAAACAGGCAGGAGGCTGGAAGAACACAGCAGGCCAGGCAGCATCCTGGAAAAGTCAATGTTTCTGGTGTAACCGTTCTTCAGGACAATACAAATATCTCAGCCACAAGATTCTGGAAAACACCTGATCAGGTTCTGGGTATTAATCTACCTTTAAGCATTTTAAGACCCCCAGCATCTCATCTTTTATATGAACTCTTTAAAAGACATCACTACTTATTTCCCCAGGTTTCCAAGCTTCCATCTCTTTCCCCACAGTAAATACTGACAAAAAATACTTCTTTAGCATCTCACCGATCTCTGGTGGTTCCACACGTTGGCTCATTACTCTTTTGCCCTTATTGTTCAACCGATGCGAGTGGATACTGGATTAATTGTTCATTTTAAATTAGAGATAGATACATTTTTGTTAAGCAAAGAGATTAATGGATATGGGCCAAAGCAGGTATATGGAGTTAGGCCACTGAATCACAGCCATCACCTCACTGAATGGAGGAACAGGAACGAGGGGCTGACTGGCCTACTCCTGTTCCTATGTTGCAAAACCAAACAATTTATTCACCGCTAGAACAAATGAATCTGCAATTATTTCCTAAATCAGTTCACAGTAAACTGCAATGCTGAATGTAAATGAAAAGCTTTCCAAACATTTGGCTGTGAAGG